>NC_089586.1:88042286-88342286 GCF_019320115.1 Miscanthus floridulus
ATATGTTGATGATATCATCTTGGATCATCAAATGAAGACTCATGCAAAGAATTTGGTGAATTGATGTCGAAGGAGTTCGAGATGCCATGATTGGTGAGCTTACATTCTTTCTTGGTTTTCAAGTCAAGCAAATGAAAGAAGGCATCTTCATCTCTCAAGAGAAATACACAAAAGATCTTCTCAGAGATTCAAGATGGATGAATGTAAGCCAATCAAAACACCAATGCCTACCAATGGACATCTCGACCTAGATGAGGGAGGGGGTAACCCGGTTGATCAAACTCTCTACCGTTCTATGATTGGTAGTTTGTTATATTTAACCGCTTCTAGGCCCGACATCATGTTTAGTGTGTGTATGTGTGCTAGATTTCAAGCTAGTCCTAAGGAAACACATTTAATTGCCATAAAAAGGAATCCTTAGGTATCTTAAGCACACACCAAGCATTGGCCTTTGGTATCCTAAAGGAGCTATATTTGAATTAGTTGGCTATTCCGATTCAGATTATGCCGGGATGCAAAGTGTATAGAAAGAGCACATCCAGAGGGTGCCATTTGCTTGGTAGATCACTTGTGTCTTGGTCCTCTAAGAAACAAAATAGTGTGGCTTTGTCCATCGCCGAAGCAGAATACATTACGCGGGTGCTTGTTGTTGCACAAATTTTATACATGAAACCAAACTTTGCTAGACTTATGTTGTAGTTCTAGAAAAAGTACCTCTTTTGTGCGATAATGAAAGTGCGGTAACAACTTGCAAATAATCCGGTTCAACACTCTCGCACCAAGCACATAGATATCCGCCATCACTTTCTAAGAGATCATGTTGCTAAATATGATATATCACTAGAAGGTGTAAGAACCGAAGATCAATTAGCGGATATCTTCACTAAACCGCTAGATGAGGCTACATTTTGTAGATTGCGGAATGAGCTCAATGTACTTGACATCTTGATGAGCATTTACTTTTGAGCATTTACTTTTGAGCAATTCAATACTTGTTCTTACATTCATAGAATTGCCATGCTAGAGTAAGTTTGGAACATAGGGTGCAAGTCCGTTGTGCGTTAGATTAATAGAAACACTTTTCTAGGCACAAGGGGTTAATTGGGCTAACCGTAGGATTTGATTATTGCAAGAAAATTTAGAATTAGCCCAATTCACCCCCCTCTTGGGCATCTTGATTCTTTCAGTAATCATCCTATATATTCACTCAAGCCGGAATATAGTGGCATTCGTAAAATTTTTGGCACATCGCACACTCACTTTCGTAACACTAAGTGATTTCTTACGCAACGTAAGTCAGTGTACCTATAGAAAACTGATTAGATAAACCAGTGCCGCTTATCCTAGATGGACCATATTGCTAGGGCTTATACTTATTTAACTAACTTAATCACATCCTACTTTTCACAAAGCTTTTGTTGATCAAATTTTTAAGTTTTGAAAAAAATAATGAAACTCGTAACCATTATTGGCTCTGATACCAACTGTGGCAGAACCCTCCGAAATAGCATGCTTACAGAGGTACTCGTCTTCCCACCAGACACTAAGCACCCCGAAAATAGGCTACAGCGAGCGGTATCCATCGGACACACCCCGAGGGAGAACCCGAAAGATTCACATTTCCCCCCAAGGATCCATAATGAGAACGAGTGTACAATATAGGTCCATTTCATACATCAGAAGTTCTTAATAACTACATTATTACATTACCAAATGTCAGAGTGAGGAATGATAAACAACGAAATTAAATAAACATCTAGCGATGGGAACGAGGAATCTGTCTGAGCCCACTAGAAGAATCCCCACATAAGGTACTTCTCATGCATCACCTGCAACAGGGGTAAATAAACCCTAAGTACACAATGTACTCGCAAGACTTATCTGACTAATGGGAATAATTTCTCGACTCCAATGAATATGATAAGCTTTATGGTTTGCTGGTTTCTTTTGAGCAGAAAGCAATACTAATAGTGACTCCTTTACTTGTGTTATTATTATCAGTCGTATTAAGTTATCATCTAGCCAGTCTATATAAGCACATGTTCTACTTTCAAGCAAGAGTTGAGCAATCAGTTCCATTTTTTCTCCTTTCAACTTTCTATTCTTACTACGGTGCTAAACTACAGAAGGGCCATACTGGAACACCGGCAATTCACGAATCATGCCCCCAACTGGGTACCCGAAGACACACGCCCCGCTTATACCCTAGGCATAAGCAGGACCAAACCATCACTCTCCTATCCTAGGTGTCCAGGTCCCCATCCAAACTTGGACTCCAAGCCCCCACTCCTGAGTCCCGGACTCAGTGCGGTGTAAGGACTCCACCCTCTGCGCCTCCAATCAGTCGGTCCGGAAAGAGCCAGATCCATGACAAGAGAGCAACAAGTCTTCCCTATGCCCATACCCAAGTATGTGCTCGGGACAATAGATCTGTGACTTGCCTAGAGCCATATGCAATGATCGGTCCTTAATCGACACAGACATGGAAAAAAGTGTAACCGAGCTATGCCCTGTTGGCCGCAGGACACCACACCTTACACCCACCAATGCCCAAACCATATCCCTGCCCGGTCACCATTAACCTTTACAACATTTTACCATGAGTGATCATATTTATCACCTACTTGTGAGTAACGACAGGTTACTCGTGCTACCGATATCCGGAGCATAGCGGCTACTCGCCCTGTACTAGTAGGACTCATAGGTAGATATACTTATGCATGTGTTTTTATAAAATGCCTATACGTAAATGCACATCATATATATATTCAGTGATCATAAAAATAGGGGTTATGCACCGGGGCTTGCCTTGGGCAGGCGACGGGTTAGTAAGGTCAGCACCAACAGGCTCCGGGCTCCCTCTGCACCAGGATCTCCTCCTCATACTCCTCAATCACCTCGTCGTACTCCTGCTCGTCAACGGGCACGAAATCTACCAGCTCGTGGTCTACATGCATGAAATGATGATGCAATGCTTAGAAACATAGGAACAACAACTCTTAAATAAAGGTACATCTGTTTAACCACTAAGCTAGTGTTACTGACCACAGTATTAAGCTATCTATCGTTGCCGTTAACAAATTTGACTTATGGCATACAATATGATAACAACTACATGTATTACTCCAACGTTGATCTACGCTATATAAGATAAAGCAAGGGTATTAGCTATTCTATTTCACAACCCATTCTAAGGCTACAAAATTTACAGCAACTACATAATAACCTAGCGAGCCTACTGTAAAAAATTTTATAGCTATATCCATCGCCAATCTACCACGAAAATTCCTACACTTATTAATCCACATAATACTAAGCTAACTGTACTAACAAGTAGATGGTAATTTTGTGAATCTAACAAATTAGTTTCACTTTTGGACAACTACACAATTTACTACAATTTATCAAAGTTCAGCTCATAACTAAATTAAATAAGCATTTCTACTTTACTGGAAATTAAAGAACTTATTTCTAACTTGCGGCCCAACTCGCGCGGCTCGGCCCAATGGCGCGACGCGAGCGCAAGCGTAGCGCGGCCACGCGGGGCGTGGCCTAGCCAGACGATGGCTCACGGAGGGAAAGACCCGCGTGCACCAGGCAATAAGCAGAAACACCCTCGGACTACTCTGTATTTCTACGAGCGCTAAAAGCACTGTTCCGCTAGTCTACCATTTTACAGCTATGCCCTCGAAAAAATCCTACCTTCACAACAGCTACATTCCCGACACCCACGCGGCGGCGCTAGCACCGACGTCACACGTCGCCACAACAGACCTTCCCCTCCCCAACAACCGAGCCGGCCCTTACCTAGGAGCGAACACGAAGTGCCGGGCGAAGGAAACGCGAGCCAGGATGTAGCAGCGCGGTTCGACCATGGTGGCAGAGGTCTCTGCAGTCACGGCGGTGCCGTTCCGGTGAATGTTAGCAAGGTTGGGGCAAAATAGGTAGCTAGCGAGCTCCAGTGACTCACCACGGAACCCTTCAAGATGATGATTCGTTCGGAGATGGCCCGAGCCGAGCTGGCCACGTGCGCGCGTGGTGGTGCGCGGCGCACGACGATGGCATGGCGCGTCAGGGAATGCTAGGCGGCGGCGGTAGAGCTGTGACCGAGGTAGAAGGGGCAATTAGCAGCTTGAGTAAAGGCTAGTGGTCCAAGGATTGCCAAGAGATGCACAGGATACGTGGCTTGCGGACGGAGCATACCCGTCCGGTCTTAAGGACCCGGTGGCGTGGAAATCCCAATTGGGCACTGTGCAGCGGTTACAAACAACGAGGTGGGGTCGGTTGTGCGCT
The DNA here is from genome assembly GCF_019320115.1 of Miscanthus floridulus. Taxonomy (NCBI): domain Eukaryota; kingdom Viridiplantae; phylum Streptophyta; class Magnoliopsida; order Poales; family Poaceae; genus Miscanthus; species Miscanthus floridulus. The sequence goes on from NC_089586.1 coordinate 88,046,580, forward strand.
TGGATACGCCGCGGAGCCTAGGGTGGGGTTAATTGCACTACGGTGGCTTCACTATGGCGAATTAGAGGGGGTTGTTCTGGCGACACGGCGACTACGAAACAGGGAAGTTAGGACATCTTGGCTTGGCGCGAGAGTGTCAGCGGATACGGACATGAAGGCGTAGTGAGGCAGTCGTCCCACGCGCGTGTAGCTATGCTGCATCAACGGGAGCAGCGAAGGCCGTGCAGGCGGTGCGCGTGAGCTATCGGGAGAGTGGCGACATTGATTCAGACGAGCCGAACACGCAAGCAGGCGCGACGTCGGGCAGTGGCGCAGGCGGATGTGATGGAGGAGGCAGCATTCAGGCCCGTTGGACCCCAATGCACATGTGTCGCAAGCCAGGCGCGCACAGCGGACCGGGCGAGTGTAATGGCTGGACGGCCAGCGAGCGGCAACGTCGGGCGGACAGTGCGTCTGGACGCGTGCGGCGCGCACAAGAGCGTACCATGGGGAGCAGCAGGGACCCCTGGCTAGCAGCGCGGGCCATGCGCGTGGGCATGCTTGCACAAGCGTGGCGGTGGGGTCATGGCCGGCGTGGCAGCGAGCATTGGGCAGGCCAGAGCGGTGCATGGTCGAGCAGAGGTGGTGACCGCGCCGGAGATGGACAATGTGCTGTGCACGCTTTTTAAAGTGGCTAAAAAATCGAACCCAATGCTCCAAACGCCAAACCAGTTGTTCTACACTCAAAAGGGTACCTAGGGCTAGCCAACCGTGCCAAAACATCTCGCCACTTCTTAACCCGATCGCCCTATAAAAATTGCCGAGCATGGCTTCGTCGACCCATTTTCAAACTTACGTGAAATGACTTATACTTCGAATGGTTTGTAACAGAACCGACCAATTATATGAAATTAAGTAAGAAAATCATCCACCAGAGCAGACGATTGAGCAAACTTAAGCCCGTATAACCCGGTAGTCCGTGAAATCACGAAGGATTTCAAACTAACTCGTGTCCCAGCCATGATCGTAATAAGTTTAGCGGTCACCATCACATATTACATAAAAGTTCGCAATCTCAGATACATCAGAGTTTCAACATAGTTATTACAAACCAGTTCGAATAAAAGTAGCGGAAGTCATTTGTCCAAACCACACACACACTCACGCGGAGTTTAAATATAGTGCCAGCGAATGATCATCTCCAACAAAAGCATCAGATGAGACGTAAGGAATGACCATGCCCATGGTCCTAAGCATCACCCATCGCAGGATACAGGCAGTTGATACAGTAGCCGTAATACATCTGCCCATCTGCAACAAGTGGGAATAAAACCCTGAGTACGAGAAGGTACTCAGCCAGACTTACCCGACATAACCAAAAATAATTGACACCAAGGATTATGAAGGGCTTTATAGTAGGGTAGCTGACTCATTTGCAAAAAGAAGCATTTTTAGCCTTTCGAGAACCTTTAGAAAAGCATTATTGCCAAGTTAATTATTATTAACCTGTCAACTAGGTTTGCACCTATACTAGAGTAAACATGTGATTAAGCAGATAATGATAACCAATGATCATTAAACAACTTCCATACTGTCATATTCACTATAACTGTCCAAGTGTTCCATAACATTTACTACGATGAAGTAACTCAAGTCAAGTGCTCACTATCCAGGAGCGATGGCGATTCGAATCGATTCCTAACCAGCTGGTGATTTGTTCCTTACACAAATCTCACTCACCCGCTAAAGTGAGATATTGATCACCGAGTCAACTTTCCAGGAATCTCGAGTTTGCCAGGAACCACATGTACCCGGGGGCCGACCGACTGCACTTTGGCCTTATCATCCCGCCCCCGTGTCCTACCACACCTGCTTCGGCACAGTGCGCTACGGGCAATTTACTCGGCCCGAAAAATCTCCCAGCTTCGCGGTCGGAAGGTACTTTATCCGGCCAGCTAAATGTAAGGCATGCGTTCAACATGACTCGAGGCCCAACAACGGTCGGTCCTTAATCGACACAGACGGAAAACACTACAGTCCAAAACACTGCAAGTCTCCGTCCGGTCTCAACTTCATTTAACACTTAGTTATACCATGACTTCATAGTCATCCAAGCAGATCCAGGTAACCACCTATAGCTCGCAGGTGACAGGAAATCACCCGACTTCTACCGGTCTAAGCCAGCTAAGCATTTACTCGACTGCGGATACCAGGGTAACAAGGATATAGTATAACAAAGGTAAGCAAGGTATAATGCAGCAACGGTTGCAAACAACTCCTGAACGTAATGCATCAATTAAAGTAAAGCATTTAATTAAATCATTGCAAACCGGGAGAAAAATGCTCCGGGGCTTGCCTCGCTCGAAGGAGCTCGGACGGTGATCGGGGCACTCTGGAAGTTCCTCAACGTCCTCCTCGTCGGCTTCTGGCACTTCCTGCTGCTGCACCTCGAGCTGCTCCTCGGGCTCCTCGGGTATGACGACTGGGTTCTCGGTTTGTGATCCTGTATGATGCAATGCGCGTAAGGGATTATGCAAACGGTGCATCGAAGGAGATGAATGCGATGGATATGTTGAAATACAAGGTAGTCAACATCATCCAAGAAACTATACTATAAGCACATGTCATCTACTGCATTCTCTTCTACTACTAATATGTTAAGTTAACCTATCTTATGAAATGCTCCAAAGATACACCAAAGCTTTACTAATTTCTTAATCACACTTAAAGCAACACTTGCTTAAACCCTAATTAATAATAGGTTTGAATAGCAACCTATATTTCTGATGCTCCTAAAAATCTGAGAAAATTGCAGTAGCATACTACTACCCTAAACAGACTACCATAAAAATTTTATGGCATTTGGATAAGTAAACTATTCTACACAAAATTGACAAGCTATAGCATAAAAATGAGCATGAAATTACTTTGTACTATGAAAAGTGTCAAACAACAGAAGTAATATTTTTCCTAGGTTCTTCATAGCCTATAATGACTGTACAAAAATTACCACATGCATGTTTTATACAAAGTTTGCTCTCTAGCAAAAATAACAAAATCAGCCATTAAAAGGGACTTGAACTACACCTCAAAATTTTCCCATAGCACATGCATGAAACCTATTTTTCTTAGGAAGTACATGACATAAGAAGATGAACAACTTGAAATCATATTTTTATGAAGCCTATATATTTTTATACACATTTTTCAAGTTATCAGCAATTTACATGATTAAATAAAATCCTATAGAAAAGTATCTCAAAAATGACATGCAATAATTTTCCCTAGTAGATCTGGTGATAAGGAACCTAGCAAATTTTGTTTCAACAAATTTGGAGCAAGTTTGATCATCCAAACATTTTTCAAACCATTTTTTATTTCAAATAACAAATAATAAATGGAAAACAATTCACTTAAGCGTTGCTGGGCCGGCCCGAAGGGACCCGACGGCCCACGACACAGCGCAGCCCAAGCCTGGCTCCCTCTTCGGCTCGGCGACTGACACACGGGACCCCCGTGTCATTGACACGGAACAGGGGAGACGGCACACATCGGCGCGGCGATGGCCGAGCTCACCGACGGTGATCTCCCCGACGAAACCGACGGCACCGGCGTGTTCCTAGTGACGATACGCACCTACCCATACCCTTTTCCCGACCGCTACCACTCTCTAGCTATGACTGCATCGGCAATGGCGGACTGCGGCGAGGTCGCTGCGGAACTCCGGCGACGGCGAGTCCCCATTGCCCAGACCAAGCTCGGTATGAGCTTCACGGGGTTATGGCGACGCTATCCAAGAAGAGAAAGGAGAAAGGAGACGCCCCCAATGCTCCGGCCACGGTGAGCCCAACTCCGGTGAGGTCGAAGCATGGCGGCTGCGGACTCGGCGTAAGCGCCAACGACACAGCACGATAGGCTCGAATAGAGGGAGGAATAGGTACAGTAGATGGTGGGAAAACTGTGGGCAAGATGTAGCGAGGTGAAACGCAGCAGCGAGCGCACGGGAGCTCGACGGAGTTCACGGCGGTAATGGTGTTTCGACGCGGGGAAGAAAAATGCGAGCTCAACTAAGACTCACCGGCTCAACCGTGAGGTGGACGCGCTAAAGGCAACTACGGCAGCGCTGTGGGCTAGCTGAAGGCGGCAAGGATGCAGTGGCGAGGGAGATGGCGGCCGCAACGCTCTCGGCGGCAAACAGAGGGCGCTGCGCTCGGCTTCCACGGGTTCTGACGAGGCGAGACACGGCGTTGGCGAGGCAAATAGACGAGCCAACAGCCGCGTGGCGATGTCGTGGCAGCGACGGTCTGACCTGCGGGGGCGGCGACGGCGTACGGACTCCACTTGGCACACTTGGCCTGACGGCGGTCGGCCACTCGGCCTGACGAAGACGACCATCAGACCCGCGATCAGAGCCTGACGACGCAATTTGACAACGTTCTTTCTACTAAACCGTGAAGTATTAGCTCATACCATCTACACAAGAGTTGTAGCTCTAAGTACCATCTGTAATTCATCTTAAATGATCAAGACCTAATTCGCAAAGGACAGAGAGTAAAATCATGCCAAAGTCGGGTTCAAGAAATTGAAAACTGGAGTTTATACTTAGAAATTTCTAAGTGTTGAAATCAACCCAAATTCTGACTTGTGGGACCATTTTGAGCATGTTGTGCACATTTTCATGACTTGGTCACAAAATAACTTTTGTTCCTTATGTAATTTGCTACAACTTTGTTTTAGGTTGCTCTGACATGCAAACATTCTAAGTGGTACTTTTTAAACAGTCAAACCAAAAAGTCCTAGGGTCAAAACAAGTCAAACCATGATTTGAAATCTTAATTGGGCAAAATGATCAACATGAACATTGTTCCTAATGACTTTCTAAGCATAGCTAAGATGTTTAACAATATATTTAGCTATACCACACATTGGTCATACAATAATCAAGCACTAAAGGTACTGAAATGATGAAAACACTTGAAATGATACTCTTGTTTCATAATCATGTTTCACATGTTTCAAGGCGATGTTTCAATTGTTATTCACATGATTAAGCATGTATGATTTGGATGCTTGATGATGCATGATATGCGGGATTTGTAGTGCCTAAATGCAGGCATAACACCGGGGTGTTACAGCCCTCCCCCCTTATAAAAATCTCGTCCCGAGATTTGGGTTACGAACCATTTGTTATAAAAATCTTCATAAGCTTTTTGTAGATACTCTCCTGTTTCCCAAGTTGCATCTCCGTCATCATGATGATCCCACTGTATCTTGTATGTTTTCACCACACTATTCCGAGTAGCACGTTCTTTAGTGTCTAACACTCGGACTGGTTGCTCACGATACACCAAATCTGATTTGAGTTGAATACCTCGAGGTTCTATTCTTTCCTCCGGAACACGCAAACATTTCTTGAGGTGTGAGACATGGAAAACTGGGAAAACTGTACTCATTGTCTCAGGTAACTCTAACTTGTAGGCTACCGGACCTCTTTGTTCCAAGATCTTGTATGGTCCTACGAATCTCGCAGCAAGCTTTCTTCGGATTCCAAACCTTTTTTTCTTCATTGGCGTGACTTTCAGATAAACATAGTCACCAACTTCAAACACAAGGGGTCTCCTCCTTTTGTCTGCATAGCTTTTCTGACGTGATTGGGCCGCTTTCATATTCTGCTGAATAATATGAACTTTCTTCTCGGCTTCTTCTACAAAGTCAATGCCATAATACCTTCTATCTCCAGGTTCGACCCAATTCAATGGTGTTCTACATTTTCTGCCATATAAAGCTTTGAATGGGGCCATCTTGATGCTTTCTTGATAACTATTATTATAAGAAAACTCAGCTAACGGTAACCATGATTCCCATGATCCTTTAGAAGACAATACACAGGCTCTTAACATATCCTCCAAAACAGCATTCACTCGTTCAGTCTGACCATCTGTCTGAGGATGATAAGCGGTACTGCGAATCAAACTAGTTCCTAAGCCTTTGTGTAAATGTTCCCAAAAATGAGCCGTGAACTGTGAGCCTCTATCAGATACTATGGTCTTTGGTATACCATGCAACCTCACAATTTCTGCGATATACTTCTCGGCATATTGAGGTGGTCGAAAATCTGTTTTGACCGGCAAGAAATGAGCGGTCTTGGTAAGACGATCCATAATTACCCAAATTGAATCATGTCCTTTTTGAGTAGTGGGCAAACCCGTGATAAAATCCATGCTGATGTCGTCCCACTTCCAACTAGGGACTGATAAGGGTTGCAACATACCGGCAGGTTTCATGTGAATGGCTTTCACTCGACAACATGTGTCACATCTGGCAACATATGCTATAATTTCTTTCTTCATTTTGGTCCACCAATAGCGAGATCTTAGTTCTTGATACATCTTACTACTTCCGGGATGGATAGATAGCTTAGAAAGGTGAGCTTCATCCATGAGTTTACTTCTAAGCTCTCGATCCTTGGGAACCACAAGACGGTTGTCAAACCACAACACGCCCTGTTCATCCACTTTAAAGTGTTGAGACGGCTTTTCTGTTATTTTCTCTTTGATGTGGAATATCCCCTTGTCAGTTTTCTGACCTTCTATTATCTTACTCTCCAAAGAGCAACTAATCTGAATACTATTTAACACAGCAGGATGCATTAGATCGAATCCATCTTCAAGTAATGGCTGCACAGTCAAGTAATGTGACTTCCTGCTCAAAGCATCTGCCACTACATTGGCTTTACCAGGATGATATTGCACATTCAAGTTGTAATCTTTGATCAATTCCAACCATCTACGTTGTCTCATGTTTAGCTCTGGTTGGGTAAAGATATACTTAAGACTCTTGTGATCCGTGAAAATATTGCACACATTACCAAGTAGATAATGTCTCCAAATTTTTAGGGCGTGCACAACTGCAGCAAGTTCAAGATCATGTGTTGGATAGTTGACCTCGTGCTTTCTCAATTGACGTGATGCATAAGCAATGACTCTCCTTTCTTGCATAAGAACACAGCCCAATCCAGTCTTCGATGCGTCGCAAAACACATCAAATGGTTTCTCGATATCTGGTTGTGCTAGAACCGGAGCAGTGGTCAACAGTTTCCGCAAAGTGTGGAAAGCTGCTTCACACTCCTCTGTCCACACAAACTTGTGATCCTTCTGTAGGAGACTCGTCATCGGTTTGGCGATCTTCGAGAAATCTGGTATAAAGCGACGGTAATAACCCGCTAGTCCTAAGAAACTTCTAATCTCAGGAACTGTGGTCGGTGCTTTCCAATTCATAACTTCTTGCACCTTACTTGGATCGACTGAAACTCCATTCTCTGACAGAATGTGACCAAGGAAAGGAACTTCCTTCAACCAGAATTCGCATTTGCTAAACTTAGCATACAATTGATGATCTCTAAGTCTGGTCAAGACAGTTCTCAGATGCTCTTCGTGATCTTTCTCATTCTCGGAGTACACCAGAATGTCATCGATGAACACTACCACAAACTTATCCAATTCTGGCATGAAAACTGTATTCATCAAGAACATAAAATATGCAGGAGCATTTGTCAAGCCAAAAGACATGACAAGATACTCATACAACCCGTATCTGGTGGAAAATGCAGTTTTTGGTATATCCTGTGGCCTAATCTTGATCTGATGATAACCGGATCTCAAATCTATTTTTGAGAACACCTTGGCCTTGGATAGTTGGTCAAACAGAACATCAATATGCGGCAAGGGATATTTATTCTTGATGGTCACAGCATTGAGTGGCCTGTAATCTACGCACATTCTCAACGTGCCCTCTTTCTTTTTTCTTCACAAACAAAGCGGGACATCCCCATTCAGACTTGCTTGGCCGAATAAACCCCTTTTTCGACAAATCTTCTAATTGCTTCTTTAGCTCAGCTAACTCATCTGGAGGCATCCGATAGGGTCTCCTTGAAATCGGAGCCGTTTCGGGGACTAACTCAATTCCAAACTCAATCTCCCTATCTGGCGGAAGACCAGGTAGCTCATCCGGGAATACATCCGGAAATTCACACACTACCGGAATCTGATGAATAGGAATGACTGCCGTAGCACATGTAACACTTATAAGGTCTGTTCTCCGAGGCAATGGTACTTGGAAAGTACCCTCACCCAGGGGATCCTTAAGGGTAAGTACTCGACTTCCAGTATCTATGACTGCTCCCCAATCCTTCATCCAATTCATCCCTATAATGACATCCAAGACTAACCCAGGCATAACTATCAAGTTCACTCGGAACTTCCTGCTACCTAATTCAAGGGTTGCCCCTCGAACCATCCGGTTGGTCAAAACATCAGCCCCTGCTGAACTTATACGGTAACCATAACCCAATTCTGTGCATAGTTGTTCATGTTTCTGTGCAAATGCTTGACTCATAAAAGAATGCGATGATCCAGAATCAAATAGAACAACTGCAGGGTTTTCGTTGACAGGAAACTTACCAGCAGTGACGGGCTCTCCCTCTGGGATTTCATCCACTGTTGTACTGTGCACTCTAGCATTATAAGTCTGCTGCTTCTTCTTGGGCGGGTACGGACAAAACTTCGAGAAATGACCGGGTTGATCACAGTTATAGCAGGGTCCTCTCACTGTCCCGGCAGATCCCACAGCTCCCTTGGAATTGCCTTGTACCGCAGTTGCTGGCTGCTTTGTGGGGCTGTACTGCCATCTTGTACTGGCTTCTGAGGTCCACGGAAATTCTAGCTTCTTGGCTGAGGTGGCCTGAATCTAGCACCAGGTGCCGATGGGCGATATGGGGGACGACCTCCCATAGGTGCTCTAGCTTGAGTCGGCCCACCTTCAAAGGCTCTCTTGCGTGTCTTGGCTGCGGTGCTAGCGTTGTTATTCTTCTCCTGCTTCAGACAGTCGCTGATGAAGTCATTGAATCTGACGCGGTTGTTGGTACCGACATGCTTCATCATTTTTGGATTGAGACCCCTCTTAAAACTGGCTATCCTTTTAGCATCTGTGTCAACCATGTCGGGAGCATAGCGACACAAGTTGTTAAAAGCATGCAGGTATTGCGTTACGGTCTTGGTGCCCTGGTTCAATGCCAGAAACTCTCCCAACTTCATCTCTGTCAGCCCGGGTGGAATATAGACTCCACGGAAGGCCTCAGCAAACTCTCTCCAAGAAATCTGAGCATTTGGAGGGAAGGTGTTGCGATGGTGCTTCCACCACATTCCCGCCGGTCCCTTGCAATTGAAGTGCAGCATACTTCTGTTTTCAGCACCTCAGTCATCCTCAACACACGGAATTTATCTTCCATCGTGTTGATCCATTCCTCCGCATCGAGTGGCTCTGTTGCTTCCTTGAATACTGGTGGCCTGGTGTCCATGAAATCTTTGAAACTGCTATACTGGTTTACTCCCATGCCACCACCTTGATTATTACCACGTTGAACGTTGTTGGCGATGGTCCGAAGGAAATCTTCCATGTTCTTCTGAGATTGTTCCGCGTTGCGCTGACTCCCAAGCAGCTGTGCGAGAAACATCTCGGGGGTAAATGGGGGAGGAGGTGGCAAATGTGGTTCATGGGGAGGTTCATTGTTGTTTCCATGGTTTCCACCACCACCACCAGTCCCCGCACCGTTGGCACCGGGCTCAGCGGCTTCATACGTGGTTCGGCGAGTGTTTGTCATCTGCATATTTCAGCAACAAGTAACGATTGAGTGAAGCTGTAATAATTGCGAGGGAAGGAAAACTTATGCCGTACTGAATTTACTGGAGAGAATAAATTCATACAATAAAACAGAGGCACAACAATCGCATTCCAATTAAAACAACAGCACTTAATCGAAATACTTAAACGGCAAACATCGCGTCCATAAAATCACATTGCCAGCATACATACACTGGACTTTTTATGCGTTCAGATATCGCATTTGAAATTCAAGTTCCAACCACATGCCAAGTCTCATACGTTCGAAACAACATACGATGGATTACATGCCAACAAAAGAAAGGTCATCGCGACAAGACCTAGATACTAGCGCAAGGCAACTAGCCTACTCCTCGGGGCCATCGTCGGGATCGGAGACGTCACCATCACCTCTAGGTGAAACTACAGGCTCATCCTGGTCGTCGTCGTCGATGTCCATGCCAGCGGCATTCGGTGGAGCATATGGGCCAACCCCATTGTAGAGCGCGTGAAACTCCTCGTGCAGGTTGCCATTGTATTCCTCTAGCTCATCGACTCTCTACAATAGAAGGTTTCTTGCGTTCCAGGCTTCATTCCTTTCCTGAACCAACTGTCCAATCATGCGGTCTGCATTGTTGTTGGCTTGAGTCAACGTATGCACTCGCTGCATAGCTCTATCACCTCTCTCAACCGCCTGATCTCGTTGTAAGTTCATATCAGCCAACTGCTCCTGCAAGCTAGCTATAGCACGTGCCTATTTCTTCTTCTGCTTCCTCCCTTTGAGCTTATCCTCACTACGCAAGCCAGTCAAAGTCCAGTAGGTACTCTCGAGACCCTCATACGCTCTGATGGCGGCGAACATAGCACTCATTGCCTGGTTGTCGCTAGCCTGTCCCTCAGCTGGACCTCTGACCAATGCACTTCCCTGAGGCTGAACCCAAATGGCATCGCGAGGATCATCCCTAGGAAAAGTACCAGCTAGAGCTGCAGCATGCTCACTGGGAAATCTGCTCATAATGTCCCTGATGACACGGAAGGCTGCTCCCTCTGCACCCTCAGCTGGAGTACGACCCTCAAACTCCAAATGCCAACCATCCCAATCTGGAGCATCACCGAGAGCAGGAACCGTGATCTCCACCACTGCAAGTCCATCATCTGCCAACTGGCTCTCATTCCAAGAGTACACCGGCTCTTGACCCTCTGGGTACCCCACATCATGGAGCACTCTCCAAAGCAAAGTTGGCATGCCAAACTCGCTCAAGAAGGTGTCCATGGTGCGGTGCTCCCTCAGGGCCAACGGACGTCGGGGTGCTCTTCCTCCGGTGGACTTACGGGCGGTCTGCTTCGTGCGGGCCATCTGTAGCAAAAGTTCCTTTATCACTTCGGGAAAACATATTTTAGATGATACAACTTTTATCAAAATGAGATAGTCAATTTATAAGGGGAGGTATACATGAGATGAATGAGATGCACAAGTAACATGATGTATGTACGTGTCGTACGTTCTTACAAACTTAGGAAATAAATAATTTCTAACGACTAATTCGGTGGCATACAACGATCTCTCAATACGTAGCTAATACGTTCTACACGATAGCGTTGTTATGTACCTGCAGAAAATTCATTTCAGCCCAATTCCCAATGAATGCATAAAAGCAGTAAAGTTTTATCTACACGCTCTACACGAATCCCCAGATACGTGTACAACGGTAGTAACTACCCGAACCATCGTCCTATTGATGGCATCGCCTCCACAGACAGAAGACCCATACATGAGATACCTTTGTAAAACATGCGTAGAACATGTAATCACTCCAGCATCAAATAAGCATTCACCCTAGATCGGCGGTGTATCCGATCATGCTCTCACAACTCACACTTACCGAGGCGTAGAGGCAAATGATCCATTCATTACCACTCAAACAAGTGGCACTCATACAATAGCACGCCGTATGAGCGACGAAAGAGAAATATGATGCAAGAACCCCAGTCAGTACTTAATTAAGCCACCTAAAGTCCTTAACTGGGCATAAAGGATATGATCACTGGCACACTTTATAGTTTTAAAATCACGTTTTCCAAATGCCTTTTTGTTTTAAATACACTTGTGAACAGTAACACGCTAAACCATGCTCTGATGCCAGCTGTAACAGAACCGACCAATTATACGAAATTAAGTAAGAAAATCATCCACCAGAGCAGACGATTGAGCAAACTTAAGCCCGTATAACCCGGTAGTCCGTGAAATCACGAAGGATTTCAAACCAACTCGTGTCCCAGCCATGATCGTAATAAGTTTAGCGGTCACCATCACATATTACATAAAAGTTTGCATCACGGATACATCAGAGTTTCAACATAGTTATTACAAAACCAGTTCAATAAAAGTAGCGGAAGTCATTTGTTCAAACCACACACACACTCACGCGGAGTTTAAATATAGTGCCAGCGAATGATCATCTCCAACAAAAGCATCAACTGAGACGTGAGGAATGACCATGCCCATGGTCCTAAGCATCACCCATCGCAGGATAAAGGCAGTTGATACAGTAGCCGTAATACATCTGCCCATCTGCAACAAGTGGGAATAAAACCCTGAGTACGAGAAGGTACTCAGCCAGACTTACCCGACATAACCGAAAATAAATGACACCAAGGATTATGAAGGGCTTTATAGTAGGGTAGCTGACTCATTTGCAAAAAGAAGCATTTTAGCATTTCAAGAACCTTTCTAAAAGCATTATTGCCAAGTTAATTATTATTAACCTGTCAACTAGGTTTGCACCTATTCTAGAGTAAACATGTGATTAAGCAGATAATGATAACCAATGATCATTAAACAACTTCCATACTGTCATATTCACTATAACTGTCCAAGTGTTCCATAACATTTACTACGATGAAGTAACTCAAGTCAAGTGCTCACTATCCAGGAGCGATGGCGATTCGAATCGATTCCTAACCAGCTGGTGATTTGTTCCTTACACAAATCTCACTCACCCGCTAAAGTGAGATATTGATCACCGAGTCAACTTTCCAGGAACCTCGAGTTTGCCAGGAACCACATGTACCCGGGGGCCGACCGACTGCACTTTGGCCTTATCATCCCGCCCCCGTGTCCTACCACACCTGCTTCGGCACAGTGCACTGCGGGCAATTTACTCGGCCCGAAAAATCTCCCAGCTTCGCGGTCGGAAGGTACTTTATTCGGCCAGCTAAATGTAAGGCATGCGTTCAACATGACTCGAGGCCCAACAACGGCCGGTCCTTAATCGACACAGACGGAAAACACTACAGTCCAAAACACTGCAAGTCTCCGTCCGGTCTCAACTTCATTTAACACTTAGTTATACCATGACTTCATAGTCATCCAAGCAGATCCAGGTAACCACCTATAGCTCGCAGGTGACAGGAAATCACCCGACTTCTACCGGTCTAAGCCAGCTAAGCATTTACTCGATTGCGGATACTAGGGTAACAAGGATATAGTATAACAAAGGTAAGCAAGGTATAATGCAGCAACGGTTGCAAACAACTCCTGAACGTAATGCATCAATTAAAGTAAAGCATTTAATTAAATCATTGCAAACCGGGAGAAAAATGCTCCGGGGCTTGCCTCTCTCGAAGGAGCTCGGACGGTGATCGGGGCACTTCGGAAGTTCTTCAACGTCCTCCTCGTCGGCTTCTGGCACTTCCTGCTGCTGCACCTCGAACTGCTCCTCTGGCTCCTCGGGTATGACGACTGGGTTCTCGGTTTGCGATCCTGTATGATGCAATGCGCGTAAGGGATTATGCAAACGGTGCATCGAAGGAGATGAATGCAATGGATATGTTGAAATGCAAGGTAGTCAACATCATCCAAGAAACTATACTATAAGCACATGTCATCTACTGCATTCTCTTCTACTACTAATATGTTAAGTTAACATATCTTAAGAAATGCTTCAAAGATACACCAAAGCTTTACTAATTTCTTAATCACACTTAAAGCGACACTTGCTTAAACCCTAATTAATAATAGGTTTGAATAGCAACCTATATTTCTGATGCTCCTAAAAATCTGAGAAAATTGCAGTAGCATACTACTACCCTAAACAGACTACCATAAAAATTTCATGGCATTTGGATAAGTAAACTATCCTACACAAAAATGACAAGCTATAGCATGAAAATGATCATGAAATTACTTTGTACTATGAAAAGTGTCAAACAACAGAATTAATATTTTTCCTAGGTTCTTCATAGCCTATAATGACTGTACAAAAATTACCACATGCATGTTTTATACAAAGTTTGTTCTCTAGCAAAAATAACAAAATCAGCCATTAAAAGGGACTTGAACTACACCTCAAAATTTTCCCATAGCACATGCATGAAACCTATTTTTCTTAGGAAGTACATGACATAAGAAGATGAACAAACTTGAAATCATATTTTTCTGAAGCCTATATATTTTTATACACATTTTTCAAGTTATCAGCAATTTACATGATTAAATAAAATCCTATAGAAAAGTATCTCAAAAATGACATGCAATAATTTTCCCTAGTAGATCTGGTGATAAGGAACCTAGCAAATTTTGTTTCAACAAATTTGGAGCAAGTTTGATCATCCAAACATTTTTCAAACAATTTTTGATTTCAAATAACAAATAATAAATGGAAAACAATTCACTTGAGCGTTGCTGGGCCGGCCCGAAGGGACCCGACGGCCCATAACACAGCGCAGCCCAAGCCTGGCTCCCTCTTCGGCTCGGTGACTGACACACGGGACCCCCGTGTCATTGACACGGAACAGGGGAGACGGCACACATTGGCGCGGCGATGGCCGAGCTCGCCGACGGTGATCTCCCCGACGAAACCGACGGCACCGGCGTGTTCCTAGTGACGATACGCACCTACCCATACCCTTTTCCCGACCGCTACCACTCTCTAGCTATGACTGCATCGGCAATGGCGGACTGCGGCGAGGTCGCTGCGGAACTCCGGCTACGGCGAGTCCCCATTGCCCAGACCAAGCTCGGTATGAGCTTCACGGGGTTATGGCGACGCTATCCAAGAAGAGAAAGGAGAAAGGAGACGCCCCCAATGCTCCGGCCACGGTGAGCCCAACTCCGGTGAGGTCGAAGCATGGCGGCTGCGGACTCGGCGTAAGCGCCAACGACACAGCACGATAGGCTCGACCAGAGGGAGGAATAGGTACAGGAGATGGTGGGAAAACTGTGGGCAAGATGTAGCGAGGTGAAACGCAGCAGCGAGCGCACGGGAGCTCGACGGAGTTCACGGCGGCAATGGCGTTTCGACGCGGGGAAGAAAAATGCGAGCTCAACTAAGACTCACCGGCTCAACCGCGAGGTGGACGCGCTAAAGGCAACTACGGCAGCGCTGTGGGCTAGCTGAAGGCGGCAAGGATGTAGTGGCGAGGGAGATGGCAGCTGCAACGCTCTCGGCGGCAAACAGAGGGCGCTGCGCTCGGCTTCCACGGGTTCTGACGAGGCGAGACACGGCGTAGGCGAGGCAAATAGACGAGCCAACAGCCGCGTGGCGATGTCGTGGCAGCGACGGTCTGACCTGCGGGGGCGGCGACGGCGTACGGACTCCACTTGGCGCACTTGGCCTGACGGCGGTCGGCCACTCGGCCTGACAAAGACGACCATCAGACCCGCGATCAGAGCCTGACGACGCAATTTGACAACGTTCTTTCTACTAAACCGTGAAGTATTAGCTCATACCATCTACACAAGAGTTGTAGCTCTAAGTACCATCTGTAATTCATCTTAAATGATCAAGACCTAATTCGCAAAGGACAGAGAGTAAAATCATGCCAAAGTCGGGTTCAAGAAACTGAAAACTGGAGTTTATACTTAGAAATTTCTAAGTGTTGAAATCAACCCAAATTCTGACTTGTGGGACCATTTTGAGCATGTTGTGCACATTTTCATGACTTGGTCACAAAATAACTTTTGTTCCTTATGTAATTTGCTACAACTTTGTTTTAGGTTGCTCTGACATGCAAACATTCTAAGTGGGACTTTTTAAACAGTCAAACCAAAAAGTCCTAGGGTCAAAACAAGTCAAACCATGATTTGAAATCTTAATTGGGCAAAATGATCAACATGAACATTGTTCCTAATGACTTTCTAAGCATAGCTAAGATGTTTAACAATATATTTAGCTATACCACACATTGGTCACACAATAATCAAGCACTAAAGGTACTGAAATGATGAAAACACTTGAAATGGTACTCTTGTTTCCTAATCATGTTTCACATGTTTCAAGGCGATGTTTCAATTGTTATTCACATGATTAAGCATGTATGATTTGGATGCTTGATGATGCATGATATGCGGGATTTGCAGTGCCTAAATGCAGGCATAACACCGGGGTGTTACAGGTTTCACGTCGCATTCCTTTTCCAAGCTACTCCACACACTAGCTAGCGAACCACATTTCCGACCGCAAGTACTTCACCGTCACCTATGAAGTTTATACTACCAACTTTATTAAAGTTCACATACGCGTCCTGTAGCATTTCCGTTCAATAAAAATTCATTAAGAACCCTAAGTAACACCATGCGGCATGAAATGTAATCTCGTTTCCTGTTTCAAATGAACGCTTCAAGTTTCAAAAAATGCTTTATACCCTATAATACCAACATGTATACACAAATATGATGCTTATGCAGTGTGTTAGCGAAAAGCTGTACAATGTAACACCGAGGATGTTACAAAAACCCCTCTACGTATTTCAAAAAAGGACATCATGAATATGGGAAGACTACTTAGAACCGAGTTAATTAGTACAAGCCTTCCTCCTACTGACAACATTTTACTCCTCCAACCACTCAGTCTCTTCTGAAATCTTTCTTCCACATGTTTTCAGTCCTTATTCATGAGTTTTCTATAGTGAGTTGGAATTTCTAGGTATTTAAACAAAAACGATCCCACATCACACCCAAAAATTTGTGTGTATTCATTTTGATTAGCTTTGGTCGCTCCGTAACAAAACAACTCACTCTTATAGAAATTGATCTTGAGTCCTGATAATTGTTCAAAAGCACAAAACAGGAGCTTCATGTTTTTGGCCCTCTCTAGATCGTTGTCCATTAAGATGATAGTGTCATCCGCATACTGAAGGACTTAGAGTCCTTCATCTACTAAGTGCGGAACCACTCCCTGAATTTGTTCGGCCTCTTTTGCTCGTGAAATAAGAATTGCCAGCATATCAACCACTATATTAAATAAAATTGGAGATAACGGATCCCCTGCCGCACTCCTTTTCTTGTTTGGAAATAATGACCTAAATTATCATTTACCTTTACTGCAACACTCCCTCTAGTCATGATTCTTGAAATTTATTCACACCAAACTGGAGAGAATCATTTCATCCTGAGGACTTTTGTATAAAAGGCCAGTTTAGTTTATCATACGCTTTTCTGAAATCTAGTTTTAGGATCACTCCATCTTGTTTTTTTCCTATGCATGTTCGGGCTCCAATCCACAGATTTATATTTGGTTTGTATTTATTCTGCTGTGATGCTTCGATTCATTTATTTAGGTTCAAGTGTCAGTGCTCAGTGTTAAAGTTAAAAGCTTGTGGCACGCATGAGTTGGCTGTGACCCAGGCAAGCTAAACAAGTTGCCCGTTGGAAACCGCCAGGCAAGTACAGTACAGGGTACAGCCATATGGCAGCCACCAGCCAAACGCGTCTTCCAACAAACAGTTTTGAAAACGGGGGTGAAGAGAGCGGCGCCTTTTCGCCAGCAAAACCATCCTGTTTTTCTGCGACAAACAAGAAAAATTGATTACTTGGTTTCATTTGCATCCAGCCGAAGGCAGGTGCAGGTTGAGGCACGGCAAGCGCGGGCGGCACAGGCTGGGGATCATCACTCTGGGCGCTGACTTGTTTGAAAACAAGTCAGGTACTAGCAGTAGTAGTCTGTGAAGGAGATGGCCGAAGAAAAGGAAATCAAACAGTACTGCGATTCGTAAAGCTGCTTTGCGCTAATTTGTATATAAAGAAAAATACTATATCATGACTTATAAGCCGGTTTATAATGACAACGTACTGATGTGGCCTGTGCCATTCATTTTCAACGAAGAAGCCTGTATTACGTGGTCACGCACGAACAAGATCACACTAGCAAAACGGAAGTCTTCCTATATATAAATGACCGGACCCATATGTCAGTGAGGCAATAGATTGTGGCCGTTAGATACTGCTAAGGAGATCATCCTGGTACGTTCCTTGCAATTCTAAATAGGCGGCGCAATGCGAAACCATCATATCTTGTTTGTTTCACGGCCGGGATAATAAAACAAACTATATCTTGTTTGTTTCACGGCCCGAATAATAAAACAAACTAATTAAGATCAGATCGCTTGAACTTGACAGTTGGCTCCGAAATTTTCAAGCGCCGCCGTGAGCGACATCCCGGCATGCCGTATGGTACGGTTTACGCGGGAACGTACTGTTAGTACTCCATCATCAGTCAGCAAAACCAGCGCAGGAGCTTAGTGTGCATTCCTTTCACTTTTAAGGAAATGGAATCGTGATTAGAATATTATTACTATCATTTTAGATGAATTTCACTTTTCAGTGTAAGGAAATCAAACTACTACTTCTTTTTATGATTTTTCAGTCTTGAATTTAGGCATTTACTGAGGGCCTGTTTGATCCACCCAACTACAGTTTAGTTAGCTAAAATTTTAAAACTAAACTTTAGCTAGTTAAAAGTTCTTTCAGCTAAGCTTTAGCGGGGGTGTTTAGATCCTCCAGCTAATAGACTCAGCTAAACTTTAGCTAGGTTTAGCTGCGTTGAAGTGGGTAAACTCAGCTAAATTTTAGTTGGTCTTTTAGCTGGGCCGTTTGGATCTCTAATAGCTAAATTTAGCCAACTAAAGTTTAGTTGGTGATCCAAATATGCCCTAATTATAGTCAATATGGATTACTCCCTCAGTCCTCACGAGAATGTCATCTCGCTTTTATTTTTTAAAGTTCTACTAAATGCATATAAAAATTACTAATATTTATGATGCATAATAAGTATTATAAGATTAATTGTAGAATATATTTTCATATAAGCAAGTTTAGAGAAACAAATATTGATACTATTTTTCTATAGATCTAATCAAACTTTAAACAATGACTCCTAAAATAAGATGTGTATTGTTTTGGGACAAAGTAAGCATTTAGTTTCGATAAAAACTATTGGTTTTTTCCTTCATTAATTTTGTTTTACATGGGCTCTCTATTTAGATTTTGGTATTTCCAAACTCATACATAAATCAAATTGGTAACCTAGAGATTACACCAACTCAACTAGATTAGCTAGTGACGATAATAGTTTTGCAGGAGTTGTGCTTCACTCACCCGAGGCTCTAACTTGACTAAATACGATAAATTAGGGGTTTATGGTTTTTAAACTTAATTACTCCTTGCACGCCCGCCCGGATCACTACTTCATTTACCTTGCTTATTATTTTGTAAACTTATTATTCTATAAATTTTACTATTTAGTAATTGTATTAGGCATGAGCTGTTGGCCTCTAGTCCAACTGGTTAGAGCATCCCAGCGGCACTCCTCAGATCTTGGGTTCGACTCCCCGTCGGAGCGAATTTCAGGCTAAGGTTAAAAAAAATCCCCTCGTTGTTCCACGCCAAAGCACAGGTCTAAGGAACGTCACTGTTCTCACAGGGCTACGGTACTGTTCTCACAGGGCTACGGTGCCGCTGTGTATGGGTGGGACAGGAGGTCGGGGGTTTTTTAGACCTACGTAAGAAGGTTCTTTTTCTTAATGCAATGCCCGGGGTGGCTTTCCCCCGCAGATCTAGTTTTTTTTTAAGTTACTAGACCCGCAAAAAAAAAAGAACGGCGTCAATGCTCTTTTCTTATTAATTTATAGACCCTCTTGAGTCTTGAACGTGGGTTTTTATTTTCAACACTCGACACGAAAATTTTCAAGCGCCGGCGTGACACACGTCGTCGGCGCATCCCCACATACCGTATGGTACGCAGGAATGTACTGTTACCAGTCGATCATCAATCAGCATATAAGTTCGTGTGCATTCCTTTTTTTTAAAAAAAAACTGGAATCATGATTTGAGATTTTGGATGAGATGGCGTCGTCGCCTGCAACTGCAATGCAATGGGCAAGGGCATCACCACCATGGCAACATCACATGGGCGTGTACCCTGGCCACATGGGCGTGCCGCGTGCAGGCTGCGGCGCCTGCGGCTCGGCTCGGTTCTGTGGAGTGGAAGCGGAGCACCGAACACCTCTTGTAGCTGCAGGACGGGCGTACCCGTTCGCCCGATGGTTTCTGATGTAAATATGTATTGAGAAAAATATTATTTCATAACTGAAAAATAGTGCTGCCAGCTGATAAGCTAAAACGAGTCCTACTCCTGCCCAAGCCAAGCCAAGCCAAGCCAAGCACGTAACAGCCCTCCAGGCTCCAGTATGCTTAACCACAGTCTTCATCTCGTCGTTGACCAGCCCATTTTGCTTCTGCCGGCCTTGGCAGGACTAATTGTCATTTGCCAGCAGGAAAAGAGACGCAATTCTGGGTTTCTGGTGGTAATGGCATGCGTGATTGTGCAGTTGCCCTTTCCCATAGATAAACAGCTAATAACTGAGCTTAAATATGACGATCAGGACCAACTCAACAACGGATAAATGGCCCTGTAAACTGACTGCAACTCACGCGAAGACAATGCAAAACACACTGCGCAGAAGCAGCAGCGTGTTGGTAGCATATTTTCTTTTGTTGCCCGCGTTGGTTGCGAGCTGCTGACTTTGGGCGCTGCAAATTGCCGCTGCTGGAGCAGAGCCCGTCGTCGCTCGATCTCCGACGACTCGTCCATCCACCAAGACTTGTATTTTCACGCGTGTGCTACTGCACAAGCCGAGCGGCGGCGACTCGATCAAATGCATCCAACGACGGCCGGAAGCGTGTCGCTACCACTACTACCAGACAAAGCGCGCGGAGAAAGAACTCGGTCGCAGATCGAACAGCGCCTCAAACCGGCAATCTGGAATAGACGAGTGAAGTGAATTACTGTGCTGCTACTGCTAGTGCTAGACCTAGACTCGGTCAGTCGTCGCTAGTTTACTACTCGCCCAGTTGTTGAGATACTTCAAAGCACGGAACGGCCGGCTCGTCGATGGTGGTACGATACCATACCAGCAACTCGTACGGTGGTTGCCGGGCAACTCGTACTGAAGAACCAGTGATGTATGTTTATTTTTATTTTATGACGTTTCTGGGAACTTCTTTCGATATCTTTTTAAAGACGAAACAACGTGCTACGGTTACGCAGCCAATAAGGACGATATGCTTGGTCGTCACTTCCAAATCGGCTAATCTAGCGCCCGGCGCACCACACGCGTCCGGATGCCCCTCAAAAGCGCTTAACCCCTCGCATTCGTTTCTACCCCCGACCCGCGCGCCCCCCGGCCCCATTCCGCACGCCCCGACCCATTCCGCACGCCCCCAGCTCGCCCCCGTTGCCTGCCGCTTCCGCCCCACGCGCGTGACGAGCACGCCCCAGCACCCCCTAGCCGCAGCACCTCCGTCCGCTAGGCCCCCGGCGAGCCACGCGCCCCCGTCCGCCTGGCTCGCCCCTCCCAGGCTGAACAACATAAAAAGCTCAAATAGAACATTTGCAACAACACGGAACAACTGCTGCAACATTAGGTTGAAAGAGCTGAAATATTTAGAACATATTATTACAATATTAGTGTGAAGCATATGAAACAATGATCGAATAAAAGCACTTGCAACAACATAGAACAACTGCTGCAACATGAGACTAAAGCAACTGTAACATTGGGAACGTATTATTGCAACATTTGTGCAAAGCGTATAAAACATCCAGATCAGAAACGATTGCAACATCATCTAGAAATAAGTGAAACATTTTGAACAAAGTGTTTGCAACAATCCTTTGAAACACTTGCAACATATCAACAAAAGTGCAACATCCCCCGATATACTTTTGCAACATCCATATGATTCAACTGCAACGTACCTTTGAACCTTCTGAAACAATTAAAAGATACAATTGCAACATAGGGTGGGAAGAGAGAGATTCTAGCGCAGAGAGCGCTATGGCCGCTGGATCTGCGGGCATTGAGGGCTCCCAGTGGGGCAGGACGCCAGTGGGGGGGGGGGGGGGGGGGGGGCGCCGCCAGGGGGGGGAGGAAGGACGCAGGGTGGGGGAAGGAGCCGTCGGGGGTCGAGGAACATAGGGGAGAAGGAGGCTGCGCTGAGCGTCCCGTGCCGGAGCAGGGCTGCGCGCCCGCACCGGGGCCGGCGCCGGCGCCGGGGTTGCGCCCATCCCCGCATCGGAATTGAGGCCGGGGGTGTCTGGCCGGAGAAGAGGAAGGGGGTGCCCGCGATGTGGGGGTTGCCAGGGACTCGTGCCGGGGCCACCACGATACCGGAGTAGGAGAAGAGAGAAGGAGGTAGCGGGGCGCACGCTCTCGTGGGACACGCGTGGGGGTAGGGCGCAGGGCGTGGCTCAGCAGAGGAGCGTCGCCGCGTGGTGTGGAGATGCCGCGGTGGACGTCTGATACGTATCACTGTCGCTTCCAAATTGACTCACCTCTACTGCCCTATATCCAAATTTGTCACCACTACTCACCTCTACACGTCTGATCCGAGTCCAACGTGTTGGAAAAGTCAGGGTCTTCGTCGGGGACCACCACCACCACAACTGCCCTATATCCAAATTTGTCCCATGGTACAGACAGCAGCTATAGCTGAACACTTTCTTGTTCCTTTCCAAACAAACAAGGAAGAAAAGCGCCTTCCTGTCGAATCACCTCCCCTTACTGAATTCAATCCACCAATGCAACATCAAGTCGTCAAGTGCATATGCAGACATCCAGAGGTGCACAAAAACAAATTGGTGTTCAAAATGCAGGAGCCCATTTTGGTTTCACGATATAAAATTTAGAGCTGGATTTTCCTTCTTTCCAATTGACTTGTGGATGCGGGTAGCTCAAGGAATCAAGTTTATAGTTGTCCACAAAAATAACACAGTTTTACATGTGCTCCTGAGTAGCTAGTGGGACTCGAACAATGACAACAAGTGTACATTCTGAAGGGTACAAATACAGTACAAGAGGGGAAAAAAAACTCGCACACTCCAGCCATGACCTGAGAAGACTAGTCAACGAGGATATCTCGTATTCGGAGCAAATACTGCACGCACTTCAACAAAAGAAAGGCCACACCAAACAAAATGAATTCAATGCAAGTATATTTTTTTCGAAAAGGGAATATATTAATATCCCAGCTTCTACATCGATTAATGCATATGGCTGTTCTTTATTACAAACACACGTAAAAAGGTCTAGGGAATCTCAAAAACAAAGTTTTGAGCCATAAAGTCAACAAAATTTTGAGAAGGAAAAAACTAGATAACAATTCTATTGCTAAATCTCCAGCCGTATCCTATAAATACCTCCATCGTGACTGTCTTAATGGTCCTACAACCCATCTTCACTTAATGGCGATCTTCCACTTTCTGAAGAAGTGACCAGAACCTGGTCCAATATGTCAGTTTGAAGATAACCTACAAATAAGATGGTGCTATGACCTTGTCAAACACAACATCATTACGGGTTAGCCAAAACACCCAATAAATAGCACTTGCCCCTACAAGAATTTTAGATTTTATTTTCCTGTTTAACCCTTCCAACCAACTTGTAAACAAATTATGTACACTACTTGGAGGATTTAGCTTAAACGAAACTTGAACAATTCTCCACATGAATTTAGCATAATGACAGTCAAAGAGTAAATGTTGTATAGACTCTTCGGAAGAACAGAAACAACACTTCGTATCTCCTTGCCACTGTTGCCTGGCTAAATTATCTTTTGTTAACATTACACCCTTGTACAAGTACCATATAAAGACTTTAATTTTGTGAGGTAGTTTTAGTTTCCAAATTAAATTTGTCGGGGACCTAATATTGTGGTACCCAATGAGGTGAAGCTAATAATCATCAAACATTGATGTTTTCAAAGCGGACAAGAACGTAACTGTACTTCTTGTCCATACGATCGGAGGTTGGCCGCGCCTCGCTCGACCCCTAAAGGTTGGCTCCGCCTCACCAGACCCTCGAGGGCTAGACTCCGCCTCGCCCGATGTCTGGGGACAGACTCCGCCTCGCCCGACGACTGAGGGCTGGCTCCGCCTCACCCGACGGCTAATGGCTGGCTCCGCCTCGCCCGACGGCTGAGGGCTGGCTCCGCCCTGCCCGACATCCCGGGACAGGCTCCGTCTCGCCCGACGACTGCGCCCTGCTCCTTCATAATGATAGGCACAGGGTAAGACATGACATTCGAGTCAACCACAGTACCAAGGACCATGCCCTTTCACGCCTGTAGGAAGGTACCGTCAGGATACGACAGGACGGGCGCTTTAAGCCCTTTCTAGCCTGATAGAGCCCAAACAGTGTTGTAGGCGCTGATTTTTGTCTTACAGTATTGTGGGCGCTGCCGTCCGCCCTTGGACGCGGATCCTAACATAAGCATACGACAACCACTACAATCCAGAAGGGAACTCACATCATCTAAAGTGACGGACGTATGGTCACTTCCCCGTCTTACTCCCCGTAGGGTCATAGCTCGGCTCCCTGGCACGCCGCACCGTCCGTCGGTGTAGGATGGGACGTACCCACTTGCTGAATGAGGCCAGGGCATGACCCTATAAGGATCAGCGAACACGCCATCCCTGACACGGTCTGCCATGTCAGTAGGGCAGGCACAAGGAGAAAGGAAGACCCGGCTCCAACGAAGGACCTTCTCTACCCTCTGTTTTTTTTCTCTTTCTCCCATCTGTAATCCCTGCTCCCCCTTAGTCTATAAAAGAGAGGGCAGGGCACCCCACTAAAGGGATGGATCAATTCCACACACAACACACACCCAAGCAACATCGAGCTCTTGGCATCCTTTTGACCTTTTTATCAGAGACTTGGGACCTGTCCCTCTCTCGACTGTTTGTACCCCCTAGTACGAACCTTTTTCGGTACTAATAACACGAGCAACAGTAAATTGGACGTTGGGACATTCTGCCCGAACTAGTATAAACCTTGTGTCCTTTAGTACACCATCCGAGCCTAACGCGCAACAAATATAAATTTACTAGTTGGTATTTATTCGAAACACCGACAGTTGGCGCGCCAGGTAGGGGCCTTTTTGCGTTCCAAATCAAGCCTCGGATGGCTAGCCACGTAATCAGCTAGGTCCCAGGCGCACAAGTGTGTTTCGGTGACCTAGACTTCATCGTCACGGTGGGAGAAGAGTTGGCGTTGGCCCACGCCACCATCCAATCTCTCCCCTCCATCGGCTTTAACTACGCATCGGCTTTAACTATGGGAGGCTTGAGCGCCAGTCCGGCATCTCCCTTGGACCCTAGCCGTCTAGGGAGGACCCGCGTCGCCTCACCCTCTCTCCGAAACACTACACACGGAGCGCCCCAACGGCGCTTCCGTTCGGTCTTCGCAACGCCACGACGACCGTTAGCCACCTTGTGGTGCAGCGCACGATCCTGTCCCCTGCGAACAACGAGTTCGTGGGGATGATCGAAAGCATCACGGAATCCCTCCACGGCCTCCTCGTGGAGGAATCGAGGTCGGACTCTGGCTCTGACTCTAGCAGAGGGAGCCATCACCCCTCCTGGGAATGTTTCATGGTGGGTACCCCCGAGGGACACGTCGAAAGCATCTCCACAAAGGAGGCTACCCCGGCAGGCAACCTCGGTGACGGAACTGATGGGGGGACAGCGGCCCAACCTCGCATAGGGGTGGAGCAGCTAAGTGCCCAAAAGCGGGAGATCGAGGAAGCCGAAATCCAGCTTGTGCGAAAATGTGTGGAGGTCGATCGGGAGATCGAACACCACGGAGATGGTGGGCGCGCGCACCATGGCCCGTGATGTGAACCGAAGGATCATCGCCGATGATGAAGCCCTTCCTCACTTCACCCGAGTGAGCCGAAACATAGTCACCGCAATGGCCTTGCTCCATGGCCTTCTAGAGGCCACGACGCCCGAGGATCGTCAGGCCCACCGCGAGATTCGCACGCTACTCGAGCGTGCGGCGGCGCAGCAGGCTAAGAGCTCACTATCTCTGTGACGCGAGCTTGACGCCAGCCAGCACACAACCTTGGTGCACCCTGCTAGGAACATGTTAGTCCATCAGGCACCACAAGGCGGTAGGCAGCGCACCATAGTCCTTGTGCATCTATGCATCGGCCTCAACTGTGACGCACACAACACTCTCGATGCCCGTAGATGCACCTACAACGACCCGAGAGAAGGAGCCTGTCGTGGCTATCACCCTTGTCATGGCAGTCGCTACGACAGCAGCGAGGACCAGACCCCGAGCCCTAGCCTGCCAGGCCCTTAGGCCTTTGGCTGGCACATCCTCAACACGGTGTTCCCGCCAAGGCACCGATCACCAACCAATATCCCTAAGTACTCTAGGGAGACAAACCCTAGACTTTGGCTCGAAGACTATCAGCTTGCCTACCAAGCTGGTGGTGCAGATAATGACAACTTCATTATTCGCAACCTTCCACTTTTCTTAGCCGATTCGACACGAGTGTGGTTGGAACACCTACCATCCAACGCGATCTAGAGTTGGGCGGATCTAAAGGAGATCTTTGTGGGGAACTTCTAGGGCACATACAAGCACCCTAGGAACCTATGGGACCTCAAGAACTGCCATCAGAAGGCCGATGAGACCCTCCGTGGGTACATCCGGCGCTTCTCCTGGCAGTGCAATGGACTCCCTAACATCGCCGATGCCGACGTTATAGGAGCCTTCTTGTCTGGGATTACCTGCGAGTCTTTGGTTCATAAGCTCGGACGCAAGGGCCTACGAACCACCAAGGAGGTCCTAGACATCGCCACCAGCCACGCCTCAGGAGAAGAGGCGGTCGGAGCAATCTTCTATTGTCTCAAGGGCAAGGCAAGGCGGGACAAGGGTGTTGGCGAAGGCACCTCCAATCGTTCCACCAAAAGAAAGAACAAGAAGCAATGACATGAGGACTCGCTCGTGGCTGGTGCTGACTGCAAGGGTGGCTGAAAGCGCATAGAGGGCACTCCAAACCACTTCAAAAAATTACTCGAGGGGCTGTGCCCAAACCATGTCTTTCCTGTTAAGCATCTGCTTAAGGACTGCAGCCTCATGCGGCGGTTCTTGTTCAGATGCTCCAACAATGGGGAGCAAGGGAAGGACCCTGCCCCCACTATGGATGACGCTGAGGAGAAGGACGGTGGCTTTCCAACGCCGGACGGCTGCCTTATGATCTTCGGAGGATCAGCGGCCTACGACTTCAAATGCCATCAGAAGGCCACACGCTGCGAGGTCTATATGATCGAACCGGCCACTCCTGCCTTTCTCCAGTGGTCAGAGTCTGCCATAACCTTCGATCAGGCCGACCATCCGAATAGCGTCCCACAGCCAGGGAGATATCCGCTTGTGGTCGACCCGATCATCGGCCCAAAGCGACTCACCAAAGTACTGATGGATGGGGGTAGCGGCCTCAACATCATGTATGCAAAGACGCTCGACCGGACACGCCTCCGCCCAACCCGGGCGCCCTACCACGGCATCATGCTCAGGAAGCAGGCCATGCCACTTAGGCAGATCGATTTGCCCATCACCTTCGAGGATCAGTTCAATTACAGGACTGAGACTCTCACCTTTGAGGTGGTTGGGTTCCCCAAAACTTTCCACGCCATCCTGGGACATCCATGCTACACGAAGTTCATGGTCATCCCCAACTATACATATCTCAAGCTAAAGATGTTGGGCCCCCACAGGGTCGTCACTGTCGGCACCTCCTTCCAGCGGGCCTATGAGTGCAAGGTCGAGTGTTGTGGCCATGCCGCAGCGATCGTCGCCTCTGGGGAACTCACCGCCCTCAGGGAAGAGGTCACCAAAGAAGCGCTCGATGCCAAGAAGTCAACCAGGTCATTTGAACCAGACGAGGGCTCAAAGGAAGTCCTCGTAGACCCCAATAGCTCCAAGGGCAAAATGGTACACATTGGCACCACACTTTCCTCCAAATAGGAAAGTGCGCTCGTCAACTTCCTCTGCGACAACAAAGACATCTTTGCGTGGAAACCCTTGGATATGCCAGGCATTCCGAGGGAGGTCATCGAGCATACCGTGAAGATCCACCCAGGCTCTAGGCCGGTGAAGCAATGCTTGCGTCGCTTCGATGAGGAGAAACACAGGGCCATCGGTGAGGAGATAGCCAAAGTTTCGGTGGCCAGATTCATCAAGGAAGTGTACCACCCAGAGTGGTTAGCTAATCCCATTCTTGTGTGACAGAAGAGTGGGAAATGGAGGATGTGTGTTGACTATACGGGTCTCAACAAGGCGTGCCCAAAGGATCTGTTTCCTTTGCCGTGCATAGACCAAATATTTGACTCTACCTTGGGGTGTGAAACCCTCTGCTTTCTTGATGCATACTTTGGCTACTATCAAATCACGATGAAAGAGTCTGACCAACTCGCGACATCTTTCATCACCCCCTTCGGATCGTTCTGCTACGTTTCAATGCTGTTCGGACTGAAGAATGTTGGGGCTACGTACCAGCGCTGTATTCTCAGATGCTTCGGGGACCTCATCTAGCAGACCATTGAGGCCTATGTCGACGACATCATAGTTAAGTCCAAATGGGCTAACCACCTCATTGCTGATCTTAAGTAGACCTTTGCAAAACTTCGAGCGAATAACATCAAACTCAATCCCGAGAAGTGTGTTTTTGGGGTCCCGAGGGGCATGCTGCTTGGCTTCATCATGTCTGAGCGTGGCATCGAAGCCAACCTAGAGAAAATCTCAGCCATCACAAGGATGGGCCCGATTCAAAACATAAAGGGGGTTCAGCGAGTCATAGGATGCCTCACCGCACTCAGCCAATTCATCTCACGCCTCGACGAACGAGGTCTCCCCCTTTATCGACTCTTGACGAAAGCCAACCACTTTGAGTGGACATTCGAGGCCTAGGAGACACTTGACATGGTAAAATTGCTTCTAACATGGGCCCCGATCCTAGTTCCTCCAAGCGACGGAGAATCTCTCCTGCTATATATAGCGGCCACCATGCAAATGGTCAGCGCTGCCCTGGTAGCAGAGTGGGAGGAAGAGGGGCACACCCTCAAGGTGCAGCGCCCTGTGTACTTCATCAGCAAGGTACTATCCAACTTTAAGACCCGCACTCCCAAATCTAGAAGCTCTTATACGCCGTCCTCATCACCAAGAGAAAGCTATGCCACTACTTCGAGTCACACCCTGTGACAGTCATGACATCGTTCCCCCTCGATGAGGTCGTCCAGAGCCAGGACGCCACGGGAAGAATCATGAAGTGGGCATTCGAGTTGATGGATCAAGGCATCATGTATGCCTCCCGAACAATGATCAAGTCCCAGGTGTTGGCTGACTTCATCGTGGAATGGACCAAGGTCCAAACACCATCGGCAGTCGTTGATCAAGAGTACTGGATGATGTACTTCGATGGATCACTGATGATGGGCACCGATGTAGGGCTGGCCTTTGTATCACCCCTCAGGGTTTGCATGAGGCACATGGTTCATCTCCATTTTCCCTCATCCAATAATGTGGCTGAGTATGAAGCGCTCATCAACAGCCTATGAATTGCCATTGAGTTGGGCATCCGACGCCTCGACATCCGGGGTGACTCCTAGCTAGTCATCAACCAAGTCATGAAGGAGTCGAGCTGTCATGACACCAAGATGGTTGTATACTGCCAAGAAGTCCGATGGCTAGAGGACAAATTCAATGGCCTCGAACTCAATCACATCCCAAGGTGCCTCAATGAGGCAGCCGACGTGCTTGCGAAAGCAGTGTCCAGCCAAGAACCGATGCCAATGGGTGTCTTTGCCAGTGACCAACACAAGCCCTTGGTATGCTACAAAGGGTTAGAATGGGCCAATGATGGTCCGTCCGATCCCGCCTCATGGGCTAACCAACCAATGGCTCCATCCGGCCCTAAGGTCATGGAGCTTGAAGAGGATCCAGCGATAGAGCCCGACCCTCTGGATGACTGGACAACACTCTTCCTCGACTACCTCCTTTGTGACACACTACCAACAGACAAGATGGAAGCTCGACAGCTCGCACGTTGTGCCAAGTCCTTCATTCTTGTAGAGGGCGAACTCTACAAACGAAGCCACACCGGGATCCTATAGCTCTATATCCCCGTCAAACAGGGGAAGCTTTTGCTGAGCGATATCCACGGTGGGGTCTACGGTCACCACGCCGTGCCTAGAACCTTGGTTGGGAACACATTCCGATAGGGCTTCTACTAGCCCACTATAGTAGCCGGCGCCGAGCAGATCGTACGCACCTGCAAAAGGTGCCAGTACTACGCTCGGTAAACTCACCTCTTGGCCTAGGCACTCCAGATGATCCCCATCATGTGGCCCTTCGTGGTCTAGGGGCTCGATCTGGTTGGGCCTCTCAAGAAGGTGCCCGGGGGCTACACCCACTTACTTGTCACCATAGAAAAGTTCACAAAATGGATCAAAGCTCAGCCAATCTTCATGATCAAGTCCGAGCAAGCTGTGCTATTCTTCGTCGACATCGTCCATCACTTTGGAGTACCGAACTCCATCATCACGGACGATGGCACACAGTTCACCGATAAGAAATTCCTTCGATTCTGCGATGAACAACACATCCAGGTCGATTGGGCCACCATCGCGCACCCTCGACGAACGAGCAGGTCGAGTGTGCAAATGACATGCTTCTATAGGGCCTCAAGCCCAGGATCTTCAACTAGTTGAACAAGTTCGGTGCACGCTGGGTCGCCGAGCTCCCTATAGTGCTCTGGAGCCTAAGGACAACTCCCAGCCGAGCCACCGGCTACACGCCTTTCTTCATGGTCTATGGTTTCGAGGCTGTCCTCCCAACCGACCTCGACCATGGAGTGCCAAGGATCGGAGCATATGATGAACAGGGAGCCGAGGCATCCCACGAAGACGCCATGTACCAGCTAGACGAAGCTCACGACGTTGCCCTCCTCCGCTTAGCCAAGTAGCAGTAGGCGCTGCTGAAAGGTCCTAATATGGCTAGAGGGGGGGGGCTGAATAGCCTATTTAAAAATCTACAAATCAACTAGATCAATTTGATTAGTATGACAAATAGCGAAATACAAACTTGCTCTAGCTCTATAAGGGTTGCAAGCCACCTATCCAACAATTCTAGTAGCAATGATTACTAGGCACACAACTTGCAAAGTTACTACTCACTAAGAGCTCTCAATCTTGCTACTCTAAAGCGCTTCACTAGATGAACTTAAAATAACAAAGCAAGCTCTCAATTCTAATTACACTAAAGAGCTTGCCACAACTAGTTTGCAAGAATACAAATGAGTGAGTAGGGTGATTATACCACCGTGTAGAGGAGTGAACCAATCACAAAATGAATACTAAATCAATCACCAGGAGAATACCAAATGGCAAGAGACAACCAATTTTTCTCCCGAGGTTCACGTGCTTGCCGGCACGCTAGTCCCCGTTGTGTTGACCAACACTTGGTGGTTCAGCGGCTAAGAGGTGTTGCACGACTCATCCACACAATTGGACACCGCAAGAACCTACCCACAAGTGAGGTAACTCAATGACATGAGCAATCCACTAGAGTTACCTTTTGGCTCTCCGCTGGGGAAGGCATAAGACCCCTCACAATCACCATGATCGGAGCCGGAGACAATCACCAACCTTCACCCAATGATCCTCACTGCTCCAAGCCATCTAGGTGGTGGCAACCACCAAGAGTAACAAGTAAATCCCGCAGCGAAACACGAATGCCAAGTGCCACTAAATGCAATCACTCAAGCAATTCACTTGGATTCTCTCCCAATCTCACAATGATGATGAAACAATGATGGAGATGAGTGGGAGGGCTTTGGCTAAGCTCACAAGGTTGCTATGTCAATGTAAATGGCCAAGAGAGTGAGCTTGAGCCGGCCATGGGGCTTAAATAGAAGCCCCCATGAAATAGAGCCGTTGGGCTCCTCACCGCACTGAACACGGGCCGACCGAACGCTCCGGTCAGATTGACCGGACGTTGGATCTCAGCGTCCGGTCATGCGATGTGCGCCACATGTCATCGTCTTCAAACGCCGATCGCCCAATTACAACGGCCAATTGATGACCAGACGCGTTAGTTAGAAAGTGATCGGACGCTGGACCTCAGCGTCCGGTCGTTTCCAGTAAGGTTCCAAACACGAATTTTCACGACCGGACGCGTCCGGTCATGCTCGACCGGACTCACCCAGCGTCCGGTCACTCAATGTCTCCACTGTGCACCACACGTCAGCGTATGTCAGCATTGACCGGACGCACCTTGCCAGCGTCCGGTCACTCTTCGCACCAGCATCCGGTCACAAGACCAAGACGCGTGCTCACTACTCCTACTGACCGGACTCTGAACCCAGCGTCCGGTCACTACACCACCTGCGTCCGGTCACTCTGTGAACCCCTTGTCTTTTCTATCTAGGGCGCCAGTGGCACCGTCGGACTATCCGCACTCTACGGGCGGACACTCCACCGGTGAAGTTTCTAACCCTTGCTCAAATGTGCCAACCACCAAGTGTATCACCTTGTGCACATGTGTTAGCATATTTTCACAAACATTTTCAAGGGTGTTAGCACTCCACTAGATCCTAAATGCATATGCAATGAGTTAGAGCATCTAGTGGCACTTTGATAACCGCATTTCAATACGAGTTTCACCCCTCTTAATAGTACGACTATCTAACCTAAATGTGATCACACTCGCTAAGTGTCTTGATCACCAAAACAAAATGGCTCCTACTATTTTTACCTTTGCCTTGAGCCTTTTGTTTTTCTCTTTCTTCTTTTCCATGTTCAAGCATTTGATCATCACCATGCCATCACCATCGTCATGATCTTTGTCGTTGCTTCATCACTTGGAGTAGTGCTACCTATCTCATAATCACTTTGATAAACTAGGTTAGCACTTAGGGTTTCATCAATTAACCAAAACCAAACTAGAGCTTTCAGCTGCGTCGGTACCACGGCCGACGAGTGCTAGACTGAGCCTTCAATGTCGGGGACCTAGTTCTCCACCTCGTGCAGAGCAACAAGGACTGTCATAAGCTCTCCCTATCCTAGGAGGGGCCATACGTCATCGTGGAAGTACTCTGGCCAGACGCCTACAAGTTGAAAACCATCAACGGTGAGGTCTTCACCAATGCCTGGAACATTGAGCAGCTACATCGTTTTTACCCTTAAATTAATGCATACTTCTCTTATTAGTTTTTGTCATAAAAATCCCTGATCTTTTCGTGACATCTGACCCCTGCAAAGTGTGAGGGGTTGGACCTCACTCGGGGTCTGGTATGAGTACGTTTATCTTGTAAACTTTTTTCTAAGTTATCTTGCAAACATTCTTTGTGTTTTCCTTCTTTTCTCTTGGTAAGTCCTAAGGGCTAGGATTTTGGGAACACAAATCTGAGTATAACTGGTAGGACTACGAGAAACCCACGCTCCAGTGGCTACGGTCTCTTTGGTCACTAGCGTAATTAGAATTGGCTCTCCTGCACTCCGAGCCTTTTTGCGACCTTAGCTACAGGAAGGGTCGGAAGGCACTGAACCTCTTTTACAAAAGGGGGAGAAGAGCTGAAAAGCTGATTGTCGTAACGAAATTTGAAAACTAGTTCATTTTTTGCACAAATTCATCGCTTACAAAGTGATTTCATCACAAAAAGGGACTGATATATTCATAAATACAAAAGACTGTTCACACGGGGGCTTCCCCACAACTTATTCGATTATAGTTTCTGACCAGTTCTACTACAAGTACTACTACGGTTGCCGCGCCACGCTCTCCATCGGCGACGTCCTACCGCTCCGTGGGATCCTCGAGGGCACCACCGTCTGCAACATCGAGCACCACGCCGATAACCATGGCACCTTCGCCAGGGCATCCAAGGACTACGCCATCGTGATCAGCCGCAACCCTGACAATGGCACCTAGACTAGGGGCGCTCCCCGCTAAAGAAAGGCCACCGTGACTGATGGATGTCTCTAACATCTCATCAAACTTCCTAAACTGGCCGATCTGAGCAGCTGTAAGGGCGAAACCCCCCATCGACGTAGTCCTACATGGCTTCCCCACCAAGAAGGCTCGTCCTAAGAAGATTCGATGGAGGAGGCCCCCGTATGGGTCCATCCTGGCGAAGGCCTCATAGACAACGACAAAGCCTATGACGCTCGGCACCCTCCAGTACGCCTGCTCCTTCGGCAGAAGCGGCCCCTTCTAGGCGAAGGTAGCCAACACCATCTCATCAACATTGGATGACCTCTAGCTTGACATCGTGCTCTAGATTCACAAATGGATCTGTGAGTTCTCCTCTCCCTCGCATTACCCTCTCTCACTTAGGAACCGTCGCGACATGCAAATGCGCTCGGTGAAAAGGAAGAAGGAGGAGAAGTGACAACTCAGGAATAGGTGGAGGAATGGGATGAGAACTCCTCTTCCCCCCTATTTAAGGACAAGATGCAGCGGTGGGAGAAAGGCGAAAGGTTGGGACAAAAAACCCTCTCCCTTCCCCTATTCAATGCAGACGAGAATTCGATGTTGATGGGAATTCGAGGGGACATGCCTTGACTGATGGGATGCACCCTGCCCGATGAGACGATGCCTGGTCGAACGGGACATGGCTCGGGCATGGCCCGCCACTACCACACGCCGGGCACGAGAAATAAGGCTCACCCGCATGTAGGCGACTCTTTGCTTCCCTAGGTAGGACCTGGAAGGATCCGATGATGGAACCCCTATCAAGGGGGGCCTAATGAGCCTCTTGGGTCAATTGGATGGCCTAGGTAAAACAATTAATGAACGGCCGCCAAAAGATAAGCACCTCTATTTACTTACTTTACGTGTTAATTTCATTACCGAGCCTTCGACCCCAGCAACGACAGGGGCACGCGTCACTCGGGGGCTACCGAGAGTGTCTACTTGTTTAGACATCCTCTTCGCCCGACCCCTCCTTATGTTGAAAACATGAGACATGGGGTGCGGGTGTAAAACTTTGAGAAAAACTTGATGAACTGCTAGACCCTACGCCCCGGCGGCTACAATGTTTTTGTTCACCAGCATAATCGAATTCACAGTTCCTCACACCCAAGCTTTAGCATCCGCCTTCTCAAGAAGGGTTCAGAGGGGTCCGCCTGCAGCATCTCCTTCAAGGAGAAGCTGTCAGGTCACCTAAGTCAATCGAATGTCAGGTCACCTAAGTCAATCGAATGACCTCTCCTCAGCTTCCAGCTTGAGATCCCGCTCCCTCTCCACCTCAGCCAGGAGGTCAATGACCCGCTGGCGGGCCTCGACATCCTTCTAGAGTAGCTTATCCCACTCTTTTTCAGACCCTGGCGGTCACCTCCTTGTCCCACCGCACCCTCTCCGATAGATGTTGGAACATCCCTTGGACCTTCTCCGCGTCCCGACGTGGCTCGACTTCCCACTGTTGGGCGTCAGCAAGCTAGATGCTCACATCTCCAAACAGCCGAGCCTCCTCGGTGAGGCGGTCCCATTCCACCTTCTGCTCACGGAGGAACCAAGACTTATCCTGGCTGCGAGCAATGAGGGACTGAAAAGAAGACCAGTGTCAAAAATGCAAAAATACATGAAGAAAGAAGAAAGCGAGAGGGAAGATCAAGCGGATACTCGGCTAGTGGGAACGATGATGTCACGTAGGATGCCCCTAGCCTGGTTTAGGACATCCATCATGGCTAAGATCCCTCCGTCGAGACTCTCTCGCTCTATGCTCTTGGTAGCATCATCGAGCGAGAAGAGAATCGACGTTGGGTCTTGAGG
The DNA here is from genome assembly GCF_019320115.1 of Miscanthus floridulus. Taxonomy (NCBI): domain Eukaryota; kingdom Viridiplantae; phylum Streptophyta; class Magnoliopsida; order Poales; family Poaceae; genus Miscanthus; species Miscanthus floridulus. Next base: position 88,082,115 of record NC_089586.1, read on the forward strand.
ATCCATCCACTAGAGCAACGACTCACCCCGTGTGGGCGAGCGGCTGCCCCTCGACATCAGGGCCAAGGGCGACCCCCCGCTGGTCCTTTGCACCAATGCCACAACACCCAGGGACCCTCCAGCCGTGTCCCCCTCCGTTCGGCCCACCTCAGGCGCCGTCGCCTGGGCCACCGGTGGCACGGATTGCGCCGCTCCCTCGGACACCACCGTGGCTGCGTTCGGCTGCACCTGGCTTGTCGTGGTAGTGGCCACCTCCGCTTGTGATGCTAGGGCCTCGGCTTGTGGCACTGCGCCCACCACAGAGGGCACAACAAGTATGAGCGGCGGCTCCGTCCGCTCCGACATAGGTGGCAGAATCACCTCCGCCGCCATGTGCTCGGTGACCCTCCAGGGTGCTTCTTCAGCCTCGGTGTCTGCTTGACCTACTGAGGGCACGGGCGCCACTACAGGTGGCGCCTGACCAGCCGATGAGGCCATGACATCGGCTTTGATCCTGCCTAAAATAGGAGCGACATCGGGCGATGGCGCCCGTCTCGCCTGAAGAGCAACAGACTTCTTGGGCGCCAGCACCAAAGAGCGGCCCCATCTCAAGACTCTACAAGAGTTAAAAGGCATAGGTCACACTGAAAAATAGAAAAATAGGAAACACGGAGGAATCGGTGACTTACGCTGGCACTATTGAGCGGTAGGAACGTTTTGGGGATGAACCCTATACTCCTGCTCCAATTCATCTAGGTGAGACCGTTTTGAGCCTACCCCTTGCTCCTGGGCAAAAGGGCTCATCTCCCTTGCCTCTGAGGGTGTAGCGGCAGATCCACCTACCCCTATCAGCTCGTGGGGCGCGGCAGTGGAGCCACCTGCCTCCATCGGTACCTCGGGCGTGGTGGCAGATCCACCTGCCCCTATCAGCTCATGGGGCGTGATAGTGGAGCCGCCCCTCCACTGGCACCCTAAGTGCAGCGGCGGATCCATCTGCTCCCACTGGTCCTGAGGACGGGCCAATGGTCTATGATGTAGACTAGGCCTGATCTTCCAAAAGGTATGATAGCGTCGATTGGTGGAGACTCGATGTTCACGATCTAGGCTTCAAACCAAGACTGATTTGGACCGCCGCAACCATTACACCACTGCTCCATTGGTTATCAACCACGCGAACATGATTGACCTCGCCGAGAAGGCTTTCCTGCAAGCGAATCGAGAACACAAGCAAGAACGAGATAAATGTAATCTGAAATTGCAAATAAATATGAGGCTTATGATAACAAGAATGAGTTCAAGTCTTTATTCAAAAGGACTAATCGCCATAGGTGAACAAGATCAAGAACTAGGGCCCTGGTTCACAGCAAGCGGCCTTGGCGGCGACAGTTGCAGCAAAACAACGTTAGTTTCACGAGGAAATCAAGAACTAAAAAAAACACAAACCCTAAGGAGAGTGACGGCTGGTATTTATAGAGTCTTGGGCGTCACCCCCCTGGACGTGCCCCTAATGGGCCCAAATACGATACACGGTCCAACGGACCAAAAGACGGTGTCGTAGCACCCTAACATATTTTGGATGCTGACTTGTTTCGACGATTCCCGTTGATTCCGAAGGTATTTTGATGTGAAACCACTTGGATTGGCTTCCTTATCAAATTGGCTTTCCATCCATATGTGGATCATCAAAAATAGAGTCCGGATACGTCTTGGGTGACCAGTTTAAGGCAGACTGGTCCTGTAACCCGAGACAGACTCGAACTTGAGTTGCTTTGGGCCTCCACCTCGGGGACTCGAACCGAATTAGCCTCGGACCTCCTTCTTGACTTGGACACCCTTGCTGGCCTCCTACTCCTCCATGCCATGCACCAAACATGGACATATGCATGGGTGTCATGTCCTCATCATCCTCCCCTTCTTGATGAAAAGCCGTCCTCGGCGTCGATTGTGCTTGAAACTGATCCTGCACAACACAAAGGAGAACGGGGTTGCAAAGACAAAGGGAACTAAAATAATTGTGAGAAGGAATGTGACAATGTTTCCAAGTTTCTAGAGTGTCATCTCGCATAAAAATTTCAGCAAGCATGTAGACTCCTTGATCCGAATGCACACGATATATGTCAACACTATCCTGCAAAAAATTAGAACTAACCAAAAACAATGCAGGAATAGATGGTCTAGCAGACATATGTAACAACCAACAATGCTCCCCTTCTTGGAAGTGAACTTGTTTCTTTGAGGAACATGAGAAAATGTTTGTATTATTATGGCTGCCCTCTAAACGATCATAATCTTGTACAACAAAAGGAGAATTCATATTACTACGAATGTATACTCGATGTATCATATATTGTCCTTTGTTGTTATATTTGCCAATAACATGATATGTATGTTTAGAAAACCAAGGTAAATCAGCATATTTAAATAGGCTCTCCTCCAAGCAATCTAGGTTACACAAAACATCAAATTCAATGTAACTCAAAGTATGTAAAGAAGACAACAGTTTGAGCTCATTAGTTTTAGTAGCAATATGAATAACATGTTTATTTTCAGCACAAGTGGTTGGTTCCAAAACATGTAAAACTGAACCATCATCAACCAATTCATCTTTATTACAAGGAACATCAAGCAAATTATCATGGGACAAAGATAAATCAAGAGAGGGTTCCACTAATAATTGCTCTATGATAACATGGTTTGTGGAAAAATTTAGTACATTAAAACAATTCTCACCTTCGGTGAGTGTAGCACCATGGGCATTACCTATATTTTCAGCAGGAGTAATAGGTGCATTGTGTAATGATGGTTCTGAATTTGTATATGAGGTTGTGAGCTCCTCATTTTTTTTCACGTCATCGTCGCTCTTTTGTACATTGTCCTGCAAAAGGTTAGACATAGCAAGAGGAATAACAAGAGATTGATCTAGTTGATGCACCTCATCATTTGAATTAATTACAAGAGATGGATTAACAAAATTTTATCTCATAAGATGTTTCATATCATTCCAAGTTTGAGGTTTATCAGAAGGATCTAAAGACTCCCACCAAGATAAAGCAGAATGTCGCAAAACACTAGCTGCATTTTTTACCTTTGTCCTTGGACACATAAAGCGAGTAGCAAATATGTTATCTATGGCAATTTCCCACTCCATGTACTCATCAGCACCTATACCATCATAAGTCGGTGGATACGAACAACCTGTCATTGTTAGAAGACAGCAAAAGACAACACAAAAGTATTATCCCTACCAACTACTTAGGTTGTGGACAAGGAAAAACAAGGCACTTAACTCTCAAGCGTCTTACCTCGGTCTTACAAGTGTTCTTACCAAAGCAACAGGCGGTGCAATCGGTCGGTGACTGTGATACCGTTGTAGCTTGAGTGTAACAGTTGCAAGGCGAATCTTTACTTGTTTAGAAGAAAGTGGAGTTTGGACAGGCACAATATAGTAGCAAGGAATAGCAATAATTTAATTCAGAAATTGCAAGATTAAAAAGTAGTCCCAAGCTAGTCTATGTCGCTAGCCTAAACTCGTCCTGAACCTAGTTCAAGCAAGCAATACAATACAACTCAGCACAAGGACTCAAAAGGATGCAAACACTTCTGAACTTTTTTTTTCACTTTCTTTTTCTTTCCTTCTTTATTTTTTTCTCTCTTTTTTTAGGTGCGGCTTTTTTTCCTTCTTTTGGTTTTTGCACCTCTTTGCCTTTTCCTTTTTTTATCTCACAAAAGTGCCGCACATAAGAGATTAGACTTTAGATATTTCCACCGTGGAAGAAAAATACTTAACCGAGGAAGCCATAGAAGGAATTGCTAGACAAAACAAACTCAATCACACAACCCACTCCATGACTATTTCAGATCCAAAGAAAAACTGTAGATCAATCTGATGCAAGCCACACTAGGAAACAAGACTTGACACTAGATCAAGAACAAGATCAGAACACAACAAACACTAAGACACGGCGAGGGACGACAGTTCAATAAAGCAAACTGAAATTAAAAAAATTGCAAAGGAACAGCGGGGCTATAGGACTAGGGAATATGTGATGATGTATTTTTTTTGGCTTTTTGTGGACTATAGGTAATGCAAAAACAGTAACAATCTAAAGGAAAAAACAAAGTTATACCTAACGGGCAACAAGGTCTCTAATACCACTTGATGTAGACTAGGCCCGATCTTCTGAAAGGTATGATAGCTTCGATTGGTGGAGACTCGACGTTCACGATCTAGGCTTCGAACCAAGACTAATTTGGACCCCCGCAACCGTTACACCACTGCTCCGTTGGTTATCAACCACGCGAACGCGATTGACCTCGCCAAGAAGGCTTTCCTATAAGCGAATCGAGAACACAAGCAATAACAAGATAAATGCAATCTGAAATTGCAAATAAATATGAGGCTTATGATAACAAGAATGAGTTCAAGTCTTTATTCAAAAGGACTAATCGCCACAGGCGAACAAGATCAAGAACTGGGGCCCTGGTTCACAGCAAGCGGCCTTGGCGGCGACAGTTGCAGCAAAACGACGTCTGTTTCATGAGGAAATCAAGAACTAAACAAAACCCAAACCCTAAGGAGAGCGACGGCTGCTATTTATAGAGTCTTGGGCGTCACCCCCTGGACGCGCCCCTAATGGGCCCAAACATGATACACGGTCCAACGGACCAAAAGACGGTGTCGCAGCACCCTGACAGATTTTGGACGCTGACTTGTTTCGACGATTCCCGTTGATTCCGAAGGTCTTTTGATGTGAAACCACTTGGATTGGCTTCCTTATCAAATTAGCTTTCCATCCATAAGTGGATCATCAAAAACGGAGTCCGGATATGTCCTGGGTGACTAGTTTAAGGCAGACTGGTCCTGGAACCCAAGACAGACTCGAACTTGAGTTGCTTTGGGCCTCCACCTCGGGGACTCGAACCGAATTAGCCTCGGACCTCCTTCTTGACTTGGACACCCTTGCTGGCCTCCTACCCCTCCATGCCATGCACCAAACATGGACATATGCATGGGTGTCATGTCCTCATCAGTCTAGCCCGCCTCCTTCGGCCTCACGGCCACATCATCCCTGGTGTGGAACATGTAGGGTCCCTACATTAACGAGTGGGCACCTGTCAGTGCGTCCTCGCCTCCCAGGTCGCCCCACTCAATATCGGCAAATACCTCATCATACTCCTCGTTGTTGTCGTCATCGTCGTCGTTGTCACTATCTATCTCGTCTCCTCGCTCCCGTGCTTGCTGCTTCTATAGCATCTTCTTCCTCTTGAACTCCTTTGTCTTCCTATCCTACTCGGCCATGGTGCGATTTGCCGTCGCCATGAGTAGGTCCTTCGGCAGTAGAGCTGGGCTATCCATGAAGACAAGTCTCTTCGGCTGGTCCTGCTATCCTGAGGTCAGCATCAAGGGGTTGGGAATTCAAGTAAAAAGGAGGCATGGGGAAAGAGAACTTAAGAAGTCGATGAACCCCGGTTCCGGCCACATTGGGGGATGCCCCAGCACCGGATACATGAAATCAAGGACAACGTCGACGTTGTCCTTTGAAGGCTCCATCGCCTCCTTGATGCGTTGCACCACTTTGGAGGAGGGGAGCGCTTCATTGACAAGCGCCGCCCCTTCGAGCGACGCCCCGGGCACCATCAAGTATAGGGGAAGCGCACAGCTCATTAGTGGTGTCACCCTCCATGTATAGTAGGCACCGATGATCCCTGATCCCTTCATGTCCCTCTCCTTCAGAATTTGGAGGGCAGCGAGATGGTCCTTGATCTTCTTCTTGGCTTTGTCTGGTACACCCCACTTCCACGACTCTAGGATCTCTTCGTTGACGCGCCCGACGAATGCTAGCAAGGGGGCAAAAATGTCGTCCTTGATGTAAAACCAATGCAAATGCCACCCTTTGTTGGATGTCGATAGATGCATCGACGGGTATTCGTTCACCCGGTTGTTGCGGAGATGAATGTCGGCACATCTCACTAGCACGCTCAGATCTGCACCATGGCTCCATTGGACGATTAGAAGGGGGGTGGATGCGAGCTTGACGGCAGCTGTGATGTGGGTGTGGGATGCTTAGGCGATTGGCGGTGGAAGTTATAGATGCGAAGGCGAAAAGGCAAAGTACGGAACCCTAGGGGCGAACCCCTTGGTTTCATAGAGGCGACGGATGCGAGAAGGGCAACTGTCCTCCTAGATCTCCATGCCTGCCATGATACACCACCACGTCATGCCGCATGATATGCGCCTACAATCCCTACCCTTTCCCACTAGAGTCGCGCCAGACGTCTCGCCATCCCGGGCAGACTAGGACTCTTTTCCTGTAGAGGGGATGTGGGCCAGGAACCATTTCTCTGGCCCACCCTGGCCCAGGAGTTCGAGGGCTGGCCCAATAGTTTTAATGGCTGTCCCAATGAGGGATGGGCCCGCAAGCCGCCAGAACTCAGGCACACAAACCTCAAGGGAATCTCAAATACGTGATTGAGTCTCAATAGGGCTAACCCTGGATGAATCCCCGCGAACAGGATACCAGGGTTCCCTTAAGGCTATCAAGTAGTCAAAACACCAAATCTCACAGCCATACCCATGGAGGGTCTGAAATACCCCCTGGGCGATTCTATCCGAATCACCCGGGGGCTCGGGGGCTACACTGGACGGGTGCGCTCACGCGCACCCTCTAGTGAATCAAAAACCCCACCAGGCGATTCTAGATGAATCACCCGGGGCACAGGGGCTACACACGTCGGGTGTGCTCGTGCGCAAACTTTGGCAAGTCAAATCACCCTCGAGCGATTCTATCCAAATCACCCGAGGCTCAGGGGCTACTGTTGGGGACCTAATACTGGGGTACCCAATAAGGTGAAGCTAATAACCATCAAATGTTGATGCTTTCAAAGTGGACAAGAACATAACTGCACTTCTTGTCCATATGACTGGAGGTTGGCCAGGCCTTGCCTGGCCCATAAAGGTTGGCTCCGCCTCACCTGACCCCTGAGGGCTGGACTCCGCCTTGCCCGATGTCTGGGGGCAAACTCCGCCTCACCCGACGACTGAGGGTTCACTCCACCTCACCCGATGGCTAAGGGCTGGCTCCACCTCACCTGACGGCTGAGGGCTGGCTCCGCCTCGCACGATGGCTGAGGGCTAGCTCCGCCCCGCCCGACATCCTGGGATAGACTCCGTCTCACACAACGATTGCACCCTACTCCTTCATAATGATGGGCACAGGGTAAGACAGGACATTCGAGTCAACCGCAGTACCAAGGACCATGCCCTACATGCCTGCAGGATGGTACCGTCAGGATACGACAGGACAGGCTCTTTAAGCCCTTTCCAGCCTGACAGAGCCCAAACAATGTTGTAGGCACCGACTTTTGTCTTATAGTGTTGTGGGCGCCACCATCAGCCCTCAGACGTGGATCCTAACATTAGCATACGACAACCACTACAATCCAGAAGGGAACTCACATCATCTACAGTGAAGGACGTATGGTCACTTCCCCGTCTACTCCCCATAGGCTCATAGCTCGGCTCCCTAGCACGCCGTATCGTCTGCCAGTGTAGGATGGGATGTACCCACTTACTAAATGAGGCTAGGGCATGGCTCTATAAGGATCAGTGAACATGTCATCCCTGACATGGTCTGCCATGTCAGCAGGGTAGACACAAGGGGAAAGAAAGACCCGGCTCCTACGAAGGACCTTCTCTACCCTCTTGTTTTTTTCCTCTTTCTCCCCTCTGTAATCCCTGCTCCCCCTTGGTCTATAAAATGGAGGGTAGGGCACCCCACTAAAGGGACAGATCGATTCCACACACAACACACAACCAAGTAGCAACTGAGCTCTTAGCATCCTTTCGACCTTTCCATCAGAGACTTGGGACTTGTCCCTCTCTCGACCATTTGTACCCCCTACTATGAACCTTTTTCAGTACTAATAACACGAGCAGCAGCAAACTAGACGTAGGGACATTCTGCCCGAACTAGTATAAACCTTGTGTTCTTTAGTACACTATCCGAGCCTAACGTGCAACAAATATAAATTTACTAGTTGGTGTTTGTTCGAAACACCAACAAAATTGTTATATGGTAAAGCCTGAATGCCTAGCAATGCTCTGTACATGGAATTTACTGAGAACAACCCATTCTGATGCAACCCCCACACAAAGCGATCTCTCTGGTTTGTTAGATGAACATGTGCAACCATGAGCACCACATTGTACCATGCTTGCAGATTAGGCCCCATCAGAGATCTTCTAAAAGCTACATTTAACGGTGTCGTAGACAATACAATCCGAACAGATACACTTTTCTTTCTCATAATGTTGTATAATGCCGGGAAGATCATTTTTAAAGGGCGTGGTGTAATCCATGAATCCTCCCAAAAATGTACCTGGGTCCCATCACCTAGATCAAACCTTCCCATCGAAAGAAATTCATCCTTGACCTTCATGAGGCCAGCCCAAAAAAGAGAGTCCTCGGGCATGTATTTAACCTGTGTTAAAGTTATATCCCTTAAATGTTTACTTTTGAGTAACTGTTGCCAAACACCATCTCCATTTAGCAATTTAAATAGCCACTTGCTTAGGAGGCACTTATTATGAACCTCAAAATTTAGGACTCCCAAGCCTCCTTGGTCTTTTGGTGTATATACTACCTCCCACTTTGTCAATCTATATTTTTTTGTGTTCATCACTCTGCCAAAAAACTAAGATATAAAATAATCCAATTTCTTCAAAACTATGGCAGAACCGCCCGAAATAGCATGCTTACGAAGGTGCTCGTCTCCCACTAGACACTAAGCACCTCGAAAATAGGCTACAGCGAGCGATATCCGTCGGGCACACCCCGAGGGAGAACCCAAAAGATCCACATTTTCCCAAGGATCCAATAATGAGAATGAGTTACAATGTAGGTCCATTTCATACATAAGGAGTTCTTAAAAAGTATATTATTACATTACCAAATGTTAGAGTGCAGAATGATAAACAACGGAATTTAAATAAACATCTAGCGATGGGAACGAGGAATCTATCTGAGCCCACCAAAAGAATCCTCCACACAAAGGTACTTCTCATACATCACCTACAACAGGGATAAATAAACCCTGAGTACACAATGTACTCGCAAGACTTATCCGACTAGTGGAAATAATTTCCTAACTCCAAGGAATATGATAAGCTTTATGGTTTGCTAGTTTCTTTTGAGCAGAAAGCAATACTAATAGTGAGTCCTTACTTGTGTTATTATTATCAGCCATATAAAGTTATCATCTAGACAGTCTATATAAGCACCTGTTCTACTTTCAAGCAAGAGTTGTGCAACCAGTTCCATTTCTTCTCATTTCAATTTTTAGTTCTTACTACGGTGCTAAACCGCAGACAAGCCGTACCGGAATGCCGGCGATTCGCGAATCAATGCCCCTAGCTGGGTGCCCTGAAGACACACGCCCGCTTGTACCCTAGGCACAAGCAGGACCAACCCATCACTCTCCTATCCTGGGTGTCTAGGTCCCCGTCCAAACTTGGACCTCAAGCCCCCACTCCTGAGTCCCAGACTCAGTGCGGTGCAAGGACCTCCACCATCTTCGCCTCCAATCAGTCGGTCCGGAAAGAGACGGATCCACGACAAGAGAGCAACAAGTCTTCCCTGCGCCCATACCCAAGTATGTGATCGGGACAATAGATCTGTGACTTGCCTAGAGCCATATGCAATGACCGGTCCTTAATCGACACAGACAGGGAAAAAGTGTAACCGAGCTATGCCCTGTTGGCCATAGGACACCACCCCTTACACCCACCAATACCCAAACCATATCCCTGCCTGGTCACCATTTACTTTTACAACATTTTACCATGAGTGATCATATTTATCACGTACTTGTGAGTAACGACAGGTTACTCATGCTACCGATATCCTAAGCATAGCAGCTACTCGCCCTGTACTAGTAGGACTCATAGATAGATATATTTATGCATATGGTTTTCAAAAAATGCCTGTAACATAAATGCACATTGTGGGGGTATTAACCCCTATACCCTTACGGCTAAGCTTGGGCCGGCCCGGATTGGTGAGTCCGGTCCACCAAAAGACGACGCGTGGCCCAGCCAACCTATTCGGAGTCCCGCGCAAGGAGTCAAGGCAGATTTGGCGATCAGGCAAGATCCTGGTCGGTTAGAATAGGAATCCTTATCCGGCCACATATGGCAATTGTAACTAGCTAGGAATAGTTTCCAGATCTGTAACCCTACCCCCCGGACTATATAAGGCGGGCAGGGGACCCCTCTAAAAAACATCTCTCATTGACATACAGCAATAAAAATCAGACGCAGGACATAGGTATTACGCCTTCTTGGCGGCCGAACCTGGATAAAACCTTGTGTCTGTCTTGCGTCACCGCCTTGTTTGTGGCTTGCGCATCTGTCTACCGACAATCTACTACCTTGGGCATACCCCTAGGAGACTGCCGACCATATTTCGTCGACAGTGGCGCGCCAGGTAGGGGGTGTGCGTACTGCTCTCCAAGCAAACAAGATGGTCATCATCTCCGGCTCCATGGCTACACCGAATGGCCTCATGTTCACTGTTGGCCAGATCACCTGGGCCACCGGCTCCAACGACTTCATCGCCATGACCCCGGAGGAGGCGTGGATTCAGTCTACGCCAACCACTGCTTCACCTGCATCGGCTATGGCTCTGACCACGGTGGATACAGCTCCGACCACGATGGGTACGGCTCCGACCATAATGGATCTGGCTCTGACCACGGTATATCTGGCTCTGACCATGCCTGCATCACCTTTAGCCATGCCAACAACTCGTCATCCGCTTCCCTGCTACAAAGGGAAGCAGATCGACAACACCGACCTGCTCGACTCCATCGATCGGGTCGGCACCAAACTTGCTGAAACCCTAGATCTGGTAAGTACGATTCAAAGTCAACCTAATGAGCAGGTAACCGCTCCCCACAACAGATCTACCCGACCAGCTCGAACCAGTCATCTCGCACAACTTGGTATAGATCCCGTGGTCACATCTACTCCTGAAGGGCGCTCTGCTCGCTGCCGGCCAGCCTTTGCGATGGGTCTCTGGTTCTTCGAGTACGAAGCCTTGATGGAGAACCACCAGGTCCAGCCCTACGGCCTACGAAATGCTACCTCCAGCTACACCTACAGCCTACAACGCCACTTGGATCTATGTTTTATGCACCGACCTCGGCCGAAGCCACGCAACTTCGTCAACATGATCCGGATTGAAGATTATCAAGAAGGATCCGTCCACACAGTCCAAGAGGGCGACTCTAGCTCCTCGTCTGGCACCGCATCTAATGCATCTATCCACACTGAGCTTCAACATCATGAAGATGAAGGCATGAAGTACGATCTGGATATCCTAGACCACGCCCCGGGGTTCTCACAATTCCCGTCTTTCCCGCCAAGACGAGGGGATTTGATCCATGTTGTCAGCAATGATGAACCGCCAGCAGTTGGCGAAATAGAAGAAGAAAGGACTGCACGTGAAGCACGCAATATTGACCAGTTTAATCGCCGACAAATCAAAGCCAAAGCAGACTAGGAGGCACGACGCATAAGGGTCCAGCCACGTGACCTCAACGATGCTTTCAAAAGGGTGGGGGACAAACAGGTCTTCAGGACTCCAAGTGCCAACGTAGCCGCTGCCATGGCGACAATGCAACGGCTACCCAACACCCTAGAAACCCAAGCAGTTCGCGATGAAATACAAGCCTATCTGACGGCTGCTATGGCCTAGACCGTGGAGATTGTAAACCAAGCTCGGGCTCCATCCGTCTCAGTCAAGTCAAGCCACAGCCGCCAGCACCCAAGTCACTCACAGCCACTCAACCAATGTGGCTCGCACAACAATGACCCATCGGACAACCGTCAAGGTGGAAACGGTGGCCATGATGGTGGCTAGGATGACAACCGCCGTCGGGACGACAACCGCCGCGACGTCCAGGATGATAACCGCCGGGACAACCGCGACAATCGCCACGATAACCACGGTCGCAGGGCTAATCCAGATGGCAATCGAGATCGCCACGATGGCAATAACGATCTCCGCCATTACCTCGGTGGACGCGATCTGCGCGCTCGCATCAACTAGAGAGCCAACGATCGAGCATCCCACGAAAGTTATCGCCGTATGGAATAAGACACTGCCCACGGCCCGCCGGGTTTGAAGCAGTTTACTCCACACCTTCGCCAAGTCATATGGCCCAAGAATTTTAAGCTCGAGAAACTTCAGAAGTACGACGGCAAGGAAAACCCCAAATTATGGGTCATGCTCTATGAGACTACGTGCAGATCAGCCATGGCTGATGAGCACGTCATGTCTAACTATTTCCTAGTCATTGTTGGCCATGTGGGTCACCAATGGCTGGTCAGCTTGCCGACGAACTACTTCGACTCTTGGCAGGAGCTCAAGCAAGCCTTCATCGACAACTTCATTGCTACTTGTGAACAACCAGGCAACAAATATGATCTGCAATGGATTCGAGATCGAAAAGATGAGCCACTGCGCGAGTACGTCCGGCGTTTCTCAGAGATGCGCATCAAGGTCCCATCAATCTCCGACAACGAGGCAATTGAGGCTTTCATCACTGGCCTCCGCTTCCACGATGCCCTAAGGGACAAGCTCCTCAGCAAGAGACCTGAATCGGTCACAGCGCTCCTGGCCACCGCTAAGAAATATGCGGACGCTGACGACGCTAAGAAGATAATTATTGAAGAAGCAGCAAGGGTTCCATGCTCCGACCACCCCCCACACCGCGACGACTACCGCGGCAACCGTGGTTGGAACGGCAATTTTGACCGCCGCAACCAGCGCAATGACTCCCACGACCACCGTGACCAACGTAATCAGCGGCGTAACCACCGTGATGATTACAGGAGCAAGCGTGCTCGGGAAGACGACGGCGAGGTCAACACCGTTAAAAAGGGTGGCGGACGTCGTAATTATGAAGACAACTACGCCAAAGCATTGAAAGGGCCCTGCCAGCTCCATCCTAAGTCAAACCATACCATGGAGAATTGCCGCGTCCTCAAGTCTATCTACACGCGTCAACAGGCTCCAGATACGTCCAACAAGCCCAATGACGCAGGGGAACAGCGCAACGAGGATAACGATGACGACGATGCAGACCCTCATCACAAGTATGTCAAGCCAACCAATCACGTGCACACCATCATCGGAGGCAAAGTGTCCATCGAGACCAAACGAGAATGCAAGATGCTCGCCCGCGCTTGCTTGAACGTGGCCAACACCGACAATCTCCTCACCGATCTGCGGCTCCCTCCGTGGTCTCACCACGAAATCTCCTTCAGCAGAAAGGACCAATGGGCCGCAATACCTGAGCCAGGGTGTTTTCCCCTGGTCCTCGATCCTTGTATCAACAAGGTTCAGTTCGACAGAGTACTGATCGACGGTGGTAGCTCCATCGATATACTGTTCAAGAATAGTCTGCTCGCCCTGAAGATAGCTTAGGCGGACCTCAAGCCGTACGAGGCACAGTTCTGGGGTACTCTCCCCGGACAGAGCTCTACACCTCTTGGGTAGATCACGCTACCTGTGTAGTTTGGGACCTCGGACCACTTCTACACTGACTACGTCAACTTCGTGGTCGCCGACTTCGACGGCACCTACCATGCTATTCTTGGTCGACCATCGCTCACCAAGTTCATGGCCATACCTCATTACAGGTATTTGGTGCTCAAGATGCCTACCGAGAAAGGAGTTCTAACCCTCCGAGGCAACGTGTACACAGCTTATACCTACGAAGATGACAGTTTCAAAATAGCAGAGGCTCACGACCTCTCTATTCGCATGACCGAGACCGTGCTTGATGCCAAGAAGACCTCGACCGACCACCAGGAGATCCTGGAGCTCGAGACTCCACGCAAGAACATCAAGTCCAAGGAGCACAAGGTGATCCAGCTGGTCGACGGTGATTCCAGCAAAACGGCCCTTATCGGGGCCAACCTGGATCCCAAATAGGAAGACGCGCTCGTCAGGTTCTTGAGGAGCAACGTGGATGTGGTCGCATGGAAACCTGCTGACATGCCCGGTGTACCTCGGAACTTGATCGAGCACTCCTTGAATGTCAACGGCAAGGCCAAACCTATCAAGCAGAAGCTACGACGGTTCGCTCGCGACAAAAAAGAGGTGATTAGGGTAGAAGTTACACGGCTTTTGGCAGCCGGATTTATCAAAGAAGTGTATCATCCGGAGTGGTTAGCCAACCCAGTTCTTGTACGCAAAAAGAATAGTGAATGGAGAATGTGCGTTGATTACACTGATCTCAACAAACACTGCCCTAAGGACCCCTTCGGCTTACCTCGCATAGACGAGGTCGTAGATTCAACCGCCAGTTGCGAGCTCCTTTCCTTTCTCGATTGCTACTCTGGTTATCACCAGATCGCTCTCAAAAAGGATGACCAGATCAAGACATCTTTTATCATGCCCTTTGGCGCCTACTGCTACACGACCATGTCGTTCAGGCTCAAAAACGCCGGGGCTACCTACCAACGCGCTATACAAGCTTGCCTCAAAGACAAGATAAAAGATGACCTCGTCGAGGCTTATGTTGATGATATAGTTGTCAAAACCAAGGAAGCTCATACCCTTGTTGACAACCTAGAACGCACCTTTGCAGCCCTTAATACATTCCAGTGGAAGTTAAACCCAAAGAAGTGCATCTTTGGTGTTCCTTCTGGCATACTACTCGGCAACGTCGTCAGTCACGATGGCATACGCCCTAACCCAGAGAAAGTCAAAGCTGTCTTGGACATGAAGCCACCCAAAAAGGTGAAGGATGTTCAGAAGCTTACCGGATGCATGGCCGCCCTCAGCCGTTTCATATCAAGATTAGGCGAAAAAGGATTACCATTCTTTAAACTACTCAAAGCATCTGAAAAGTTTGAGTGGTCGGAGGAAGCAGACGCTGCATTCACATAGCTGAAACAATACCTTACGTCACTTTCGGTCCTCACTGCTCCAAGAGAAGACGAAATACTCCTGCTATACATTGCGGCTACTAATCGAGTGGTCTCCATGGCCATGGTGGTCGAGCGAGATGAGCCTGGCCACGTCTACAAGGTACAGCGACCAATCTATTTCATCAGCGAGGTACTTAATGAGTCCAAGACCAGGTACCCACAGATTCAGAAGTTGATCTACGCCATACTGATAACATCCCAAAACTTGAAACACTACTTCGACGGATACCATGTGGTGGTCATGACTAAGTACCCTCTGTGAGATATCATTAGCAACAAGGATGCGAATGGGCGCATCGTTAAATGGGCAATGGAGCTATGCCCCTTCTCCTTGGAATTTGCAAGCCGTACTATAATCAAGTCTCAGGCACTCGTCGATTTCATCGTCGAGTGGATAGACTTAAGCACGCCTGCCTCTCCGGGATCCGATGAGTATTGGACGATGTACTTTGACAACTCTCTCAACATTGATGGTGTGGGAGCAGGAGTCCTTTTCGTGTCACCATCCAAGGAGCAGCTCCGGTACGTCCTTAGGATTTATTTCCCAGCATCCAATAATGCCGCCGAGTACGAAGCATGCCTACATGGTTTGCGCATTGCGGTTGAGCTTGGCGTCAAACGTCTCTACGTCTATGGAGACTCTGCTCTGGTCATCAACCAACTCAACAAGGACTAGGACACGGCCAGCGAAAAGATGGATGCATACTGCAAATCGATCAGAAAGCTAGAAGGCAGGTTCTATGGCATCGAGTACATACACGTGGTCCGGGACAAGAATCAAGCAGCGGATGCACTGTCAAAGTTAGGATCATCCCGAGCCAAAATCCCACATGGCGTATTCATCCAAGACCTGCTCACGCCTTCCATCGGAGAGGAAGATTCCATGGCAAACAAGCCTCCAGACCAGCAGTTGGTGGCTACGGTTTCGGCGTCAAGCACCGCCGAGCCGCCTCCGACCACTCACGAGCCTGACTGGAGAATACCTTTCATCAAGTACCTAACAGATGGCAGCGGTTACACTGATCATACAGAAAACGAGCGCCTAATGCGTCATAGTAAGAAGTACCTGCTCGTCGATGGCAAGCTATGGCGCAAGAACGCAAAGGAGGAAATCTTGATGAAGTGTATAACCCAGGAGGATGGCGAACATCTCCTGGACCAAATCCACTCTGGCTCCTGCGGTAACCACGCGGCCTCAAGAACGCTGGTTGGTAAGGCTTTCCGAGCAAGGTTCTATTGGCCATCAGCAGTAGCCGACGCAGAGAAGCTAGTCCGCCACTATGAGGATTGTCAGTTCTTTGCCAAGAGAATCCATGTACCAGCACATGAGATCCAGACAATACCAGCCTCTTGGCCCTTCGCATGCTGGGGACTGGATATGATCGGGCCCTTCAAACCGGCTCTAGGGAAATTTACATGCGTCTTTGTGCTGATCGATAAATTTTCTAAGTGGATAGAATACATGCCTCTGGTACAGGCATCCTTAGAAAAGGCTGTCATGTTCCTCGACCAGGTCATCCACCATTTCGGCATACCCAATAGCATCATCACTGATCTGGGTACTCAGTTCACCAGGAACGCTTTTTGAGACTTCTATGATCAAAGGAGCATAGTAGTAAAATACATCTCGGTGGCGCACCCTAGAGCTAATGGACAAGTCGAGCGGGCCAATGGCATGATCTTAGACACATTGAAGAAGAGGATGTACAGAGAAAATGACAAAGCTCCCGGAAGATGGCTCAAAGAGTTACCAACCGTGGTCTGGGGCCTCAGAACTCAGCCCAGTCGTAACACTGGCGTCTCACTGTACTTTATGGTTTACGGCGCTGAGGCAGTCCTTCCAGCAGATATAGCTTTCAGATCAGCATGGGTAGAGAACTTCGATGAAGGAAGGGTCAATGAAGTACGGGAACTAGAAGTGAATAGCACAGAAGAGAGGCGGCTCGATTCTTGTGTACGTACGGCCAAATACCTTGCTATTTTGCGCAGGTACTACAACAAGAACGTTAAAGAGCGGTTCTTCATGGTCGGGGACCTGGTCCTGAAGTGGAAGACGAACCAGGCTGGTGTCCATAAACTCGCAACCCCATGGGAGGGTCCCTTCATGATCAAGGAAGTCACACGACCAACGTCTTACAGGTTAGCTCACTTGGACGGTACTGACGTACCAAACTCGTGGCACATCGACAAGCTCAGACGTTTCTATGCTTAACTACTAAGACATGTACTCCTCTTGTACCTTCGATTTACTTCAATAAAGCTATTATGATTTCTCCGACCACTCTAATGTGTCACTTCAAATTTTATGGTTATTCTAACTTAGCCAGTAAAAGCCGACCACCACTCCTACGGTTTTCAGAGCAGGCCCTGTCTCCGGTTCCTCCCAACACGTGCATGGGGTCTGCTCTCTACATTATGGGTGATCAGCAGGTCCCCCTTGGTTTGACTTGTCCGCGTCTACGTGTGCACAGGTCACGCACCTCACACTCCGACCACATGGCAAACTAGGGCCGCACAAACTTTTCGGGATGATGTGTCGAGCAAAATGGTACAACTAAACATAACATTAACATGTTCTCACTTAGTTACACCAACATAAGTTTCAAGCTTAAAAACATTTTATACAAAGCAAACAAGCTTATAATGATATACAGTTATGTTATTACAAGCTTGCCTGAAGAGGCCCAAGTTTACGATAACACAACTATGCCCTCCTTCTACAGCTCTAAGCCTATTACATTGGCTGGTCGAGGCACACGGCACCTACTGCTCGCTGCTTCCGATATCCTACTCGGGTCTCGGGGACTCTTGTGCTAGTCGAGCTGAAGGGGATGGCCCCGCCAATGCCTGGATGGTCGAGACCGCAGGCTTCATCGGTTGGCTTGCTACTAATGGCATTTCTAGCTGGCTTGTCGATGGCGTCCCCTGTACAGGTGTTGTCCCACCTCCACACAGGTTAATGTCACCAATTATCTTTGACGACAGGTCCAGCTAGGCCATCCGAAGCTCCTTCGCCTTGTCTGGGTCTACCTCCTTCGGGTATCCAGCCTCCAGGCGCTTGAGATCGATCAGGGGGTAGTGGGCATGCACCATGCTTAGCACATGGGCACCCGTGTACTCACCTGCCTCCTTCACGAACTCTTGGAACCATCCCCATGCTTGTCTGCATCTTTTGACTAGTCGGAGCTGGGGCGTCCTTGGCTCTTCCTCTGTGAGCGCTGGGTCGATAAGGTCGAGGACGGGCAAAATGCCAGTTGCCACTTCTTGGCACCGGTTCTTCCATGTGTCCCAATCCTCGGTGGCCTCGAGGCATCGTGCTTTCCAGCCATCATGCTCTTTGATCATGGCTTCTAGATGCCTCTTGGCATTGACTTTTAAAACTGCACACCATACAAGACATCAAATGTAATGGCACGACAAGATAAGGCGGGAAACAGAATGAGAAAGGTGGTCTGGAATACTTACTTTTCAGTTCCTCCTTCATTTTGGTGGTGTGGTCCTGGAGTTGAGACTGGTTGCGCGCCAGTTTCTCATTGTCCTCCTTCAGACGACCACACTCTGCGGTCACGTGGCTATTCTCCTCTTAGAGGCGGGTTACTTCAGCTTCTAAGCCTGTATTACAGCTGTCACTACCAACAACGCAACAAAACGTGTCATACACTTGCTGTGATAAAATGACAACTTACTTGTTTTTCCTGCTCTTTGTTATTAAGCTGGCCGACCAGGTTCTGGTTCTGTGCCTCTCGCTCTGTCCTCTCCTGGTCAGCGGCTTCAAGTTGGCAGCGCAAGCGTTCCACCTCAGTCGCTAGTTCTCTATTGTTCGCCGTGATTCCCTCAATCTGGTCGAAGCACCTCTTTCGGTACTTTGCGGTCTTCATCAAGTCCCGCATGTAAACAAGCTAAGTCAGACAGTTTGACTACATAATAGGGTCAAGTGGTCAAGCCAAACATACCTGGACTTCTATCACCAGACGCTTTGCCGCTCGTTCAACTTTTAGGGTCTCTTCAACCTCTGGGATTTCTTCATGCATAAGCCACTCGTCGTTCCACCAGCGCGACACATATACATGTTGTCGTTTATCTTGGGGACGGCCCAGGATTTCTTCTACTTCGTCCTCTTCGGCCTCTTGTTCAGGGGGCGGCGCTGGTCTGGAGTCTGCAGTCTCCGCGACCACTATGGCTTTCCCACGAGCCGTAGCATCGGCTAGCGTGCTCTGTGCCAACTTCGGTTGCTGCTCCTCGGCTTGGTCTGGTTCCCTTGGCGCCAAGGTATCTGCTTCAGTAGGGTTAGTGCTCGAAGCACTTGTACTTTGCTCGGCTGTCTTCTCGACCAGCTACTCAGGGACTGACGTCTGGCCGCTCATCTGCTGAGGTTCCGGTGGAATTTCTTCTATAGGTTCCTCCACAACCGGCTGCTGAGCAGTTCTTTCTGCCAGTACTGGCGAAGCCGTGCCACACCCGGCTAGCTGGTCGGGATTTTTGGTGGACACCGACCTGATATACTAGAGAAAAGTTCAAAAGACAATAGTATTCAATATAAATTATAAACTTACATCAAAGTTATAGATACTTATAGCTTGGAAGCACGGAATGACGTGGCGAAGGAGCGTCTCTTCGATCGCGCCTGCTCCACGTGCTCAGCGGGATACACCGGGTCTTTTTCCATGACCGGTACTGGCACCGAGGTTTGGTGCTCGACACTTCCCCTACTTGTCCGCTGCGTTGCAGTGGTCGGTGATGCGATCACTGCTGGCACAGAGGAGCCACCCTGCTCCGTCGACCCCATTTGTCTCCTCCTCTTTCGAGGGATGAGTCGGAAGATGTCCGCATCCTCTGTTTCGTCGTCTGAAAGGGGGAAGATGGCCTGGCGACGTTTGTTGGCAGCCGGCCGCTTGCCAGCAGCTCTGACCGATGCATCCTCCCCAACCCCGAGTACCGCCCAATCGACGTCTTCGGTCCTAGCACCGGTCTGGGCGGTTGGGCCGGTAATTTGCGGCCAATCCACACCAGGGGGCGGAGACACGAACACTGCTGCCCGGTCACGACCATTACTCTGGGAAACATAAAGGAGACAACAGTCAATTTCTTGTTACAACATAATTCTATAGCTACAAGGAAGCATCATTTACCTTTGGGGGAGGTCGAGCTAGCTTGAAGGCGTGCTCGATGTCGTTTAACCTGACATAATTGGGATCAGCTAGGTTGAATAGCTCCCCAATCCTGGCCTTTACTTCTATCTTGTTGAGCGCCTCTTTTCTGGTCCTTGTCGGATCTGCGCTCCCCTGGTACTCGAAGCCAGGATGTACCCTCTTCTGGCAGGGCTGGATCCTTCGGCTGATGAAGTTCCCGACCATGCTTGGACCATCCAGCTTTCCCCACGGGATCATCCCGAGCAGTTCTACGATCTGCTCCAAGTCCTCGGGCTTCTCCAACTAGCTGTTCTTCTTCTCCGAAATCAACCCCACGTCGCACAGGGTGATTGTGTTCGGCTCTTCGCGGATGTAGAACCACTTCTTGTACCATTCGTCCAGCGAGGTGTTCCAGGGGCAGTGCAAGTACTGTGCCTTCATACTGTCACGTAGATTGAGGTAGACGCCTCCGGCTATCTTCGAGCCGCCACTCCCTTTCTTCCACAGACAAAACAGATGGCGAAAGAGGTCGAAATGGGGCTGGAAGCCACCATAGGCCTCACAAAGATGGATGAAGGTGGAGACAAGAAGAATCGAGTTGGGATGCAGATTACAAATCCCAATCTCATAATACAAGCAGAGACCCTGAAGGAAAGAGTGCACTGGAACCCCAAAACCCTGCTTAAAGAAATCCTTGAAAACCACAATCTCACCTGGTTGTGGATCGGGGAAGCTTTCTCCTTCCAGCGCACGCCATCCCGCGAGTGCCTTGTTGTGGAGCACTCCCATGGCAACGTGGTCTTCGATGGTCTGCTCATTGCTCCTTGACTTCCACCACTCCTTCGCCATGACTCTGCCTTTCTTCTGGGCGTCTCTCTACGCCATTAATCTATCCTTACAAAGGGGATGGATGCGGTGGCGGGGGGATTGGTGATGATTTTTGAAGGAATAGGGTTTGGCAAGAGGAAGAAGAAGGTTGCGGCGGCGAATGACAATGGGGATCGGTAAAAAGTAACTTACCAGTTCTATATTATAAATAACCAAGAGTTCTGTCATTTCTTCCACCCGAGATTCTTGGGAGACGTGCGCACGCGGCGTAGACGGTTGTTTTCACAACCTTGAGATCTACGCCAATAAACGCGCCCCTTCGTTACCAGTGTACGCGCCTCTTCGTTGATAATGTGAGAGGGCCCACACTGACGCACCTTCACATAGGTGCCAAGCAACTGTTTGCCAGAAAGAGCAAGAAGGCAGAGTGACATGTTATATCCGTCTACTTTTTTGACCAGATGTGGTAGATTGGACTTGACAGAGTAAGGAGATAAATAAATACACCAAATAATAATACAAGTGGCGTTCTTTTTCCTTTCGCTGCATGTCTTGTGCTCAATGATGGACTAGACCACTGCCCTGCTCGGGGACTACCTAGACCACTGCCGTGCTTGGGGACTGCCCAGACCACTGCCATGCTCGGGGACCGCCTAGACCACTGCCATGCTCGGGGACTGCTCCGACCGCTGCCGTGTTCGGGGACTGTCCCGACCTCTCAGAGATTGCTTTCCTCGGCTACATTTGATTTGTACTCACATACAGTTGAGAGACATTTATTTAGACCTTGCTACAAGGCTCCTACTTCGCCTTCCAGCAAGCTCAGGGACTACATCGGTACGATGCACCTGCCGGTGCATCTCGTATTGCTTGTACGACAATTGGGTTCTCAACTTAACTGGGAATTCTTTTTAGACCCTGGCACCACGTGCCTACGTCACCTACTACCAGGCTCGGGGACTAAGTGGGCACACTTCACCTTGCGATGAATGTGTTTATTTAATCGACCCTTATGCTCTGACTGATTGTAAGGATTACTATCGTGCTCGGGGACTGTTCCGACCACTGCTCGGAGATTGCTTTCCTCGGCTACATGTGATTTGTACTCACATACAGTTGACAGACATTTATTTAGACCTTGCTACAAGGCTCCTACTTCGCCTTCCAGCAAGCTCGGGGACTACATCGGTATGATGCACCTGCCGGTGCATCTTGTATTGCTTGTACGACAATTGGGTTCTCAACTTAACTGAGAATTCTTTTTAGACCCTGGCACCACGTGCCTATGTCACCTACTACCAGGCTCGGGGACTAAGTGGGCACACTTCACCTTGCGATGAATGTGTTTGTTTTTTGACCCCTACGCCTCTGATGATCAAGGACGCTACGCTTCAAGACGCACTTACATTTCTGTTCAGAAATACAAGTGGGCACACTTCATAGGACGGAAATCTTTTTCTTTTTTCTCAAGAGCACCATACATTCTTCGGACAACCTACTTCTCCGGCGACAACGGTGGTCAGAGGTGTCAAGGACTCAAGCCTTACTTGTCGGAGAAGATTAAAATGGCGTGTCGCAGCATAATACATGGTGCTCGGGGACTAGCTGTGGGGGTATTAACCCCTATACCCTTACGGCTAAGCTTGGGCCGGCCCGGATCGGTGAGTCCGGTCCACCAAAAGACGACGCGTGGCCCAACCAACCTGTTCAGAGTCCCGCGCAAGGAGTCAAGGCAGATTTGGCGATCAGGCAAGATCCTGGTCGGTTAGAATAGGAATCCTTATCCGGCCACATATGGCAATTGCAACTGGCTAGGATTAGTTTCCAGATCTATAACCCTGCCCCCCGGACTATATAAGGCGGGCAGGGGACCCCTCTAAAAAATATCTCTCATTGACATACAACAATACAAATCAGACGCAGGATGTAGGTATTACGCCTTCTTGGTGGCCAAACCTGGATAAAACCTCGTGTCTGTCTTGCGTCACCGTCTTGTTTGTGGCTTGTGCATCTGTCTGCCGACAATCTACTACCTTGGGCATACCACTAGGTAGACTGCCGACCATATTTCGTCGACACACATCATATATATATTCAGTGATCATAAAAATAGGGGTTATGCATCGGGGCTTGCCTTGGGCAGGCGACATGTTAGTAAGGTCAGCACCAACAGGCTCCGAGGCTCCCTCTTGCACCAGGATCTCCTCCTCATACTCCTCAATCACCTCGTCGTACTCCTACTCGTCGATGGGCACGAAATCTACCATCTCATGATCTATATGCATGAAATGATGATGCAATGCTTAGTAACATAGCAACAACAACTCTTAAAATAAAGGTACATCTATTTAACCACAAAGCTAGTGCTACTGACCACAGTATTAAGCTATCTATTGTTGCCCATAACAAATTTGACTTATGGCATACAATATGATAACAACAACATGTATTCTTACTCCTAACGCTGATTTATGCTATATACGATAAAGCAAGGGTAATAGCTATTCTATTTCGCAACCCATTCTAAGGCTATAAAATTTACAGCAAGTACATAATAACCTAGCGAGCCTACTGTAAAATTTTTTATAGCTATATCCATCGCTAATCTACCACAAAAATTCCTACACTTATTAATCCACATAATACTAAGCTCTTAGTTTGAATTTATGACTGTCGGGTTCATAAACCTGGGGTCCCTCGGGGACCGGCTTCTGCGCCAAGGCTCGGCCCAACAACAGGGAAAAGGGGCGGTCCAGCAACCAACCGGAAGGCCAGGCCCAAGAAGAGCAACGCCCGCTCGTTGGCTACTTCGGCCCACCTATCCGACTAGAGCGCTCGATTCGGGCTCCAGCCATCTTCGGACGGCCTCTGATCGGAAGGCTTGCCCTGAGCCCTACTTCCGACTCTGACCTTGCATCCCTCTGATCGGGGCTCATAGGAACCTTGCTCACCGCTCTTCTCCGACCGGCGCACTCAGAGCCGACTGGAGCCATCCGACCAGGGACGCCCCGTTCGGTAGGAACCAAAAGATGTGCGGAGAAAGGCAAGGCAAGGCTCACAAGTCAAAACCACTATACCAGGGACCATACCCTGCATGAAACAGTACTCTGCAGCCACCCTAATACAAATAGTATTGTAGGCACTGACATCTCCCTCTATAGTATTGTACGGGCCGCTAAAACTCCCATACGGTAGGACCCCCATGTGTCCCTGGACATCGATAGCAGTATGGGCACCAGGATTTACCGTACCGGGTGAACATAGCAAGACTCCTCACATGCCTCTAGGTGTCAAACAGTATTTATAGGTACCGACGTCCACTATCCCGGAAAAAGGCAGCACGACCTCTAGTGTGCATCTGACATTCTACAGCGACATCAACAGTATTGTAGGCGCCCACCATTATCTGGTACCCGCCGGTGTGGGCAATAGGGCTTGGTAAGCGTGGACAACAAGGCTTGGTAGCATACGCACCTTTTCGCTCTCACTTGTAAAGCCGTCCCCTTCATCTATAAAAGGGGGTGCGCTTCCTCCAACAAAGGAGACCGATCGATTCTAGAGATCCAAGCTCAGTTCCTTTAGATTCATTAGTCCAATAGCTCACAACCATAGAACCACCAGGTTCAGACCTCAAGCTCACAGCGAAGTTCCTGTCACTCTTAGCCCTTCTAGTCGGAGCCAACTGGACCTCTTGTACACCCCATCTTTCTCCCTCTCGTTTGTAACCCCACTGCAAACTTCGAGCACCTAGGCTCAGGAATAAAGTCACCGACCGACCCCGACTAGACGTAGGGCACATTGCCTGAACCAGTATAAATCCTATGTCATTGAGTGCTAGGCCACCTCCAATCACAACGTACAGCAAAACTACCAATATTCACTAGTTGGTCACATTCTACACCGATAGTTGGCGCCGTCCATGGGGAAGACGCTGTACGTTCAACACTTTTTTGGTCATCGGATAACCCATACTTCTGCCACCCCCACTATGGCGGGCTCGAGCGATACGATTCGCTTTGGCTCATTGGAGTTCCCCGCACTCTCGCCCGCCGAGATGCGGGTTCCACCTGTCTTCGAGCCATCCCAGGCCTTCCTCTTCGGAAGCCTAGACTTCGTCGTCGACCAGCTCGGCGTACTCCACCTCCGCGAGGAGACTTGCGACCCGACACCCGTTGGAGAGACGTCCTCCATCGACTTCGGGACACGCGACTTCAATGGTGCGGCATCTGCGCTTCATTCTTAGCAAACTCTATGCTCAAACCCCACTATGAGTAATATACATGCTGTTATTCACTTACTATGTTCTATCCTCCGCTAAATACCCAGTGGAACCCTGTTATCCCCAACGCAACCGCCATACGACCGGTTCCCCTACGGCCTCACATCTTCCACGGTCGCATATGCCTAGGGACTCCAAAAGGAGCTAGCGCTGCACCCTCTCATGTCTGAGTTTGTGGGGATGGCGAGCTATGCTCCCACCTGCTTCCTCGACATCATGGATGACGACGTCGGGAGTGATGGCTCTAGCAACGATGATGTGGCACCAAGCCACCATCTGTCCCGGGAGTACGCTATGGCGGACGCTCCAGAACAGTCGCCTAGGGTAATAGAGTCCTTCCAGACCCATGCCCCTGCGGGCCCTCACACGGAGACCCTCGAGCTCACACTTGAGCACGGGGACGCAACGGTGACTGCATCAGCCACCGACCGCACCAGCGCGCTCAATGCACCTCACTGCGCCCTGTGCGAATAGACCAGCATGTGGTGCTTGGGGTCATGACCGCCAAGTCCAGCGCAACACCCCGGTTTGGGGGAAAGATCCCCCGCAGTTCGCTTAAGCCAGTTAGAACATTGTGAAGGGTCGAGATGGCGACTAGAGGGGGGGGGGGTGAATAGTCTTTTTTTAAAACTTAATCGCGTCGGCTAACCGATACAAATGCGGAATTAAAACTATCGGTCTAGCCAAGACTATACCCCTCAATGTATGTTCACTAGCACCTTGCAAAGATAACAATTATGCAACAAAGGTGCCGGGCTAGCTAGAGCTCTCCTAATCAATTCTAGGTGCAAGGTCACACAAACCTATGCCACTAGTACTTTATGCAATGAGGGAGCTCCTACACATGCTAGTAAGCAAAAGCACAAAGCTAACTAAGCTCACTAGCAATGCTCAATAACAAGGCAACTAATGCCTAATTAGAGAGCACAAATACTTAGCTACACAAACTAAGCAATGTGACTAACAAGGTTACTAAAACCAAATTAGCCACTCAGGGGAGCTACTTCTATGCTACACAAGCTAGAAGGTAACTAGTGAGCTACACAAGCCAACTAATTACAAGAGCAACTACACAAGCACAAAGTATGTGAAAGTAATTACAAGCTTGTGTAAGGGGGTTGCAAACCAACGGGAAGAACAAAGTTGACACGATGATTTTTCTCCCGAGGTTCACGTGTTTGCCAACACGCTAGTCCCCGTTGAGACAAGCTTCAAGGTTGCCGCCGGTCCTCTTGCTAGTGGTGACTCACAAGTCACACTCTCCCACGTGGAGTGCTTACCACAAGCTCTAGCACTTGACCCGGCCGGACCACTTGTCACCCTTCGCGTCTCGCTTTACTAGAGTTGCTCTTCGCGGCTCCCGCGGGGCGAGCACAAGTACCCCTCACAAGCTCTTCTCCGGAGCTCCGCACAATCTTCTTGCGGGCTTCGACGGAGACCACCACCAAGCCGTCTAGGAGGTGTCAACCTCCAAGAGTAACAAGCACCACCGGCTTGCAACACGATCACCTAGTGCCACTCGATGCAACCTCACGATGCAATCGCACTAGAATCACTCTCTCACACTATCGGATGAACACTATCATGTATGTGTGAGATGGAGGGCTCCCAAGCACTACTACACAAGCCACCAAGGCTCTAGTGTGCTCAGCTACCGGCCCAAGGCTGGCCATGGCCTCTATTTATAACCCCATGGGCAAATAGAGCCGTTACCCCTTCACTGGGCAAAACTCGGGCCGACCGGACGCTCTGGTCCGATCGACCGGACGCTGGACCTCAGCGTCCGGTCACGCGATACTCGCCACGTGTCCCCTGTGTTCAACGGTCATCTTCCGATCCCAACGGTCATCTGCCGACCGGACGTAGCACTTCAACTGACCGGACGCTGGACCCTCAGCGTCCGGTCATTTCCAGTAAGCTCCCGAGCATGACCGAACGCGTCCGGTCGAACGCGATCGGACGCAGCCAGCGTCCGGTCACACTCCAGCTTCTGCGTCACCGTATGTCAGCCTGACCGGACGCAGCCTGCCAGCGTCCGGTGCATTCAGATCCAGCGTCCGGTCAGTTGACCGACGCCAGCATCTTCGCGACCAACTTGTTTTCACTTCTAACTTCTTCACCCTTGCACCAATGTGCTAACCACCAAGAGTTTGCAACCGGCATAATAGAAAATAGGCATTCCATTTTCTCGAAAGCGCCGAATCATTTCCCCTGCAAACACCACCTCCTTTGTAAATGTGCCAACACCACCAAGTGTACACCACCATGTGTATGTGTGTTAGCATTTTCACAATCATTTCCCAAAGGATGTTAGCCACTCAACTTGCCACGCCACTCGATCCTAGCGACAATGCAAAGTTAGATCACTCGAGTGGCACTAGATGACCGATATGCAAACAAGTTTGCCCCTCTTGATAGTACGGCCATCTATCCTAAACCCGGTCATAAACTTCTCTACACACCTATGACCGGTGAAATGAAATGCCCTAGGTTATACCTTTGCCTTGCGCATTCCATTCCATCTCCTTCAATGTCGATGCAACACATGCACCAACACGATCAACAATGATATGATCCACTTCATATCATCACGTGATCATATTGGTTCATCGATCTTGACTTCACTTGCTCTTCACCGTTGCCATCGTCCATCGGCGCCAAGTCTTGCTCAAGCTTCACCGCCACGCGGTCCATCACTCCAAAGCCTTTGACTTGCCCTTCACGCTTACAACCGGTCCATCAAGCCAAGTCTTGTCTTGATCTTCTCCACCTTGATCACATGACTCAATGTCATGTCTCATGTGCAATAAGCTCCTTCATCATCACATGTGTGAGCTTTGCAACATCTCCAAGCCATTCTCACCTTCATGGCATATGTTGCTCACACACATGTACCTGTGGACTAATCACCTGTGTATCTCACATAAACACAATTAGTCCACCTAAGTTGTCACTCAATTACCAAAACCAAACAAGGACCTTTCACATTGCCACCATGACAATGCTCCTGTGCGACCTATCTGAGCCAAATGACCCTCGCGAACGAGCGATCCACCGGAACCTCCGAGCACTGCTAGAGACCGCCGCCGTTTAACAAGCGAAGTGCTCTGTATCATCACACCAACTTGCGAACTTGCTCCCCGTCCGGGGAACAGGGACGCAGCAGATGGGGCACTACACCCTATCACCGCAACAGCCACAGAGTTTGGCCCAGGAGGCTGCACTAGCACCTCATCTTGACTCAGTGACCACTCCACACTAACCACCTATATTCGCGCGGCTCAGACTAAACCGAGACACGCGCAGCATCGACCAGAGTCCCAGCCCTGACAGCCTAGGCCCACGGACCATTGTCCAACAGCTCCAGCAAGCGCCATTCCCACCGCGCTTCAACGGAGGCCATAGCAAAGGTAAGGCCAAGTGCCAGGATCAAGACGAGGGCCCCTCCACACAGAGGGGAAAAAAGAATAGAATGGATCATCGCCAACCGGCCAACTTCACGTCGGTCGCCACGACCGATCACGCGGGCACACAGCCCCAGCAAGACACTCTGGGCCACTTCCACGATCTCATGGAGAGCCCATGCACCAACCACAACTACCCCATCAAACACCTCTACAAGGACTGCCAGCTCCTCAAGCGCCTGCAGAGGTAGGCTGGTAGGCCAAAGGAAGAAGGCGAGGAAGCAGCAACCGAAGAAGGGGGAGCAGCGGGCAAGGATCCAAACGACTGATGTGATCTGACTGGACGCCTACCAACTGAAGGACAACAACGACGATGTTCTCTCCGAGCACCTTAGAACAGCTATGTCATTTCTTCTTTTCCTAAGTTTCAATCTTACATTTGTTTACTTAGCGAACGCTCTTATAAGAGCACCCTAACCCGAACACTTTTTGGCTCGGGGCGCTCGGGGGCTCAACTAGGGGCTCTACTACCCCTTTATTTTGTTTTTACTTTAAGTACTCTTTTACTTTCATATGGAGAAACTCCTTCCTACCCGAACAAAAGGGCAGTTCGCTCCTTTGATTTACCTTACGTAACTTTGCTTTAAAACATTCCAACTGATCGCACCCAGCCTTTTCCTACAGTTACGACCGGCCGAGCCTCACGGGCCACGCCCTAGGATCACAAAGTTGCAGCCTATAGAACAAACGGGTAGGTACGAGAAAGAAGGAAATAAAAAACAAAATTATGCTAAGGGAAAACTAAGGAACGAAAGGGAACAAGCTTCCCTGAACGGAGCAACTCCATCACAAAAACAAAAACCGATTGCAGTCATTAAAACACACACGAACATGTTACATAGGGGCCCCCCATGAATTTAAACTTTCTATGTTTACTAACTACTTATATTCTACAAGCTATGAAACCGGCCCGGCGGCATCTGCTGACGGCGCAACCGACAAAGGCGCAGGCTGCTCACTCCCCGACAGCACGACGTTCGGCTCGATCGGGGCCGAGGCGACGTTCGGCTATCTGTAGGCTCGGAGGCATCCTCCTCACACATGCTTCGGGCCATGTCTTCACGGCGAACATCCATCACCCACTCGGTGGAGACTTGCTCTGACACTGACCGCGCGTACGACAGCAAGCTCTCCCTGATTAACTGGATGTTCTCCATGCTCAGGCCTTCAGCATACCCACCGCAGATAGTGGTGAAGTCTAGATTCCGGTGGTACGTCACCACCAAGGTTAGCACCCCCAATGCCCCATAAAACAGCCCGCTCCTAACAAGGCCCTTGACCGCGTCCGGGACCTCCGCCAGCTGGACAGCAGGTGCGCTAGTGCTTGCCACCGACCCGAAGACTTCCGAGACGACGAGCTGGGCAACGTTGCGGATCTCGTCATGGTCACCCTCAAGAGCACGTCGCTCTTCATGGGACTTGGCCAGCTCCTCTGCATTCTGGCTGAGGTTTGCCTTGGTCGTCTCTAGGTCCTACTCCAGCGTCTTCACCTTCCCATCCAGCTCTGAAGGAGGGGCGACAAGCTCAGGAACAGGCTAAAGAAAGAAACCAACACAACGGAAAAAGAAAGGGGACGTACCTGCGCGCGTAGATGGGCGCTCGCCTCCCCCATCCCCATCACCCAGCCTTGGAGCACGAGCACCTCCTAGTCCGCCTTTGACCGGGCCCTCTGCTCCGTCTCCAGGGCCTTCCTTGCTGACTCTAGGGCGGCCTACTCTGACGCCAGAGCACTCTGCTCTGGCTCAAGGGCCGCCAAGGCCTCTTAAAGCACTGCCTCGGTGTTCGCCAGGGATGTCCACAACCCCGCCTCAGTCTTCGCCTGGCGAGCTTTCATCGCCTTGATCCCTTGCTCAGCGGCAGTCGCCCGCTCCGCTGCACGCTGCTCCTCCATGCGTGCCGCAGCCGCCTCGGTCGCCCGGTCCTAGGACTCGCGGCGAGCAGACTCTACCCAGCACACGAGCTCAACCATCTGGGCATATTCCACCCGGAGGAAGTAAGACTTGCTGTCGGGTACCATGAGAAGGGGTCCCCTAAGCAACAATCGAAAAGATCACTTAGACCCTGTCAAAATCGAAGCCAAGGGACAACTGTTGGCCAAATCCTGGCCATGTCCAAAGCCACCGACTTTCCGCCTCGCTAGAGGCCCCGCACAAGAGGCCTCGGACGGCCTACCGAATCTCCGCCTCGCTAGAGGCCTCGCACGGAAGGCCTCGGATGGCCTACCAATTCTCCGCTTCGCTCAAGGCCTCACACGAAAGGCCTCGGCCGAGGAACCGATTCTCCGTCTCACCCGAGGCCCCGCGCGTGCAGCCTTGGACAAGACACCGATTCTCCACCTCGCTCAAGGCCGGCTCGGCAAAACAACCCCGTTGCCTCCGCCTCGACTAACTTCTCGGACAAGATGTCACGTCCGCCTAGCACGTTCAACCGCTCCCACGATATCAGCCAAACGATGGCTCGACACAGTGGCGTGGCCGACTGAACGCCAGTCACATTGGAGCCATGCCATCTAGGATAGGAAAGGGCGGGGGTTACCAGTCATTATGCTCGGTGTTGTGCCCACGACCGGCACTTGTACTGCGCTATGCTACCTAACTCCTGCTCTAGGGACAACGTGGTGTGCGGAGTCAGGTCTGGGTTACTATAGCCTCGGAATCAATGTACAAGACCAACTGCTCCCTCCACGCCTCGGCAGTCAACTTTAGGGTCTCGGCAACCTCGGGATTCACGCCCACCGAGCCCCCCAAGACGGCTCGGCCTTGGCACCAACTGAGCCTCGGCTCTTCACACTATCAGCGCACAACAACCGACACGTCGTCCGCCATGCCCTACGTTAGGTTATCACTGGAGCTCCACGTTGCATAGGATTGGGCGTGGCTGGCGTGTTGCTCTAGTGCATCAAGGACAGGACCGCTCTATCGACCATACCGCCACAGTAACAGGCTATAGGGCTCGGACATGCCGCCTCTATTCATAGGACGCCGCATAGCGAATGCATGTATCACCCCTAACCCCCCTTCGACTATAAAAGGGAGGGACCGGGGCTGTTTCTAGGGGAGAGGCATAGGCAGACGAACAAACTCACTCACTCACGCGCAAGCAATGCTCTGCAACACATACGTTTACCCGCTGCCTGAGTTCAGCATCTCAAGCAACTCACACCGCTCCACGCAGAGACCTAGGACTGACTCCCTCTCTCGCCCTGCTTGTATCCCCCTACTATGAGCATCTCGGTGCAAGGAATACAAGATCGATCTCTCAGACTAGACGTAGGGCACCCATTGCCTGAACCAGTATAAACCTTGTGTCTCTTTGCATCACCATCCGAGATTAGGGGCACGCAGTATATTTTCACTAGTCGGTTGAGGGCCCGTCGGTCCAAAACACCGACAGTTGGTGCGCCAGGTAGGGGCTCTGTGTGTCAGCTTCATCTCCCTAACAGGTTTCAGATGGTAGATCCCGTACGACCACTGTGTCTCAGCATGGTGATCTGGTTCGGGAGCCTAGAGTTCATGTCTCTAGGATGTGAATACGATATGGTACTTCTCACACCTCGAGCCCCACCGACCAATGACGACGTCACGCACCCATAGCCCAGGCGCAGGCGGCGCCTGGGCGGCTGCTCTCGTCGCGCTCGCCAGGCACGACGCGAGCGGGGCCACCCCGACACCACCCGAACTCAGGGCGACACGCCACTCTCCATCGGTATCCCACGCCTAGCTATTGGCACAAGGTCCCTGGTGGGGGACCTGACTTGCCTGAGCCTGGACAAGGGAAAGATGCTGGTGGTGCACAACGATGCCCCGTCATCAAGCTCTGCCCCGCCATGTCCTGAGGAGTCAACTTTGGCGGAGCAAAGCTCGGCGATGGCCCCATCCCCGTACCCCTTCGGGTTGAGAAATGCCACCGCCACCTATGCTTCCGCCTATGCTTCTGCTCACGCAGAGCCCTCAGGACACCACCAACGCTTCACCCTCAACTTCGGCACCACGACTTCGACTCACGCCCACACTGACTCCTCAGATTAGGACGAGGCGTGGGCCGGAGCGGACTTCTTCGGACTTTGTGACCCTGAAGCCATACGTCGCTTCCTGGCCGTGAGCGACTACTACTTCGGCTACTCCAACTCTGACGACAAAGGCACTTACGATCCCACTCATGAGTGCTTCCACGACAGCCTCGAGATGCCGAGCACGGGCGATGAGGATGAGGGTGCAAGCAACCACACCCCGCTTCGCCAGGGAGCGGGCGATGCCACACCCTCACGCGTTGTCCCACCGGCAGCATGGAATGAGAGCCTCGCCCTCAGACAACTTTGACGCCTGGACCTGGAGTAGCTCCATGAGCTTTAGGCCAAGGTCGAGCAAGATCGACTCCTTCTACAGCAGCTCCGAGACACTCTCGAGCAGGAGCAGCAGGGTCGTGGTGATGGCCGAGGAGCCCGGTGGAGGGCCCACGACGTCCACCACCGCATCAACGACGACCAAGGGGTTGAGCAACCCCCAATCTTCAATTGTGCTAGCTAGAACGTCACGGCTGTGGCAATGCTAGTCCAAATGATGCCTGAGCCCTCTACTACGGAGGGGCGATGGGTCCGCGACGAGCTCCGAGATCTCCTCGAGACCGCCAAGGTGCAGCAGGCCGAGAGTTCCACCTCTCGATGGCGCGGAGGCGCCTCGGACCTTCCCACGGCACTGCCTCGGCAGGACAGGGAGGCCTCGGCTCATCTCGAACCCGCTCGCGCGCCGACGATCAACAGGGTCCCCTTGCTGCACGACTGCCTCGGCAACCAACGCGAGGCATAGGGCGACCACGAGGTGGTCAGCAGGCGACGGCGACACGACAATGAGGGGCCTACCCGGGGCTATCATCTGCACCGAGGTGGCCGCTACAACAGCGGGGAAGACCGCAGTCCTTCCCCTAAGCCGCCTGGTCCTCGAGTCTTTAGCAGAGCCATCCGCACTGCTCATTTTCTGGCCTGGTTTCGGCAACCGGCCAACCTCACAAAGTACAGTGGTGAAACAATTCCCAAACTTTGGCTAGCTGATTACCGCCTGGCTTGTTAGCTAGGTGGCATGGACGATGACCTGCTCATCATCCGCAACCTCCCGTTGTTCCTGTCAGACTCGACGCGAGCCTGGCTTGAACATCTTCCTCCCTCACAGATCCACAACTGGCGCGACTTAGTAAGGGTCTTTGTCGGGAACTTTTAGGGCACATACGTGCGCCCTGGGAACTCCTGGGACCTCAAAAGTTGTCGCCAGGGCCCAGACAAGTCTCTCCGAGACTTCATCCGGCGCTTCTCCAAGAAATGCACTAAGTTGCCAAGCGTCGGCGACTCAGAAATCGTCTAGGCTTTCCTTTTTGGCACCACCTGCCGAGACCTGGTCCGAGAATTGGGCCGAAATGTACCAACCTCGGTGGCCGCACATCGCCACCAACTTCGCCTCGGGCGAAGAGGCCATTGGGGCCATCTTCCCCGACGACGACGCCAAGGGGAAGCGGAGGGATGTGGCCCCCAGGACCTTGGCTCCCCACCTCCCCAAGAAAAAGAAAAAGGGTCGCCAAGGGAAGCAAGAAGTCCTTGAGGCTAGCCTAGTCATGCCCGCAGAGGGCAAAAATCCCCGAGGCCCCAGAGGCCCCGGGCTCTTCGACGACATGCTCAAGAAACCCTGCCCTTACCACCAGGGCCCGGTGAAGCACGACCTCGAAGAGTGCACCATGCTCCGGCATTACTACGCCAAGCTCGGGCTCCCCGACGACGATGCCAAGAAGAGAGGCACCGATGATAAGGACGACGACAAGGACGACGGATTCCCCAAAGTGCACAATGCTTTCATGATCTTCGGTGGGCCTTCAGCGTGCCTCACGGCATGACAACGGAAGAGGGAACGCTGGGAGGTCTTCTCGGTGAAGGTGGCCGCTCCTCGGTACCTCAACTGGTCTTGGGAGGCAATCACCTTTGACCGAGACGGCCATCCTGATTACGTCCCGAACCCCGGGCAGTACCCACTTGTCATCGACCCCATCATCGGCAATACCCGGCTCACTAAGGTATTGATGGATGGAGGCAGCGGCCTGAACATCCTCTACACCAACACCCTAGAGCTCCTGGAGCTCGACCAGTCACAGCTCTAGGGTGGCACCATGCCTTTCCACGGCATTGTGCTAGGGAAACGCACGTGGCCCCTCGGGCGCATCGACCTGCCCGTCTGCTTTGGTACTCCTGCCAACTACCACAAGGCGGTCCTCACCTTCGAGGTGGTTGGGTTCAAAGGAACCTACCATGCCATCTTGGGGTGGCCGTGCTACGCCAAGTTCATGGCGGTCCCCAACTACACGTACCTCAAGCTCAAGATGCTAGGCCCCAACGGCGTCATCACTGTCAAGTCCATGTACGAGCATGCATACGACTGCGACGTCGAGTGCATCGAGTACGCCGAGGCTATCGTGGAGGCCGAGACCCTCATCATCTACCTCAACCAGCTCGACAGCGAGGTGCCTGACTCCAAGTGTCAGGCCAGGACTTTCGAGCTCGCGGAGGCCGTCAAACTCATCCTAGTCAACCCCACCTGCCCCGATGACCAGACGTTGAAGAAGTTTGGCAAGAAATGGCTTGCCGAACTCCCGTCAGTCATCTCAAGCCTAAGGAATACCCCTAGCCGAGCCATAGGGTTCACACCGTTCATCCTGGTCTATGGGGCCAAGGCCATCCTCCCCACTGATGTGGAGTATGGTTCCCCGAGGCTTCGGGCCTACAATGAGCAGAGCAACCGCACTACCCACGAGGACGCCCTTGACCAACTAGAGGAAGCCCGAGATGTTGCGCTGCTACATTCAGCCAAATACCAGCAAGCTCTACGATGCTATCAAGCCTAGCGCGTTCGAAGCTGAGACCTGAAGGTAGGCAACCTGGTGCTGAGGCTGAGGCAGAGCAACAAGGGCCGCCACAAGCTGACCCCGCCATGGGATGGACCGTACATCGTCGCCCAAGTGCTGAAGCCCGGGACTTACAAGCTAGCCAACGAGAAGGGTGAAATCCTCACCAACGCTTGGAACATAGAACAGCTACATCGCTTTTACCCTTAAATCTCCAAGCATTGTATACATTGTTTCTCGGAATACAATTAAGAAGCGTTCTCTAGTTGTTCTAATTTTTTGAGAAACCCCCCGAGCCCATCACGAGTCTTGGCAGTACGATCACACCATAAGGGAGACTCAGCTCTGCCTCTATAGAACCGAGCCTCCCTCAGGGGCTAGAAGGGAGGACTCCCCCCTAAGTCCCACGCACCGTTTTTAGTTGTTTTTCGAAAAAATTCCTACGCCAAACTCTCTAGCGT
The DNA here is from genome assembly GCF_019320115.1 of Miscanthus floridulus. Classification (NCBI taxonomy): domain Eukaryota; kingdom Viridiplantae; phylum Streptophyta; class Magnoliopsida; order Poales; family Poaceae; genus Miscanthus; species Miscanthus floridulus. The sequence continues at coordinate 88,118,135 of NC_089586.1, forward strand.
GGTGCTCTGACAAATCGATGGTGAAAAAACCTAAGGACCGAAAGACTATCTCAAGGCCAGAAGGCCGGCTGAGTCGCGAGATGGCCTACACCTCCGAGCTATGGCACTCCCTCACCACCTTTTGCCCAAGGGGCAGCTTAGGCTCCGAGGAAGTTTTTTGCAAGAAATTTGTTCCGAGATGAGACAGAGGGCAGAGGCTCGAAAATACAATGAAAACGATTAAAGAAACGTAGACGCACGATTACTTTAAAAGGGCCTCGACAGCCACCAGTGTTATGATAGGGTAACATAATCCCTAATCTATTTACACGGCCTTTCGGGCCCAGGTCAAGGCTTAGGGTCTCCAGCATCGGCGGATGGCGTGGGAGGGACCACCTCCTCTTCGAATAATTTGGCCAGCACCGTGCCGGGGCCCTCTACTGCCTCCATCAGCTTTGCAACCTCCTTGTCGGCCTCCTCGTCATCATCAGGCAGGACGTAGCCATCGCTGATGGCCTTGAGGTCGATGCCGATGTAGTGTGAGGCGATAATGGCCAGGGCGCGCTTAACGCCCGTGTGCAGCGCCCCTCGGAGTCGCTCGCGCACTTGGCCGCTCAACGCAATCAGGCGGGTCCCGAGGGAGCTGCCTGACTGGACCCCCTCGACTTCCAGGGCCTCGCAGGCGGTACAGGCGACACTCTTCAGCACGTCGTGCTCCCTGATCTCGTTTTCAAGCACCGCCTGCACTGCGATAGAGGCCTTGGCTGCCCGAGTGACCTCCTTCTCCAACTCTACACCAAAAGAAATAGAATGGGATTGAGCGCAAAGGAAAACAAGCCGAATAGGGGCGAAAGCCTACGGGACTCACCCTCGGCCTTCTCCTTCCAGCGTCAGGCCTCGACCTGAGAGGCCTCGGCCTTCTCCTCCCAGCGTCGGGACTCGACCCAAGAGGCCTCGGCCTTCTGCTTCAGGCGCTAGACCTCGACCCGGGAAGCCTTGGCCGCCCTGGAAGCCTCTTCCTCCAGCTCTGCATCACATCAAAGAGTTAGGGGCCGAACACAAGAAAAATAAATAAAACAAGGGGAATAAGACTTACCCTTGGCCTTTCCCCTCCAGACCATAGCCTCGGTCCGGGAAGCCTCATCCACCTTGAGGGCCTCATCCAAGGCACCTTTCATCAGCTGGTGCGTACCCTGCTCCATCCCCAGCTGTCCAGCAAGGGCCTTGACAGAGGCCGTGGCTTCTCCAGCCCAGGACCTTAAGGCATCCCGATCACCGGCCACGCGGGTCCGCTCCTCCTCCAACTCCTTGACCCGCGCCGCCAAGGGGTGACATGCTCCTAAGCCGCCGCCGCTGCTGCCTTCATATCGGCACCGCATAGGCGAAGGTCCTCCACCTTCATGCTCCATGCTGATAGAAGCTCGTTGGCATGAGCGAGTAGGTCCTTCTACCGCTGGAGCTAGTCCCAGACATCCCTCTCCCGCTGGTGAAAGACTGACTTCCCGAGGGACCGGGTCTCGAGCTCCTAGATAGGCAAAATAGGGGTCATTCACTACAAGAGCACTCGGAAAAAGACGACACCACATGAGAAAGGAAGGTGCAAACCTGGGCGACCCCGGGTAGATCGTTGGCCATGACGGATAGCGCTATCCGTAGTGACCGCTCCATCAGCTAGCGGTATTGCTCGAACGTGTCCCAGCGCCCGCACTCGGTCGCGTCCTCGAGGGCGAATAGAGGCTCCCCCTCAGGGTCGTCCTGGTTCTACCATAGGACACGCAGGTGATCCCACCCACGGCGCTCGGGTCACACCCGCACGAGGGCCGAGCTTCCCTCGCCTGAGGTTGGAGCCGGCTGCTCCATGGTGCCGACCACCTCGGCGTCAACCACCTCCTGCGCCCGGGAAGTATCATCGGAGGAGATCGAATGGACCTCTGCCTCCTGGGCACTCTCCTGCAACGACGGTGGGCCTTGAACCGGTGGCGGTATTAAGGCTTGTCCCACCTCTACTTCCTAGGCCGCTGGCTTCGCCGCGCTGACGTCAGCCTCCACCACCACGGCCTCAGTGGTCCCAGGGGCTTCGGCCCCCGCCACCGCGGCCTCGGCGGTCCTAGGCACCCTGGCCTCCGTTGCCTTGGCCTCGGAGGCCCGGGGGGGCTCGACCTCGGTGGCCTCAGCCACTGAGGCTGCCTTAGCCCCATCTGACTCACGGGCCTTGGCCTCGCGGGGAGGAGGCGCTCCCTCCCCCGTCTGTGTCGGGGCCACCTCGGCAGCCTCTCCTTGGGCGACCGGCTCCTTCGGGTCGGCCCTCGCCGATGCCGTGCCACGTTGTATGGTGGCTTGCGCCTCAACCACCCAGTGGGCGGTGGAGCTGGGGCTCACCTTGAGTGCCTTAAGTGGCGCCAAGGTGGGCACATCTGCAGGACGCTTCCAGCTAAAGACAAGATACTTACGGGGTCAGCATGTGACCAAAGAACGAACGGAAAATGATGCAACTCTGCCAAAAAAATGCTTACCTCGAGCGGGGCTGCAACCGCTTTGGCACGGCGACCCTCCTCTACGAAGGCGGTGGCGGCGGTGGAGGCATGGCCTCTGTATCTGCCGGTGCCGGCCGGTCCTCGACGGACCCCGGTGCCCCTCAGTCCTCTACGGGGGCAGTTGCATCACCCCGCTGCCACCTGCTTCACCTCTGCCGTCGAGCCCATTGGGCTGACGGTGCGCTTTCCCAACACCCACGCCTCGGGCGTGTCGACCTTGACCCCAGGGTAGGTGATCGCCGGCCCTGAGGCATCTCCTCCTCCTTCTCCTGGGAGCGCCGGGCCGCTCACCAACACCCCAGGCGCAGTATCCCCGATGTTAGGGAGATGGTCCAGGGGACCTTGCCCCAGCTCACCCGCGTCATCACCGCCGATAGTGACGATGACAGAGACACCTCCACTAGGAGGCCCTCCTGCCTCTGCCGCCAGCGGTGTTTCTCTAGCTCCTCGCGCTCAAGGGTCTTCCTCTTGTGCTTTGCCTGCTTGGCGTCCTTCTGCTTCTTCTGTGGCTCGGCATGCGCTCGGTTCACCACCCACCATGTTGCGTCCTCAGGAACAGGCGGCGGGGAGGCTCGCACATCTCTCATCCCCTGAAGAAACAGTGAACGCAAATAAGGGACCAGAAAATGGCAAGGAACGAGGAGGCCTCGGGGGCTGCAGCGGCGCGTGACTTACCTAGGAGAGGAACCCCCGCAACGGGCGCATCACGATGGGGGTTAGGCCACCGCTCCTCAGCTTCACCTCCACCGTCTCCCTCACCTGATGAAGAATCTCCTCGTCAGAGAGGGTGAAGGCGGACATCCGGATGCCCTCAATTGGCTCATCCGGTCTCATCTCGAATAGGCGCCGCCACCGAGCCATCAGTGGCAGCACCCTCCAGCGGTGGACGGCAGCCACAACCACAACCGCCATGAGGCAGTGGCCTCGTAGCCTCTCCAACCCCTCCAGGAGCGGCTGCAGCTTTGGCTGATCCTCCTTCGGCATGCCATACTTCCACTTCTTCGGACAGCTCTCCACGATCCGCTCGGTGTAGGGGGAAGCCCACCGTTGTCATTGCGAAGATAGAACCAGCTGGTGTACTAGCAGCGATTGGTTGACGCGAGCTGGGCCAGGATGTACAGGTGCTGACGGTCCTGGCGCACTTGGAGAGTGCAGCCGCTAGCCCTCACCACCTTCCTCATGCCTGACATGCCCGTCGGCTTGGTGGTGTGCCCTACCCGAAAAAGGTGGAGCCACAGCTCCCAATGGGGAGCAATCCCCAGGTACCCCTCGCAGACGGTGACGAAGATGGTCGCCTGTGCGATGGAGTTGGGGTTGAAGTTGTGGAGCTCTACGCCATAGTAGTGCGAGAGCGCCCTCATGAATCGGTCCACCGACAAGCCGAGGCCACGCTCATGAAAGGACACGAAGCTCACGACGTTGCCGTCACGTGGCCTCGGCTCTGGCTCGCCCGACGGAGCGATCCACTCTAGCCTGTTGGGGTCGGTAACCGGATGGAGAAGGCCGCCGTTGATGAGCGACTGAAGCGTCTCCATGGTTATGTTGGACTGACCCCAAGGGTCCGCCTCAATGACAACGGCGCTGGCCATGGGTGCGACAGAGAATACGACTACGGCGGTGAGCCTCTCTCGCTCTCTCTACCTCATCTCTCTCTCTCTCTTCTCCCCAGCGCTCTCTGTTCTAGCAATGGCTCAAGGGCGGCGAAGGCAAATGCAGGCAAGGTAAGGAGGGGAGGGGTGAGGCTCATTGCGTATTTATGCAGGAAGGAGGTGAAACGGACGGGCGACGAAATCGGGAAAGTTTCCCCTAGATCTGGCATAGTTAATCCAGATCCAATTTTACTGCCTATGTACCCACCTTTTCCTCATTAATCGCGTGAACAGTTATGTTCCAACCGCTGACACGGCGTCGCGTCCAACCGCTGCAGTGGCAGGCGCCGTTCCATCTCCCCGTGAAAATCGCCTCAAAAGGCGTGCCTGCTGTTGTCAAACCGATGAGCGGAGGGAATATCCCCCACCCGATTCCTTTCAGATGAAGGAACTGGGAGCCGAGCTCGTTACGGTCCAGGGGTTTGAAGGCTAGGCCCCCGAGGGTTTTGACAGCCGCCCCAGGGCAATAGAGTCAGGGATGACTACGGGCGAGCCCAGATGGGGCCGAGACCCAAGCAAGCAAAACGCTTGGGATGCCCTAAGTCGTGTCCGAGACCGGCAGGGAGGTCTCCGAATGGGATCCCACCGTAGGGAGGCACCAAGCCACCGGGGCCCATCGAACGGCCCCGACACCCACTAGAGAAACCCTCCGGTACTCTTGGAGTGCGTCTATGGACCGCTAGCCGACCCCTAGCGAATGGGGCACGGGCCTCCACTCGGACTTACCTGATAACAGCTCACCGGGGGTGTCACTGCTCGTGCCCACCGACGGAAGCATGGCACCCTCCACCCCTCCTTCCGAATGAAAAGGATGTGCGGGGGTCGAACAAAAAGCTAGGAGAACCCTTGATGACCCTCTCGCTCTGTGCAGAGGCTAGGGGGATCTTCCTGCAACCTTGCCAAGACCCAGCGACCCAGGCTCGCACTCGAGGGGGCTCAGCAAACAACCCCTCCTTTCAAACAAAAAGGATCCGTGAGGGTCGCACAAAAAGCCAGGGGAACTCCTGACTGACCTCTTGCTCCATGCAGAGGCTAGGGGGCTCTTCCTGTAAATATGTTGAGACCCCACGACCCAGGCTCGCACCCGAGGGGGGCTTGGCAAATAAACCCTCATACGCGAGGGGCATACAAAAAGCCAGGGGAACTCCTGATCGCCCTCTCGCTCCATGTAGAGGCCCGGGGGCTCTTCCTGCAACCTTGCTGAGACCCAGCGACCCAGGCTCACACTCGAGGGGGCTCGGCAAACAACCCCTCCATCCGAACAAAAAGGATGCGCGAGGGTCGCACAAAAAAGTCAGGGGAACCCCTGATCGCCCTCTCGCTCCGTGCGGAGGCTTGGGGGCTCTTCCTGCACCTAGGATGGAAACAAGCGACCAGGCTCGCACTCAAAGACTCAAAAAACACGATAAAGGGCATCAAGCCTGTTACGGTCCAGGGGTTCAAAGGCTGGGCCCCCGAGGGTTTCGACAGCTGCTCTAGGGCAACAGAGTTAGGGATGACTATAGGCGAGCCCGCGCATGGCCGAGGTCCGAGCAAACGATCGCTCGGGATGCCCTAAGTCGTGTCCGAGACCAGCAGGGAGCTCTCCAAATGGGATCCCACCGTAGGGAGGCACCGAGCCACCAGGGCCCATCGAACGGCCCTGGCACCCACTAGAGAAGCCCTCTGGTACTCTTGGAGTGTGTCTATGGACCGCTAGCCGACCCCTATCGAATGGGGCACGGGCCTCCACTCGGACTTACCCAATAATAGCTCACCGGGGGTGTCATGGCTCGCGCCCACCGAGGGTAGCATGGCACCCTCCACCCCTCCTTCCGAACGAAAAGGATGCGTGAGGGCCGCACAAAAAGCCAGGGGGACCTCTGACGGCCCTCTGGCTCCGCGCAGAGGCTAGGGGGCTCTTCCTGCAAATTTGCCGAGGCTCAGCGACCCGAACTCGCACTCATGGTCTCGGCAAACACAATAAAACCCATCTCACAACGCAAGAAAAGCCCCTGGAGGAATAAATCCACTCCTCCAAGGCCTCTGGGGCTGCACCCGGCGGGTGCGCTCGCGCGCACCCACCGAGGCCTTGAGTACGAAACACCATCCCACCAGGAGCTGCTGCGAGCCAAGTCTTGACAAAACATCAAAGAGAGCGCTCGCACTCTCCCTGAGGCTCGGGGGCTACTGTTGGGTACCACGAGAAGGGGTCACCTAAGCAACAATCGAAAAGATCGCTTAGACCTCGTCAAAATCAAAGCCAAGGGACAATTGTTGGCCAAACCCTGGCCATGTCCGAAGCCACCGACTTTTTGCCTCGCTAGAGGCCCCACACGAGAGGCCTCGGATGGCCTACCGAATCTTCGCCTCGCTAGAGGCCTCGCATGGAAGGCCTCGGACGGCCTACCAATTCTCCGCTTCGCTCGAGGCCTCGCACGAAAGGCCTCGGCCGAGGAACCGATTCTCCATCTCGCCTGAGGCCCCGCGCGTGCAGCCTCAGATGAGACGCCCATTCTCCACCTCGCTCAAGGCCGGCTCGGCAAAACAACCCCGCCGCCTCCGCCTCGACCAACTTCTCGGACAAGATGTCACGTTCGCCTGGCGCGTTAAACCGCTCCCACGATATCAGCCGAACGACGGCTCGACACAGCGGCGTGGCTGACTGAACGCCAGTCACATCGGAGCCATGCCATCTAGGACAGGATAGGGCGGGGGTTACCAGCCACTATGCTCAGTGCTATGCCCACAACCGGCACCCGTACTGCACTGTGCTACCTAACTCCTGCTCTAGGGACAACGCGGCGTGCGGAGTCATGTCCGGGTTACTATAGCATCAGAATTAGTGTAAAAGACCAACTGCTCCCTCCATGCCTCGGCAGTCAACTTTAGGGTCTCGGCAACCTCGGGATTCATGCCCGCCGAGCCCCCCAAGATGGCTCGGCCTCGGCACCAACTGAGCCTCGGCTCTTCACACAATCAGCGCATAGCAACCAGCACGTCGTCCGCCATGCCCTACGTCAGGCTATCACTGGAGCTCCCACCTCGCACAGGATTGGGCATGGCCGACGTGTTGCTCTAGTGCATCAAGGATAGGACTGCTCCATCGACCATACCGCCACAGTAACAAACTACAGGGCTCGGACATACCGCCTCTGTTCGTAGGACACCGCATAGCAAATGCATGTATCACCCCTAACCCCCCTTCGACTATAAAAGGGAGGGACCAGGGCCGTTTCTAGGGGAGAGGCATAGGCAGACAAACGAACTCACTCACTCATGTGCAAGCAACGCTCTGCAGCACGTACATTTACCCGCTGCCTGAGATCAGCATCTCAAGCAACTCACACCGCTCCACGCAGAGACCTAGGACTGACTCCCTCTCTCGCCCTGCTTGTATCCCCCTACTACGAGCATCTTGGTGCAAGGAATACAAGATCGATCTCTTAGACTGGATGTAGGGCACCCATTGCCCGAACCAGTATAAACCTTGTGTCTCTTTGCATCACCATCCGGGATTAGGGGCACGCAGTACATTTTTACTAGTCGGTTGAGGGCCCGCCGGTCCGAAACACCAACACTTGTGGGATGACATCTTCCTTATATCCTATGAAAAACAAGCATGCTAAAGACAACCGATGAAATATTCAAAGGGCAAGGACGAGTACCAGAAACTCACCTCCGCAGCAAGCTACAGGTCACCCTCAACCAACTACCGAGCAAATTGAGCCTGCTTCTGGGCGCTTTCGAGCTTCACGGACAGCTTGGACAAACCGTGCCGTTGATGGGTCCTTAGGGTAGGGCCACTCTAGGTCACCCTCTAGCGAACCGCCAAAGGGACCAGCCTCCAACTAGACCACCGCTAGCTCCCGTGGCGACGCTGCCAGCTCCCATGGCGACACCACCAGCTCCCACGACGACACCACCTGCTCCCGCGGCGACACTGGCGGCTTACCGTGATATCCGCATCATCGTCAGATGGGATCTCCATCACCTCATCCGCGTGGAATGCCGCCAGGCATCCCAACTCCGTCCCAGCCACCCTTCCCTCTGGCGCCTTTGGCTCCGATGGCAAGGATAAGCCGTGCGGTCCTCCACCCGACGAGATCAGGAGCTCACCCTCCCTCGTCTCCTCCACCATGACTGGCAGAGGAGGGGCCACGAGGGTTACCTCCAACGCAACCCCCGCCATCAGCATCGGGATCGTCGCCAACACCGACCCCACCACTGCCGCCTTATCAGCAGCCACCCCGGAGGGCACCACCCCCAGGAGGAAACACTGTAGGGTAGGCCTCCAAGTCTCCTGCATGGGGGTCGGAGCGATGCTCAACCCTGGCATCCCCCGTCCGCTGACAAAAAATATAGGTGAGTCTCACTCCAAAAAGACTCAATCGACAAAAGATCGAAGAGCAACAAAGGGAAACATACCAGGAGGTGAGCGGCACGACCCTGAAGGCAGGCCCCGACGACAACAAACCTACAGGACGAGGGCCGCTTCCAGACTACGACCTGCACCCCCTCACTGCATACAGGGGCGAAATCATCCCGACTAGCTCTTACCCAGCCTGTGGGTCACTATGACCTCTGGCTCGGGACTCCCTGACTAGAGCAACGGGTGGAGCATCCTTTGACTGCAAGTCACGCGTCGTTTGGGCGCCAGTCCGCTCCTTAGACCGCCCAGACTGCTCGACCACACCCACAGTTGGCAGGGCCTCCTCTGGCTACGAGCCAGGCGTTGGCACCGGTCCCATCGGCGCGCAAGGGCCAGTCCGCTCCTCGGATCGCCCAGCTCGCTCAACCACGTCCTCCATAGGCGATGATGGAACCGACGACACCACCGAGGGGCGCGGTAACCGTGTCTGCATCACCGCCCGTTCACCGACGACGTTCGCGCTTGCTACGCACTTCCTCAACGTAGGAACCTCCGCACACTGCACGGCCTCCTGCTCCTCACTAGCGAACGTCGCCGCAGGGTCGTGATGCTCCACCGAGGTCACAGTGACCCCCTGACTCTCCTCCTGATCGGAGAAGACCATGTCATCCAAAACCGTAGGATCATCTGACGCGAGTTCCGACTCGATGTCGCTCCTATGTTCCCCAGCCCTCATGCGTTGGGTGACCTCCTTCTTCTTCTATTCCTTCCGCTGAACCTCCCTGGTTCTCTTCTTCTTCCGGGCGTCTGCCGCCTCCTTCTGGGCGGCCTACCGGGCCCTGCCCTCCGGTCCCTTAGGAAGGTGCGGCTAGGACTTGTACCTTTCAAGCCCCTACGGAATGGATGGCATGGGATCAGGGAACAGGAAAAGTAGAGGAAGAAACACGGACAAAATAAAGGATCATACCAGGTTAGACACGACCGAGGTGTTAAACGGTATGGGTTTCCCCACAACCGTATCCCTGGGCCTCAGCTGCAGCACCCACCCAAGGTGACTCCAGACCTCGTCGTCTGATAGGTCCTCCGGCAACACATGGTCTGGGTCCGACCAGCCGCCGTACATCCACATGGGCCACGACCGCTCCACCAACGGCGTAACCCGGCGGCGGAAGACAGCATGGAACATCCGCACCCCTTCAAGGCCGAGCCTTACAAGCTTCCATAGCTCCTCCTCGATGACCTCCACCTTATGCCTCTCTGTGCGGGCGCAACCCCATGATCAACTTTTCTGCTTCACCAGCCTCCCACCGGTGAACGTCGGAAACGGCGCCTCCGCCGGATTCTAGATGTAAAACCACTCCCCGTGCCATCCCCGGTTGGAGTCACATGGGGAGTACACGGGATACACACCTCCCATGCTTGACTTCTTCTATAGGGTGAACCCTCCCACCGTTGCGGTCTCGGCCAAATTCCCCGCCGTCATAGCTCTCCTAGAGAAGAAAAGCTAGAAGAGATCCGCATGCGGCTCCATCCCAAGGAAAACCTCACAGACGGTGACGAAACCAGCAATGTGCAGCACCCCCATCGAATTGAGGTGCTGCAGCTCTAGACCCCACTCGTTGAGGAGCTCGTGCAGGAACCAGTGCATGGGGTATCCTAATCCACGCTCGTGGAAGGTAAGGAAAGAAACCACCTCGTTGGGACGAGGTTGCGGGAACTCCTCCTTCCCAGGGACCCTCCAGTGTGCCACCTCCTGCGGCGGCAGAAGCCCCTTTGTGACGAAAGCCTCCAGCACCAACGCCCTCACGGTGGATGACCTCCAGTCCGACATTTCGGTGAGTTCCTCTCTTCTCCCTCGCTCTCTCCTCTTTCTTTCCCAGAAACCTCTGTGGCTCTCAGGAACGCTCGTGGCAAAAAAGGAAGAGAGAAGGCGACAACAGATGAAGAACATGCAAAAGAATGGAACAAAAACCCTCTCCCCTCTCCTACTTAAGGAAAAGGGAACAGCAGTTACGGAAGGACATGCCAATCGGGGAAGCCAGAACGACGGGGCAAGAATTTCCCTCTTTTTCATTTAATGCAGATAAGACGTGCCCCGACCGATGAGATGTGCTCTGCCCAACGGAACGGGTCCTGATCAGAAGGGACGTGGCCTGGCCATGGCCCACCACTACCGCATGATAAACCACTACCACACGATGGGCACAAGAACCGAAGCGCCACCGCACGTGGGTGGCTCCCCACTTCCCCAGGCCAGTCCTAGAAGAACCCAAAGCGAAGTCTTCCGCCGGAAGAAACCATCCAACCCCCTGAGTCGATCAGATCACTTAGGATAGACACCAAATGACAAGTAAGGAAGTGAAGGGGTGCCCCATGTAGGTCATGCCAACTCCATCATGAATGATGAGCACAGGTCCTGGTCGGACATTTCCGACTGAAGCTCTCCGAACTCCGTCACTCAGTTCATCAAGGTTCCGATCGGAAATTTCTGACCGAAGCTTTCCAAAACCCCATCACTCAGGCCATCAAGGTGAGCATGTGTTCATTAATATAAAAATTGTTCACACAAGGACTCACCCGCGATTGACAAGCGTAGGTCCCGGTCGAACATTTCTGACTAAGGCTCTCCGAGCCCCGTCACTCTAGTCGTCAAGGTAAACACTATCAAACCCCCTCTATTTCCTTATAAATCATTTCATACATCCATACGCGCATCTCATTCCATATGCCCGTGCCTCCTAGATGATTCGGGCCCTGAATCGCCCGAGGGCTCGGGAACTAAGCATCGCACGTGCAGCGAAATGCACCAGAACGCTCTGTGTTGCGTCACGAAGCGGCGGTTGACTCATTCGACATGAGCAAACAACAGAGCCAAGGGAGAAAACCATAGATGAGCACCGTGCAACCTTCGCTCGGTTTGGCAAACTGGGTCATCTCAACCTTCTCGTTTGATCCTGAACCTCTCATCAAGCCCATAGAATCTCCATCGAAGGGAGGCCATTAGGCCACCCGGGTCGATCTCTGGAACGACCTAGGCATCTGCCGGGTTGTAGGTAAAGGAGTAGTGGAATGTCACAAGAGGGCTATGACGACCCCATCATGAACGACGAACCCGAATTCCGCTCGATCACACCCGTTAGCGAGCTCACCGAGCTAGTCTTCAAGCCCAAGCGATCGGGACAAGTGACAAAACTCAGCCCCTCCGGTGGTGAGGAACTGGATGGGGTAACACACACAAACTCACATCAACCCCCACGAAGGCCCGATAGGGCTCGGGGGCACAAGCCAAAACCTTGGGACCGCGACTCCAAACTCGTGTCGACAGGATCTATGACATCCGGCTACGGCTTGGGACCGTGACTCCGAACTAGCGTAACAGCTTCACTTCCGACTGCGCTACAAAAAAATCTGGGGACCGTGACTTTGAACTCATGTAACAGCTTCACTTCTGACTGCACTACAAAAAAAATCCAGGGACCGTGACTCCGAACTCACGTAATAGCTTCACTTCCGACTGCGCTACAAAAAATCTAGGGACCACGACCCTGAACTTGCATCGACAGGATCTACGACATCCGGCTATGGCTTGGGATCGCAACTCTGAACTCGCATAACGGCTTCACTTCCAACTGCACTCCAAAAAACCCTAGCCAGGGACCATGACTCCGAACTCATGTGAAAACTAACTGAACTAACTACCTCGGCTACCCAGGCCGCACCGACATCAGGGACCATGACTCCAAACTCACGTGAAAACTAACTGAACTAACTACATTGGCTACCCAGGCCGCACCGACATCAAGGACCATGACTCTGAACTCACGTGAACACTAACTGAACTAAACTACCTTGGCTGCCCAGGCCGCACCGACACCAGGACCCATGGGCTCCATCTCATCCGCCCTTGGAACTAACCATTTCAAAACCACGACGCGCACCGATGCCAAGGTCTGTCCGCACTAACCCCCTCACCCGATCCCATGGCACACATCGACGCCAAGATCAGTGAGCTCTCTCGCATCCAAACTAACTTCCTTACCCAATCCATGGCGCGCATCAGCACTGGGATCATAAAGCTCTATTTCAATCCAATCTTCACGCCTAAAAACGCCTCAGCTGCACAAACGTCACCTTGGTTGACAAAATTCCATCTTAGACTAAAAACACGCACACACGCCCGCTAAAACAAAACCCCCTAGACGGTTCCACCTGAACCACCCGGGGGCTCAGGGGCTACACCTGCAGGTGCACTCGCGCGCACCCATCAACAAAACAGAAAACTTCCCCTGATGACACAGATCACCCCCAGACGGTTATACCCGAACCACCCGGGGGCTTGGGAGCTACACCCACGGGTGCGCTCGTGTGCACCCATCGACAAGACAAAAATCCCTTGGACGATTCTACCTGAATCGCCCGGGGGCTCTTGGGCTCCTGTCGGGTTCATAAACGGGGGTCCCTCAGGGACCGACTTCTGTGCCAAGGCTCGGCCCAAGAGTCTAAAAAATAATAGGGCAAAGGGGCTGTCCAGCAACCAACCAGAAGGCCAGGCCCAAGAAGAGCAACGCCCGCTCATCGGCTACTTCGGCCCACCTATCCGACCGGAGCGCTTGATTCAGGCTCTAGCCGTCTCCGGACGGCCTTCGATCGGAAGGCCTACCCTGAGCCCTACTTCTGACTCTGACCCTGCATCCCTCCGACTAGGGCTCGTAGGAACCCTATTCACTGCTCTTCTTTGACCAGCGCACTCAGAGCCGACTAGAGCCATCCGACCGGGGATGCCCCGTTCGGTAGGAACCAGAAGACGTGCGGAGAAAGGCAAGGCAAGGCTCATAAGTCAAAACCACTGTACCAGGGACCATACCCTACACGGAATAGTACTCTGCAGCCACCCTAACACCAACAGTATTGTAGACGCCGACATCTCCCTCTACAGTATTGTAGGGGTCGCTAAAACTCCCATATGGTAGGAGCCCCGCGTGTCTCTAGACATCGATAGCGGTATGGGCACCAGGATTTCCCATACTGGGTGAACATAGCAAGACTCCTCACATGCCTCTAGGCATCAAACAGTATTTACAAGTACCAACGTCCACCATCTTGGAAAAAGGCAGCATGACCTCCTGTGTGCATCTGACATTCTACATCGACATCAACAGTATTGTAGGCGCCCACCATTATCTGGTACCCACCGGTGTGGGCAACATGGCTCGGTAAGCGTGGACAACAAGGCTCGGTAGCATATGCACCATTTCACTCTCACTTGTAAAGCCATCCCCTTCATCTATAAAAGAGGGTGCGCTTCCTCCAACAGAGGAGACCGACCGATTCTAGAGATCCAAGCTCAGTTCCTTTAGATTCATTAGTCCAATAGCTCACAACCGTAGAACAACCAGGTTTAGACCTCAAGCTCACAGCAAAGTTCCTGTCACTCTCGGCCCTTCTGGTCGGAGCCGACCGGACCTCTTGTACACCCCATCTTTCTCCCTCTCATTTGTAAACCCCACTGCAAACTTCAAGCACCTAGGCTCAGGAATAAAGTCACTGACCGACCCCGACTGGACATAGGGCACGTTGCCTGAACCAGTATAAATCATGTGTCATTGAGTGCTAGGCCACCTCCGATCACAACATACAACAAAACAATAAATATTCACTAGTTGGTCACATTCTGCACCGACAATGACCCTACCATCATCACAGCTAACTGTACTAACAAGTAGATGGTAATTTTGTGAATCTAACAAAATTGGTTTCACTATTTTTGGATAACTACACAATTTACTACAATTTATCAAAGTTCAGCTCATAACTAAATTAAATAAGCATTTCTACTTTAGGCCCGTCTGCTGGGGCTACCGAAACGAAGGCCCGTCTGATGACTGATAGGGCCCCCGTCGGACAACCTGTACCTTCTGAGTGTGGGGATGACTAGAAGACCCTACAGCCACCCAATTCCTCTTCCACTTAGCCTGGGACTCTCACTGAAAGCCCTCCATGGCAATGGCGGCGTTCATTAGTGCCCCAAAGGTCTGATAGTTCACCGTGTACAGCTTCTCCTAAAGGATGGAAGAGATACCATGAAAGAAGCGGTCCTTCTTCCTGTCGTCAGTGCCCACATGAATGCCAGCATACTGGGCCAAGTGATTGAACTTATTCACATAGTCCATCACTGTCATACTCCCCTATCGCAGCTCCAAGAACTCAGTCAGTTTCCGATTGATGACACCAGCAGAAATATAGAACTCTCTGAATGCAGTGGTGAACTCCTACCAGGTTGTCGAATGATCTGGCTGATGCATGGCATGGAAAGTATCCCACCATGCACTTGCAGACCCCAATAGCTGTTGCGCTGCAAAACGCACTTTCTGGTCGTCGGTCACATTGAGCAACAAAAACTTCTGCTCCAGAATACGAAACCAGTGCTCTGCATCTAGGGGCTCATCTGATAGGGTGAAAGTAGGTGGGTGAGTCTTGAGGAAGTCCTAGTAAGAGGAGGGTCCCTCAGGACGACGGGCACCACCCACGTTCCCACCGTTGCCCCCGTGGCTACCGCGGGCGAAGCCAGCGACAACTTGTGCCATTATCTCCATGGCATGGGCTGACTCTCGGCGAGCAGCCAATAGCTCCGCCATCATCTTAGCATGAGTCATTGGCGGTGGCGGTGGCAGTGGTAGGAAAGGATGAGGAGCTAGAGGTGGAACCTCCTGACACCCCTCGCTGTCGTGCTCAACGGCCCGGCCACTATCGCCTTGGCCCTCACCAAGACCGTGAGCCGCCCCAGAACTGGTGCTCCCACGTCCGACTCTTAGATTCATCTGTAAGAGGTAGGAACCATCCATTTTGAACAACTTCCTCGATTAGAAGCAAGGGATTAGAGAATTGACAGCACGTTTATTAAAGCATTCCTTTAATTAGTCCTATCAATTTACTAATTCAATTATACGTGTAGGGGGATTTCGGTTTAAGTAAGATGCTAGTATCATGATGCATGTATCATCCTATACATTCACTCAAGCCGGAATATAGCGGCATTCGTAAATTTTTTGGCACATCGCACACTCACTTTTCATAATACTAAGTGATTTCTTACGCAACGTAAGTCAGTGTACCTGTAGAAAACTGATTAGATAAACCAGTGTTGCTATCCTAGATGGACCATATTACTAGGGCTTATACTTATTTAACTAACTTAATCGCATCCTACTTTTCACAAAGCTTTTGTTGATCAAATTTTTAAGTTTTGAAAAAAATTAATGAAACTCGTAACCATTATTGGCTCTGATACCAACTGTGGCAGAACCGCCTGAAATAGCATGCTTACGGAGGTACTCGTCTCCCACCAGACACTAAGCACCCCGAAAATAGGCTACAGCGAGCGGTATCCATCGGGCACACCCTGAGGGAGAACCCGAAAGATTCACATTTCCCCTAAGGATCCAATAATAAGAACGAGTTACAATATAGGTCCATTTCATACATCAGAAGTTCTTAATAACTACATTATTACATTACCAAATGTCAGAGTGAGGAATGATAAACAATGAAATTTAAATAAACATCTAGCGATGGGAACGAGGAATCTGTCTGAGCCCACCAGAAGAATCCTCCACATAAAGGTACTTCTCATGCATCACCTGCAACAGGGGTAAATAAACCCTAAGTACACAATGTACTTGCAAGACTTATCCGACTAATGGGAATAATTTCCCGACTCCAATGAATATGATAAGCTTTATGGTTTCCTGGTTTCTTTTGAGCAGAAAGCAATACTAATAGTGAGTCCTTACTTGTGCTATTATTATCAGCCGTGTTAAGTTATCATCGAGTCAGTCTATACAAGCACCTGTTCTACTTTCAAGCAAGAGTTGAGCAATCAGTTCCATTTTTTCTCCTTTCAACTTTCTGTTCTTACTACGGTGCTAAACCACAGAAGGGCCATACCGGAACGTCAGCGATTCACGAATCAATGCCCCCAGCTGGGTGCCCCGAAGACACACGCCCCGCTTGTACCCTAGGCACAAGCAGGACCAAACCATCACTCTCCTGTCCTAGGTGTCCAGGTCCCCGTCCAAACTTGGACTCCAAGCCCCCACTCCCGAGTCCCGGACTCAGTGCGGTGCAAGGACCTCCACCCTCTGCGCCTCCAATCAGTCGGTCCGGAAAGAGCCAGATCCACGACAAGAGAGCAACAAGTCTTCCCTGCGCTCATACCCAAGTATGTGCTCAGGACAATAGATCTGTGACTTACCTAGAGCCATATGCAACGACCGGTCCTTAATCGACATAGATCTGTTGGCCGCAGGACACCACGCCTTACACCCACCAATACCCAAACCATATCCCTGCCTGGTCACCATTTACCTTTACAACATTTTACCATGAGTGATCATATTTATCACCTACTTGTGAGTAACGATAGGTTACTCATGCTACCGATATCCTGAGCATAGCGGCTACTCGCCCTATACTAGTAGGACTCATAGGTAGATATACTTATGCATGTGGTTTTCATAAAATGCCTGTAACGTAAATGCACATCATATATATATTCAGTGATCATAAAAATAGGGGTTATGCATCGGGGCTTGCCTTGGGTAGGCAACGGGTCAGTAAGGTCAGCACCAACAGGCTCTGGGCTCCCTCCTGCACCAGGATCTCCTCCTCGTACTCCTCAATCACCTCATCGTACTCCTGCTCGTCGACGGGCACGAAATCTACCAGCTCGTGGTCTACATGCATGAAATGATGATGCAATGCTTAGAAACATAGGAACAACAACTCTTAAAATAAAGGTACATATGTTTAACCACTAAGCTAGTGTTACTGACCACAGTATTAAGCTATCTATCGTTGCTGATAACAAATTTGACTTATGGCATACAATATGATAACAACTACATGTATTCTTACTCCTAACGTTGATCTATGCTATATAAGATAAAGCAAGGGTATTAGCTATTCTATTTCACAACCCATTCTAAGGCTACAAAATTTACAGCAACTACATAATAACCTAGCGAGCCTACTGTAAAAATTTTTAGAGCTATATCCATCGCCAATCTACCACGAAAATTCCTACACTTATTAATCCACATAATACTAAGCTAATTGTACTAACAAGTAGATGGTAATTTTGTGAATCTAACAAAATTGGTTTCACTATTTTTAGACAACTACACAATTTACTACAATTTATCAAAGTTCAGCTCATAACTAAATTAAATAAGCATTTCTACTTTACTGGAAATTAAAGAAACTGATTTATAACTTGCGGCCCAACTCGCGCGGCTCAGCCCACAACGGCGTGACGCGAGCGCAAGCGCAGCGCAGCCCACGTGGGGGCACGGCCCAGCCAGACGACGGCCCGCGGAGGGAAAGACCTGCGTGCGCCAGGCAATAAGCAGAAACACCCTCGGACTACTCTGTATTTCTGTGAGCGCTAAAAGCACTGTTCCGCTAGTCTACCATTTTACAGCTACGCCCTCGGAAAATCCTACCTTCACAACAGCTACATCCCCGACACCCACGTGGCGGCGCTAGCACCGGCGTCACACGTCGGCCACAACAGACCTTCCCCTCCCCAACAACCGAGCTGGCCCTTACCTAGGAGCGAACACGAAGTGCCGAGCGAAGGAAACGCGAGCCAGGATGTAGCAGCACGGTCCGACCATGGTGGCGGAGGTCCTGCAGTCACGGCGGTGCCGTTCCGGTGAATGTTAGCAAGGCTAGGGAAAAATAGGTAGCTAGTGAGCTCCAGTGACTCACCACAAAACCCTTCAAGATGATGATTCGTTCGGAGATGGCCCGAGCCGAGCTGGCCACGTGCGCACGTGGTGGTGCGGTGGCGCACGGTGATGGCATGGCCGCGTCAGGGAATGCTAGGCGGCGGTAGAGCTTTGACCGAGGTGAGCAGGGCGATTAGCAGCTTGAGTAAAGGCTAGCAGTCCAAGGAATTGCCAAGAGATGCACAGGATACGTGGCTTGCTGACGGCGCATACCCGTCTGGTCTTAAGGACCTGGTGGCGCGGAAATCCCAAATTGGGGCACTGTGCAGCAGTACAAATAGCGAGGTGGGGTCGGTTGTGCGCTTGGATATGCCGTGGAGCCGAGGGTGGGGTTAATTGCACTGCGGTGGCTTCACTATGGCGAAATCAGAGGGGGCTGTTCTGGCGACACGGCGACTACGAAGCAGGGAAGTTAGGACATCTTGGCTTGGAGCTGAGCGTGTCAGCGGATACGGACGTGAAGGCGCAGTGAGGCAGTCGTCCCACGCGCGTGCAACTATGCTGCGTCAACGGGAGCAGCAAAGGCCGTGCAGGCGGTGCGCGTGAGCTCTCGGGAGAGTGGCGACATTGGTTCGGACGAGCCGAACACGCAAGCAGGCGCGACGTCGGGCAGTGGCGCAGGCGGATGTGATGGAGGAGGCAGCATTCAGGCCCCCTGGACCCCAGTGCACATGTGTCGCAAGCCAGGCGCGCACAGCGGACCGGGCGACAGTAATGGCTGGACGGCCAGCGAGCGGCAACGTTGGGCGGACAGTGCGTCTGGACGCGTGCGGCGCGCACAAGCGCGTACCATGGCACAGCAGCAGGGACCCTGGCCAGCAGCGCGGGCCATGCGCGTGGGCGTGCTTGCACAAGCGTGGCGGTGGGGACATGGCCGGCGTGGCAGCGCGCGTTGGGCAGGCCAGCAGCGGTGCCTGGGCGAGCAGAGGTGGTGACCGCGCCCGGAGATGGACAATGTGTCGTGCACGCTTTTTAAAGTGGCTCAAAAACTCGAACCCAATGCTCCAAACGCCAAACCAGTTGTTCTACACTCAAAAGGGTACCTAGGGCTAGCCAACCGTGCCAAAACATCTCGCCACTTCTTAACTCGATCGCCCTACAAAAATTGCCAAACATGGCTTCGTCGACCCATTTTCAAACTTACGTGAAATGACTTAAACTTCGAATGGTTTCGCGTCGCATTCCTTTTCCAAGCTACTCGACACACTAGCTAGCGAACCCCATTTCCGACCGCAAGTACTTCACCGTCACCTATGAAGTTTATACTACCAACTTTATTAAAGTTCACATACGCATCCTGTAGCATTTCCGTTCAATAAAAATTCATTAAGAACCCTAAGTAACACCATGCGGCATGAAATGTAATCTCGTTTCTTGTTTCAAATGAACGCTTCAAGTTTCGAAAATTGCTTTATACCCTATAATACCAACATGTATACACAAATATGATGCTTATGCAGTGTGTTAGCGAAAAGCTGTACAATGTAACACCGAGGATGTTACAAAAACCCCTCTACGTATTTAAAAAAGGACATCATGAATATGGGAAGACTACTTAGAACCGAGTTAATTAGTACAAGCCTTCCTCCTACTGACAACATTTTACTCCTCCAACCACTCAGTCTCTTCTGAAATCTTTCTTCCACACGTTTTCAGTCCTTATTCATGAGTTTTCTATAGTGCGTTGGAATTTCTAGGTATTTAAACAAAAACGATCCCACATCACACCCAAAAATTTGTGTGTATTCATTTTGATTAGCTTTGGCCGCTCCGTAACAAAACAACTTACTCTTATAGAAATTGATCTTGAGTCCTGATAATTGTTCAAAAGCACAAAGCAGGTGCTTCATATTTTTGGCCCTCTCTAGATCGTTGTCCATTAAGATGATAGTGTCATCCGCATACTGAAGGACTTAGAGTCCTTCATCTACTAAGTGCGGAACCACTCCCTGAATTTGTTCGACCTCTTTTGCTCGTGAAATAAGAATTGCCAGCATATCAACCACTATATTAAATAAAATTGGAGATAACGGATCCCCTGCCGCACTCCTTTTCTTGTTTGGAAATAATGGCCTAAATTATCATTTACTTTTATTGCAACACTCCCTCTAGTCATGATTCTTGAAATTTATTCACACCAAACTGGAGAGAATCATTTCATCCTGAGGACTTTTGTATAAAAGGCCAGTTTAGTTTATCATACGCTTTTCTGAAATGTAGTTTTAGGATCACTCCATCTTGTTTTTTTCCTATGCATGTTCGGGCTCCAATCCACAGATTTATATTTGGTTTGTATTTATTCTGCTGTGATGCTTCGATACATTTATTTAGGTTCAAGTGTCAGTGCTCAGTGTTAAAGTTAAAAGCTTGTGGCACGCATGAGTTGGCTGTGACCCAGGCAGGCTAAACAAGGCCATGTTTAGTTCCACCAAAATCCAAACTTTGGTACTATGCAAAAAGAAGATTCTCTGTCACATCAAACTTACGGTATATGTATGGAGTACTAAATGTTGACGAAATCAAAAACCAATTGCATAGTTTGGTTGTACTTTGCGAGACGAACATTTTGAACCTAATTAATCAACGATTGGACAATTATTACCAAATACAAACAAAATACTACAATATGCTACAGGAATGACAAGTAAATCGGGCGACGCCGATTCAGAGCAACTAAACGCGGCCCAAGTTGCCCGTTGGAAACCGCCAGGCAAGTACAGTACAGGGTACAGCCATATGGCAGCCACCAGCCAAACGCGTCTTCCAACAAACAGTTTTGAAAACGGGGGTGAAGAGAGCGGCGCCTTTTCGCCAGCAAAACCATCCTGTTTTTCTGCGACAAACAAGAAAAATTGATTACTTACTCGGTTTCATTTGCATCCAGCCGAAGGCAGGTGCAGGTTGAGGCACGGCAAGCGCGGGCGGCACAGGCTGGGGATCATCACTCTGGGCGCTGACTTGTTTGACCACAGAAAAGAAGACAGGTACTAGCAGTAGTAGTCTGTGAAGGAGATGGCCGCAGAAAAGGAAATCAAACAGTACTGCGATTCGTAAAGCTGCTTTGCGCTGATTTATACGGCTAATTTATTTATAGAGAAAAATATTGTATCATAACTTATAAGCCGGTTTATAATGACAACCGTACTGGTGTGGCCTGCTGTGCCATTCATTTTTAACGAAGAAGCCTGTATTACGTGGTCACGCACGAACAAGATCACCCTAGCAAAACGGAAGTCTTCCTATATATAAATGACCGGACCCATATGCCGGTGAGACAATAGATTGTGGCCGATAGATACCGCTAAGGAGATCATCCTGGTACGTTCCTTGCAATTCTAAATAGGCGGCGCAATGCGAAACCATCATATCTTGTTTGTTTCACGGCCGGGATAATAAAACAAACTATATCTTGTTTGTTTCACGGCCGGAATAATAAAACAAACTAATTAAGATCAGATCGCTTGAACTCGACAGTTGGCACCGAAATTTTCAAGCGCCGCCGTGAGCGACATCCCGGCATGCCGTATGGTACGGTTTACGCGGGAACGTACTGTTAGTACTCCATCATCAGTCAGCAAAACCAGCGCAGGAGCTTAGTGTGCATTCCTTTCACTTTTAAGGAAATGGAATCGTGATTAGAATATTATTACTATCATTTTAGATGAATTTCACTTTTCAGTGTAAGGAAATCAAACTACTACTTTTTATGATTTCCAGTCTTGAATTTAGGCATTTATTAAGGGCATGGATCCACCCAACTACAGTTTAGCTAGCTAAAATTTCAAAACTAAACTTTAGCTAGTTCAGCTAAACTTTAGCGGGGGTGTTTGGATCCTCCAGCTAATAGACTCAATTAAACTTTGGGTTTAGCTGCGTTGAAGTAGGTAAACTCAGCTAAATTTTAGTTGGTCTTTTAGCTGGGCCGTTTTGATCTCTAATAGCTAAATTTAGCCAACTAAAGTTTAGTTGGTGATCCAAATATGCCCTAATTATAGTCAATATGGATTACTCCCTCAGTCCTCACGAGAATGTCATCTCGCTTTTATTTTTTAAAGTTCTACTAAATACATATAAAAATTACTAATATTTATGATGCATAATAAGTATTATAAGATTAATTGTAGAATATATTTTCATATAAGCAAGTTTAGAGAAACAAATATTGATATTATTTTTCTATAGATCTAATCAAACTTTAAACAATGACTCCTAAAATAAGATGTGTATTGTTTTGGGACAAAGTAAGCATTTAGTTTCGATAAAAACTATTGATATTTTCCTTCATTAATTTTGTTTTACATGGACTCTCTATTTAGATTTTGGTATTTCCAAACTCATACATAAATCAAATTGGTAACCTAGAGATTACACCAACTCAACTAGATTAGCTAGTGACGATAATAGTTTTGCAGGAGTTGTGCTTCACTCACCCGAGGCTCTAACTTGACTAAATACAATAAATTAGGGGTTTATGGTTTTTAGACTTAATTACTCCTTGCATGCCCGCCCGGATCACTACTTCATTTACCTTGCTTATTATTTTGTAAACTTATTATTCTATAAATTTTACTATTTAGTAATTGTATTAGGCATGAGCTGTTGGCCTCTAGTCCAACTGGTTAGAGCATCCCAGCGGCACTCCTCAGGTCTTGGATTCGACTTCCCCTGGGAGGGAATTTCAGGCTAGGGTTAAAAAAAATCCCCTCGTTGTTCCACGCCAAAGCACAGGTCTAAGGAACGGCACTGTTCTCACAGGGCTACGGTGCCGCTATGTATGGGTGGGGCAGGGGATCGGGGGTTTTCTAGACCTGCGTAAGAAGGTTCTTCTTCTTAATGCAATGCCCGGGGTGGCTTTTCCCCGCAGATCCAGCGTCTATGCTCTTTTCTTATTAATTTATAGACCCTCTTGAGTCTTGAACGTGGGTTTTTATTTTCCACACTCGATCTTATAATAAGCGGATTAAGATCAGATAATATACTTGCACTTGACACGAAAATTTTCAAGCGCCGGCGTGACACACGTCGTCGGTGCATCCCCACATACCGTATGGTACTGTTACCAGTCGATCATCAATCAGCATATAAGTTCGTGTGCATTCCTTTAAAAAAAACTGGAATCATGATTTGAGATTTTGGATGAGATGGCGTCGTCGCCTGCAACTGCAATGCAATCAGGGCAAGGGTGTTGAGAGTAGCGGTCTCAGATAGTGAAGTGGAGGTAGGGGCCTCCGCCCGCAAGGCGCTGCTCCAGAGTGGAGGTTCAGGAGATAGGCACGACAGGTGGGAGAATAGTGGGATGATACGTATAAACTGGGTTTTATTAATTTAGTCACCAACCCCCTTACTGTTACAGGTGCTCTTTAGGCCAGTTTCAGTAGGGGTTTTATCTCTCAGTTTCTAACACACCCATATTTTGAAAACAGTGCAGAAGAGTTTCATCTCCATGAAACTCTCTATACTCTCATGAAACTTTTATCTTCTCTCTCTTCATCAAGATAGTGCCATGTCAGCATATTTAATGTCCATGAAACTCTATGAAATCCCTATTAAAACTGGCCTTATTTATAGGACTTAACTACCTCTTGACAGAATTTATTGCAATGCCCCTCAACTGCTACAGTACATTCCTGGAATATCCCGCCACTAGTCTCTCGTTTGCGAGGCAAACTTGCCACACTGTCTTCAAGTAATGGGCCTCTACAAGCGACCGGCCCACCGTGCCTCGGTCTTCGGCCCAGAGGCCTGGGTTCTCGACGCTGGCCTCCGTCCTCAGGGGCGCGCAGTTGCCTACGCGAGTCTCCGCCGATCCGGTTGGAGACCTCATCCGTAAGTCTCCGCCCGGTCGTGTGGGGGCCATGCTGGCACGCTCGCGCGGACCACGGGCGCCTGCGCTTAGGTACCTGCACACACTTAGGTAAGGTTGTTTGTTTGATTAGTTCGGGGGTAGGGCGGCCTCCGCCTTTAGCGCCGGAGACGCCCGTCAGCCGAAGCGGGGCGGCGTCCGCCTGAGCGGCCGGAGATGCCCGTGCTCGGCCCGGGCGGGATCCGCGACAAGCTCGCTGAGCCTCGTGTAGCGCCCTACAAGCATAGCCAGGAAAGTTCCTTTAGTCAGTGCCAGATCTCCGCCCTAAGACGTTCGAAGACTCCTTGGTGACACCTCGCCGTCGGAGGCCTTCGCCACCCGCCAAGGCCGTGTTACAAGAGTTCCCCCCTTTTGAGACCACGGTTCGCCTGAGCGTGCCGTGAGCTCAAAACGCCTTGAACAAAGGCGTCCGTGGGGGCGGAGGCCACACGCAGTGGCATCTCCGAGCGAGGCCCCGCTACTTCCCCCTGGCCGTTGTCCTACGCTGTGGATGTTTACGCCGTATTGCTTTCCGTTGTATACCTTTCAACTTCTCCGGAGATGACCGTTGGGCGGCAGGCGAATTCTCTGGAGATGACCATTGTATGGCGGGAGCCGAACCGCCCTCCCGCGGCCTATATAAGGGCGGGGTCGGTGGCAGGGTCCCCCCCCCGCACTGCTCATTCGCTTTCCTTGCCTCTGAGAAATCGCTCTCTGCTCTCTTCGCTTTCGCCTGAGCTGCCTTCGCACGTTCCATCTTTTCGCTTGCGTCTTCCGCCTAGGCTGTCGTCGCGGTGGCTTTCTTTTCCGCCTCGTCCCATACTCACCGGCCCGCCTTCTTCGGACCCTATCGCCACCTTCTCGGCGTTAGGGCCGCCGACTGGAGTGCCCGCTTTGAGGAGTGCATGCTTGCCTCCGCCTCCGCGTTGGAAGTTGAAAAGCTAGTGGAGGAGGATTTGGGGAGTGTCTCCGCGTCCGTCGGAGACCTAATCGTTGCGGATTCCAGAGACATGGCGATAAAGTCATGGGATTTCAGCCCCTCCTCCATTACTGAAGAGGCGGTCGCGGAGATGTTGAAGGAATTGTATTTTCCTTCTTCGAGGGTAAAAATCCCTCCGCTCGGCCAGACCGTTCCGGAGCCGGAGGAGGGATATGCGGGGGTGTTTCGGGACTTTTTCACCTACAGCCTCCACCTTCCTTACGTCCCCTTCCTCTACCAGGTGTTGGAGATGTTCAACGTCTAGGTTCACCATCTGACCCCTACGGCCTTCCTTACGCTCAGCAAATTTTGTTGGCGTGTGTTTCTTATGGTGTCGAGCCGGATGTGGACACCTTCTACGCGTACTACGAGCTGCAGAAGCAGCCCAAGAAGAAGAAGGAGGTGCAGGAGGGCAAGGAGGTCGAGGTGACCTGCCAGTATGGTAGTTGCGCCTTTATGTCGAAGAGGAACCAAGGCGTAGACCGCTTGGAGATTTCTTTTTGCCAGAAGGGCAAGTGGGACCGCGGCTGGCTTGAGCAGTGGTTCTATGTGAAGACCTACGGGGTCCGCGGCACTACCGAGGATGGTGCGGAGGTCTCAGAGTATCCATTGACTTCAAGAATGGAGGAGATGGCGCCGCATACGCGCGTGGATCCGCCGGAGGATATGTCTCCGGCGAGGAAGGCTTGCGACCGGGCTTTTGCGGCTGTGTGTCGCTACTCCGGGGGCCGCGGCCTGGTGGAGGAGATTATGGCCTCCAACTACTGGTCCTGGGCAGAGACAACCCAGCCTTTTGGCTAGAAAAGGTGAAGGTTCCCATTTTTGGGCCGGAGGCCGGGACTCCTTTCCCCCGCTTTGGCCAGTCTTTAGGGGAGGGGTGACGGAGGACAGCTTCGTTGCCGACATTGAGGAGGGCACCGTCGGGTTGGTTGGCAAAATTTCCGAGCGTGAGTACACATCTCGGAGAGCCGTGGCAGGCACCGTGCCGCGGCTCAATCGAGTTTTTGAGGAGCTCGGGATCGTCTACCGGGAGCACGAGGTTCCCGCCGAGGTCCTGGCTTCGATTGACAAGAAGAAGAAGAAGGCCTTCGCGAAGAATGTTACGGCGGAGGCCGAGTCCAAGAAGAGGAAGGGAGCCTCTGTTGCTCGGGCGCCTGTGAAAAAAAGAAGAAGCACGGTGCTCTGGTGATCGCACCGGCCGCGTCTTCGGTCGGTAGTGCGAGTGTTGCCTCTGCCGGCAGTGAAGACGTTCAGAGCTCCTCCGTCCCATCAGTGGACATGCGGGTCGCGAGCGGCGAGGATCATGGCTCTCCTAGAGCTTCGGTGCGCCCTATGAGCGGCGCTGTGATCAGAGTTGGGCGTCCGGAGGCTAGTGCTGTTCCGGCGCACACCTCGCACGATGCTGCGAGTGTCGCCGAACAGCCGGAGGCTAGCGCCGCCGATCCTATGCCCAACATTTTTGGCGGGCTGTATTCAAGTTCTAAAGAGGGCGCAGAGGCCGGCTTGCAGCACGCTCCTTTGTCACCCGCCGTTGTTGCACCTTTGCCCGCGCCAGCGGCCGATGTCAGGCAGCCGGAGGCCGTGCTTGCTGAGCAGGCCCCGACGGCTCAGTCTTCTTCGAGCCCTCCGCCCGCCAGGCCGCTGGCTGAGGAGAGCCGGCCCTTTGGGCCTTCGCCACATGATATGGCAGAGACTTCTGCCCAGGGGACTCGGCAGGTGGCCCAGCCTAGGCTTTTTATGAGTAAGTTTGTTTGGCGCACATTTTTATGTTTACTGTCTTCGCCCGGTTTATTTGTTTATGTATTGTACCAAGTGCTAATACCATGTACTTGTTGCTTTGTAGGTGATGTCATGGCTGCACTCCTCACCCTGGAGGAGCGAGCGGCCGCTGCCAGCGTCAGGTTTGGTCCGGGGCAGCCGGGGCTGATGGCGCCGGGTCCGAGTGAGTATAGAGTGTTTTTATCTTACTCGTCTTTTGGCCTGTTGTTATTGCCTATTTCTAATCGGCCCTCTGACCTGAGTTGTTGTTGTTGTTTTTTTTTTTGCTACGCAGGCTCCTCCGACACTTCTATCTCAGGTTGGGAAGAGTGCTATCTTGGGGTTCTTGGAGACGTCGGAGGTGGTCTCTGGCAGTTGGTGTATTTATTGTGAGATTTGCTTTTCTCACCTTATTGTTTTGTATTTGTTTGTTCTTCTTTGCATAGATCGCTTCAAACAGCGTCTGAGGGACATGGATTTCTTCCAACTTCTCCGTGTTCATCTAGAACACCAGAGCTTGGTGCGTCTTCGGTGGTTTGCCTTTTTTGGTGTATGTTCGCCTTTAGACTTGTTTTTGTTTCTATTGCTGATCGCCTTGGTCTTCTTCTTTCTGATCGTAGGGGTATCACACGGCCGTTGTTATGGAAGAGCGCTGCACTCACGAGGTCTCCGATCGAGATACTATGATTGAAGCGCTCAAGGCGGAGAACGAGCGCCTGGAAGGTGAAAAAGGGGGTTTGTCCAACTCCCTTGCAGCTCTCCGCCTTTCTTTGGTGGAGAAGGAACAAGAAAAGGATGCTTTGAGGGCCGATCTCGCCAAGGCCCGGGATGCAGAAGTTTTGTCCGCCGAGTAGGCCCGTAGGGCGAACGAGTTGGCCGAGGGTCTCCGGCGAGAGCTGGCCTCTGAGAAGGAATCCATAGCTACGGTGGGGGAGCAGCTGTCTTTGACGACGAGGCGTTTGGACTCGGCCAAGGGGGTCCTTGCTGCAACCGTTGGCCACTACTGAGCCATCGTCGCCGAGTTCAAAGGCGAAACCTCTGCTCCTGCGGAGGAAGACAGCGTGTACGCCCTCGCCTCCTGGGTAAAGCGTCACCTTGCGAAGCTCCTCGGTCTGATCAATGGCTGCACGGACTATGGGGCGCTGGCGGGAGTAGCAAATTACGCCAAGCTTTTGGTGCGCGGTGGGTGTACGCATACCAAAAGTATTCCGGAGGGAGCGCTGCTGGGTCCGGAGGAGCTTGGTGAGACTTCTCTTGGTTTGCGAAAAACCTTGAGAAATTTCATTGGGTACTTTTGGGCTCCATTTGGGAGACCTGCTGCTCGGAAACTGGCAGAGGAAAAGAGGGCGAAGGTATCTCTAGTCTTTGTAGCCGCTATTTTTGTCTCCTTGCTTTTTGTGAAGCTGCGAAGGCTTTCATTGCCTGTGCCCCTGATATTTTAGCCTGTGCTACAGGATGCACAGAAGAGTCTTGCGGGTAGGCCTGCATCAGTTCCGCGCTCGGCGACCGTGGGTGGTGCCTCCGCCACCGCTGGCGCTCTGGTGGGCGCTACGATCGGCGGTGGTGATGGTCGGAGGCCGCAGGCGCCGTGCCCGCCCACAGTTGATGCGGGCTCCGTTCCAGGGACTTCTGCTGCGGCCGATGCGCCGGAGGTCTAGGCTCTTTGTAGCACTTAGTTGTTTTGACTTGTATATTGTAGTCCAGTTGGACTCTTGTAAATAAAGTTTCTTTTGTTCTGAATGGTTTTGTGGGAAATTTTAACCTTGCGCAGGTTCCGAATCGGGAGCCTACGCAAGATGTTGCGCCTTTAACTCTCTACAACGACGGTATTTATGTGAGCGGAGAGCTTTGGGAGTATTGGCGTTTGGCCTTTCCCCGCAGCGTTGCGCGCGACGTGTTTGAGTCAGTTAAGTTTGACATAGACGACGAGCGCGCTGGGTTTACTTGCGCGCTTGCTTGGCGTGGACCTCCGCCACAATAGTTTGGATTTTATTGTAAGTTTGTGTCCTGTAAGAATGCTACTTTACGTTTTATGGAATACAAAACAGGTTTACTTTCTTGATTGTTTGTGCGGGGGCTTATGTCTGTTGTGCTAGTTTACATATCTCGTCTAGTCCCGAGCTTGCACACCGTGGGCCTTTGCTTGGCCGAACGTGCGCAATACAGAGGTGGTGGCCAGGACCTTCGCCCCATGTTCTCTCCTTCTCTGTGCTTGCTTGATGGCCGGGGTAGAAGTGTTGGTAGTTTTTTGGCCGGCGGAGGCGTACTTGAAGTCCGCCTAGCGAGGCTTGCTGAATCGGTGTGTGATCCGATAGGAGGTTTGGCGCAGCTTATGCAGACGGCGGAGACTTTTGGTATTTCTTTAGCTAGGTGTTTTAGCTGTCTGGTGGTATGGGCCTCCGACGCTGCACACTCGTGGGACATGTTTCATTTGTGGAGATGGCAGGTTAGGTCTCCGGCGTCAGGGGGATGTTACGAGATTTCGTGCGATATCCCCCTTCTTCCGTAGGCCTGCGCTGTTCATCACTGTGCCGTAGTTCCTATCTCTTTTCCCACTCTCTCCGACCGTCTACTGGTGCCTCCGACTTTACGAGTTTTCGTACAATATCTATGGCCAACTTAGATATCTAAGGAGACCCCTGCCTCCATGGCCGTTGCTGTGGCTTGTGCTTGTGCTCTACCTTCTTCCCCCCTTACGCCTTGTGCTGGCTGAGGTTTTAAGGGCGTGGGGGAACTCGTTTTATAGCGGGGTGGTGGCTTTTGGTTGTTAAATTTTTGGTACGTTGTTTGTTGGAACGTATCTTAGCTTTAATGGCCTATATCTTGCTTGAATTATTCGTGTCTTTTGAGATCTTTTGAAGTAAATAGGCCTAGTGCCTAAGTGACAGGGTTTTGTCAGACCTTTTCCTCATTTTGTTGTTTTCGATGGCGGAGACCTTCTTCCTAGTTCTAGCGCCATAATGGTGTTGCCCTTGATGCTTGGGTTGGTTTTTTTGTTAATGTCGGAGGCCTATTTTGGCCGAGGTTGTTTTTGTCTTGATGCCTGAATCTGGTCAGGTCTTCGTCAAGGGTCGGGGGCCTATTTGGCCAAGGTTGTTTTTGCCTTGATGCCTGAATCTGGATAGGTCTTTGTCAAGGTCGAAGGCCTATTTGGCCAAGGTTGTTTTTGCCTTGATGCCTGAATCTGGTCAGGTCTTTGTCAAGGTTGGAGGCCTATTTGGCCAAGGTTGTTTTTGCCTTGATGCCTGAATCTGGACAGGTCTTTGTCAAGGTCAAAGGCCTATTTGGCCATAGAGGTCGTTTCAAATTGCCAATGCTTGTGGCCGGCGCTTTGAAAGGACCTGTGCTTATTTTTGTTCACCGAATATTGCGGCGCCAGAGCTGGCCGCTTTCGGTTTTGGACTTTTCAAGCGTTCTTTTGGGGAATTACCTCTTTATACTTGTAGAGGATTTTTACATTGAGCATGTCTCGTTAAAAACCTCACCTCCGCTTGGAGTTCCCCTGTGAGGAAAAGAGTACAGGCTCTTTTACATTTTTTGGGTTGAAGAAAAAAATTGAAAGGTAAATAAATGGAGGGGTCTCCGCTTATTATTTGCGGAGGTTGCCCTTTGGTACATTGCCTAGATGTAGTATCTGCGGAGGCTGTCAATATTACAGGTGTGGGTTGTCGTGACACCTTCGCTGTCAGTCAAGTGGAAAGAGCTAGGGCGGCCTGCTGCCGTTGCTGTGTATGGGCCTTCCCATTTCGGTTGCAGTTTGCCAACAAGTTGTGCGTTGGGTTTTCTTCTAAGTATGAGGTCTCCGTGTTTTATGTCTTTCCTTACCACCTGAGAGTCTCTCCACTTCTTGGTTTGGAACTGATATTTTGCAATGTTTTTGACTGCTTCCAGTCTTATGGCTTCTATTATTTCTTTTGCATATTCTTCATCTTGCAACATTAGCTGTCTCGTTGTGCGGAGGCTTTCGTGCTTGATTTCTTCTGGCATCATGGCCTCTTCTCCATAAAGCAGTTTGAATGGTGTGAATCCTATTGTTCTTGAGATAGATGTATTGTGTGACCAAATCACTCTGGGTAATTCATCTACCCATTTTCCTTTGCGTAGGCCCAGTAATGTTTTTGATATTGCTGAAAACACTATTCTATTTGCTCTTTCCACAGCACCATTGGACTCTGGGTGGTATAATGAGGCGAAGGCTAGTTTTGTCCCAATGCTTTTGCAGAATTCTTTGAAGTTCTCTGAATCGAATTGTTTTCTATTGTCTACTGTCAGAATCCTCGATACACCGAATCTGTAAATGATGTTTTGCCAGAAGAATTTTCTGACAGTTTCTGAGGTTATCTTTGCCAGCGGCTTTGCTTCTATCCATCTTGTAAAATATTCTACTGCCACTACTGTGAATCTGTTTCCTCCTTGGGATGGTGGTAATGGGCCGACCAGGTCCATACCCCATCTTTGTAGCGGCCATGTCGGGGGTATAAGTTGGGTCTCCGACGATGGTTTTGACTGCCCGAGAGAGAATGTTTGGCATGCTTTGCATGTTCTGACTGTCTGCTCTGTGTCTTGTATGTGTGTTGGCCAATAAAAGCCTTGCCTTATTGCCTTTGCTGATAATGCTCTAGAGCCAATGTGCGACCCACAAATTCCTGAGTGTATTTCTTGAAGCAACTCTATGCCTTCGCTCTGCGATATGCATTTGAGGAGAGGTTGGACTACTCCTTTCTTGTACAGTACACCATCTATGATTGTGTAATTTCTTGCCCTGGCCTGTATTCTTGCTGCTTTTGCTTCATCTTCTTCGGTGGTTTTGCCTTCTAAGAATTCTGTTATTGCCTTTCTCCAATCTTCATTTTGCAGGAGTAGTATGGGCTTAGGTGCCTTAGATGTCTCCGTAGTTGCCGGAGACTTCAGGATCTGGTAAAAAGTGTTTGGTGGCAGTGGCAGGTTGTTTGCCGCAACTTTTGCTAGTTCATCTGCCTCTGCATTTTCTGATCTTGGGATGTGCTTTAGGGTGAAGCCCTCGAATCTCCGCCCCAAATTTCTGACAACGGATAGATATTTGATGAGTTCTGGCTCTCTTGCTGTGTATTCTTTCTCTACTTAGCCAGTAACCACTTGAGAATCTGTTTTGACTATCAATGTTTTTGCCCCTAGGGCCTTTGCTTTACTGAGCGCTAGGATCAGGCCTTCATATTCTGCTATGTTGTTTGTTGATTTGAACTCTAGCCTTGCTGCGTATTTCAGTCTGACGCCGAAGGGTGCCATTAGGACGGCGGAGGCTCCTGCTCCGGCTTGGCCCCAGGCTCCATCCGTGAATGCTATCCAGCCTTGAGTGGTTGGTTGTACCTTGGGCTCTGTCGGAGGTGTCCAATCTGCTACAAAATCGGCTAGTGCTTGTGATTTGATTGCTGTTCTGGGGACATACGAGATACCAAACTGTGATAGCTCTGTAGCCCATTTGCCTATTCTGCCGGAGGCTTTTTTGTTTCTGAGCAAGTCTTACAGTGGTAGCGATGTTGGAACTAAGATTTCGTGGGCTTGGAAATAATGCTTTAGTTTTCTTGATGCCATCAGCACTGTGTAGGCAACTTTTTCTACCTCAGTATAGTTTAGCTTGGCTCCGGACAGTGCTTCTGAGATAAAATAAACTGGCTTTTGAGTTTTGCCTGATTCTTTTTCCAGCTCGTGAACTAAGACTGCGCTGACTGCATGGTCGGAGGCCGCCACATATAGCAATAGGTGGCTGTCTGATTCTGAGACGGAGACCACCAGTGAGTTTGCCAGATACTCTTTCAAGTTATGAAATGCCTCCGACTGCTTGGACCCCCACTCAAAGTTGTCTCCGCCCCTTAGGGCTTGGAAGAAGGGGAGGCTGCGTTCTGCTGATTTTGAGATGAATCTGTTGAGCGCTGCTATTCTTCCCATCAACTTTTGCACTTCTTTCTTGTTTTTGGGTTCTGCCATTGTATTTATTGCTCTGGTTTTGTCTGGGTTCGCTTTGATGCCTTCGCTGCTTATGATGTATCCGAGCATCTTCCCTTCTGTGACTCCAAATATATATTTTTCTGGGTTGAGGTGGAGGCCAGCTGTCCTGAGGTTAGCGAAGGTCTCCTGTAAGTCAGAAACATGATCATCCTTGTTCTTGCTCATGACCACTATGTCGTCGACGTAGGCTATGATGTTTCTATCTAGTTGTGAGCCCAAAACTTCCTTTGTCATTCTGGCAAAGGTTGCTCCAGCATTTTTTAGGCCCTCCGACATTCTGGTGTAGCAATATGTCCCGAATGGAGTGGTGAAACTTGTCTTGTCTTCGTCTTCTTTTTTCATCCAGATTTGGTGATACCCAGAGAAACAGTCGAGGAGAGAAAATCTCTAGCATCTGGCTGCCTTATCGATGGAGGCATCTATTCTTGGCAATGGGAAAGGGTCTTTTTTGCAAGCTTTGTTCAAATCTGTGAAATCAATGCACATTCTCATTTTGCCATTCTTCTTTGGTACCAGTACTACGTTTGTAAGCCATTCTGAATACTTGACTTCCCTGATGACTTTTGCATCTAGCAATCTTTGCACCTCCACCTTTGCTGCTAGGATTCTATCCTCCGACATTTTTCTCTGTTTCTGCTTTCTTGGCCTCATGTTTTCATTGATATCCAGTTCATGCTGTATGATGTCCCTGCTGACTCCTTGTAGGTCGGAGGCTGACCAGGCAAAGATGTCTTTGTTTTTTACTAGAGTTTCCATGAGCTCTTCCTCCTCTGCTTTGCTCAATTCTGAGCTGATTGTTACTTTTCTGTCTGGTAACTCCTTTTCTAGAGGGGTCATCTTTGTCTCTTCTTGACCTGCCATATCTGTTTTTCCTCTGGGCATATCCGGAGGCTCTAGTTCTTTGTCTGCCGACTCAACTGCATTGATGTTTCTTTGGGCTCTGTAGATTGCTTTTTCTATGTTTCTTGCTTCTTTCTGGCTGCCTCGGACTGTGATAATACCATGGAGTGCTGGTATTTTCATGCACAGGTAGGCCATATGCAGGGCTACGTTGAATTTGGTTGTGAATCCTCTGCCCAAGATGGCATTGTATGGGTAATACAAATCGACGACGTCGAAGGTTATGTACTCAGTTCTAGCATTTGCTTGGGTTCCAAACGACACTGGGAGTGAGATTTTTCCTAATGCTTGTATCTGCTTGCCTCCGAATCCTATCAAAGGGGATTCGGAGGGCTTTAGTTGATTTCTGTTGAGCTTCATTTGGTCAAAGGTATTTGCGAAGATGATATCTGCTGAACTATCAGTGTCAATCATTTCTCTGCTTATCTCCCATGCTGCTATGTTGGTCTTGATTACCATTGCGTCTGTGTGAGGGTAGCTTTCTAGCTGGAGATCTTCTTCTGTGAAGGTGATTGGGATTCTGGACCAATCTGTGTATTTCGCTGGGCCTTGGACTACTACGTTGTTTACCAGGCGGAGGTGATCCTTTTTCTACTTTTTCGTTTGAAACTCCATTGATGATCCTCCGACGATTGGTAGTATCATGCCTATTGTTGGTAGCGGTCCATGAGGGTTGACTTGGTTTTCTAGGTTTGGCTCATTTTTTGGTGCTGGTGGTTGGTTGTGAGGTGGCGGTGGAGGCAGTTGCTGCATGTGGTGCTGTTGCGGCGGGGGCTCGAACCTGATTTGGTTTTGTGCTAGTGGGTTTGTTTCGAGGTAGGTTATATGGGGAGGTTTTGGGTTTATGTAGGTCAGGCTTGCCTCTGACCTGTAGTTACCCGCCGGAGGCTGCTGCGAAGGCGCTGACCGCCATGCTGGTAGGAAGTTTGGGTAATAGGCAGAGGCCAGTGTGGAGGGATGTATTTGGGTTACGTTTAGCGCTGGGTACATTGGGCAGTACAGGTGGCATGTTGTGTAGGTGGTGTTGACCTCTCTTGCGCTCTGCTGTGTCGGAGGTTGGGCAGTCTGCTTGTTCTTCATCCTTTCCTGTGTCTCTTTTGTCTCCGGACAATCTTTGGTGCTGTGCCCTGCGTTTTCGCCGTGAAAAAATGCAATATGGCCTGCGTTGTTTCTGGCTGTGGTTTTTGTTCCAGTTTTTGCATTGGTAACCTTGCCGACCTTGGTTCCTGGTCTGGTTCTCTGGCCATGCTAGCGCTTCCAGTTGCCCTTGCTCGGGGTGAGGTTGACCCTCGATGCTAAGCACTTGCCCCTGGCTTGGTTTCTGATTTGATGCATTCTGGTTATTATAGGTTTTTCTGGGAGTTTTTGCTGATGTTTTGCTGTCTGTTTTGACCCTGCTCCTCCAGCCTTTTCTGGAGGTCATTGTCTGATCTGCAGTATTTCTCGAACTCGTCATACAACTGCTGTATGGAAGTTGGTTTCTTTCTTGCTAGGTGTGCTGCGAATGGCCCGATTCGGAGGCCTTTGATCACTGCTTCGATGGCGATCTCGTCTGGGACGTCTGGTGCCTTCGCCTTTAGTTGCACGAATTTCCGAAAGTAGTCGTGTAGTGTCTCTCCCTACATTTGCTTGCACTGGAACAGATCTGTGGAAGTCAGTGACTGTGCTGTTAGCCCCTTGAAATTTGCCAATATCTTGTCCCGGAGGTTTTCTCAAGAATAGACTGTGCTTGGTTTGAGCATAGAATACCAAGCCAACGCGTCGCCTTCGGCTGTAATGACAAATGACTTTGCCAAGACGGCGTCGTCTCCGCCGACGGAGGCTACTGCTGCCTCGTAACTCATAATAAACTGATGGGGGTCTGTCTTGCCATTAAACTTTGGTAGTGTGATTGGCTTGTACGCCATTGGCCATGGCGACTGTTGTATGCCTTAAGAGAGTGGGGACTTGGGATCGATAGGCCTCCGCATCACCTGAGATGGCATCATGGTCGGGCTGATCACTGGCGGAGGTGTTGCTGCGGAGGCTGGGATTGCGGAGGTTGATGCTGGTACTGCATGCTGCATACTTAGCATCTCAGCATGTAGGACTGCCAACTGCTGCCTTATTTCTGCTGCTTGTGCTGACACTTGAGTAGCTTGCTGATTAGCTGCGAGTGCTGCTGCCATTCTGTCCCTCTCTTGTTGCGCTCTTTGCAACTGTGCTTGCAGATGTTGCAGTTCTTGCTCGAGTGTTGTGCCTGAATTTGGTTGGGCCTCCGGATCTTGAATCTCTAGATCTTGGGGTTCCAGTGGTTGACCCTGGGCATCTGCTCTGGTGTCATCCTCCGCTGGCGAGGTTGCATAGGTGCTACGAGTGGTGCGCCTAGGCCTTCCTCTCTGACCCGTGGTCGTTGCTGCTCTGATGGTGGTTTTTCTTTTCCCTGCCATCGTTGGTTTGCCTTGGCCAAACCACGGTGGGCGCCAATGTTGAGACTAGCGGTCTCAGACAGTGAAGTGGAGGTAGGGGCCTCCGCTCGCAAGGCGCTGCTCCTGGGCGGAGGCTCAGGAGATAGGCATGACAGGTGGGAGAATAGTGGGATGATACGTATAAACTGGGTTCTATTAATTCAGTCACCAACCCCCTTACTGTTGCAGGTGCTCCTTATTTATAGGACTCAACTACCTCTTGATAGAATTTATTGCAATGCCCCTCAACTGCTACAGTACATTCCTGGAATATCCCGCCACCAGTCTCTCGTTTGCGGGGCAATCTTGCCACACTGTCTTCAAGTAATGGGCCTCCACAAGCGGTCGGCCCACCGTGCCTTGGTCTTCGGCCCAGAGGCCTGGGTTCCCGACGCTGGCCTCCATCCTCAGGGGCGCGCAGCTGCCTACGTGAGTCTCCGCCGGTCCGGTCGGAGACCTCATCCGTAAGTCTCCGCCCGGTCGTGCGGGGGCCATGCTGGCACGCTCGCGCGGACCACGGTCGCCTGCGCTTAGGTACCTGCACACACTTAGGCAAGGTTGTTTGTTTGATTAGTTCGGGGGTAGGGCGGCCTCCGCCTTTAGCGCCGGAGACGCCCGTCAGCCGAAGCGGGGTGGCGTCCGCCTGAGCGGCCGGAGATGCCCGTGCTCGGCCCGGGCGGGATCCGCGACAAGCTTGCTGAGCCTCGTGCAGCGCCCTACAAGCATAGCTAGGAAAGTTCCTTTAGTCAGTGCCAGATCTCCGCCCTAAGACGTTCGAAGACTCCTTGGTGACACCTCGCCGTCGGAGGCCTTCGCCACCCGCCGAGGCCGTGTTACAACAAAGGGCATCACCACCATGGCAACATCACATGGGCGTGTACCCTGGCCACATGGGCGTGCCGCGTGCAGGCTGCGGCACCTGCGGCTCGGCTTGGTTCTGTGGAGTGGAAGCGGAGCACCAAACACCTCTTGTAGCTGCAGGACGGGCGTACCCGTTCACCCGATAGTTTCTAATGCAAATTTGTAGAGAGAAAAATATTGTTCCATAACTGAAAAATAGTGCTGCCAGCTGATAAGCTAAAACGAGTCCTACTCCTGCCCAAGCCAAGCCAAGCCAAGCACGTAACAGCCCTCCAGGCTCCAGTATGCTTAACCACAGTCTTCATCTCGTCGTTGACCAGCCCATTTTGCTTCTGCCGGCCTTGGCAGGACTAATTGTCATTTGCCAGCAGGAAAAGAGACGCAATTCTGGGTTTCTGGTGGTAATGGCATGCGTGATTGTGCAGTTGCCCTTGCCCATAGATAAACAGCTAATAACTGAGCTTAAATATATGACGATCGGGACCGACTCAACAGCGGATAAATGGCCCTGTAAACTGACTGCAACTCACGCGAAGACAATGCAAAACACACTGCGCAGAAGCAGCAGCGTGTTGGTAGCATATTTCTTTTGTTGCCCGCGTTGGTTGCGAGCTCCTGACTTTGGGCGCTGCAAATTGCCGCTGCTGGAGCAGAGCCCGTCGTCGCTCGATCTCCGACGACTCATCCATCCACCAAGACTTGTATTTTCACGCGTGTGCTACTGCACAAGCCGAGCGGCGGCGACTCGATCAAATGCATCCAACGACGGCCGGAAGCGTGTCGCTACCACTACTACCAGACAAAGCGCGCGGAGAAACAACTCGGTCGCAGATCGAACAGCGCCTCAAACTGGCAATCTGGAATAGACGAGTGAAGTGAATTAGGGCATGTTTAGTTCTCAAAAAAATTTGTACAATACCCATCACATCGAATCTTGTGGCACATTCATAGAGTACTAAATGTAGACGAAAAAAAAACTAATTGCACAATTAGGTGAGAAATCGTGAGACGAAACTTTCCACCCTAATTAGACACTAATTACCAAATACAAACGAAACTGCTACAGTAACCAAAGCCGAAAAAATTTTACATCTAAACGCGCCCTTATTGTGCTGCTACTGCTAGTGCTAGACCTAGACTCGGTCAGTCGTGGCTAGTTTACTACTCGCCCAGTTGTTGAGAGCCAAAGCACGGAACGGCCGGGTCGTCGATGGTGGTACGATACCATACCATACCAGCAACTCGTACGGTGGTTGCCGGGCAACTCGTACTGAAGAACCAGTGATGTATGTTTTTTTTTATTTTTATGACGTTTCTGGGAACTTCTTTCGATATCTTTTTAAAGACGAAACAACGTGCTACGGTTAGGCAGCCAATAAGCACGATGTGCTTGGTCGTCACTTCCAAATCGGCTAATCTAGGGGCCAGTTTGATGCCAAAATTTTTGGCAAAACGCTACTGTAGCGTTTTCGTTGTTATTTGATAATTAGTGTCTAATCATAGTCTAATTAGGCTTAAAAGATTCGTCTCGTGGATTTCGTCTAAACTGTGTAATTAGTTTTATTTTTTATTTTTATTTAATGCTTCATGCATGCGTCCAAAGATTCGATGTGACGGTGAATCTTGAAAAATTTGGCATTTTGGGGTGCAACTAAACAGGGCCTAGCGTCCGTAGGTCCGACGCAGCACATGCGTCCGCACGCCCCTCAAAAGCGCTTAACCCCTTCCATTTGCTTCTGCCCCTGACCCGCGCGCACACCCCAGCGCCCCCCGGTCCCAATCCGCATGCCCCAGCGCGCCCCCCGATCCCAATCCGCATGGTCCCAGCTCGCCGCGCGGCCCGCCGCGTCCGCCCCACGCGCGCGACGAGCACGCCCCGGCGCTCCCTCGCCACAGCACCTCCGTCCAATAGGCCCCCGGCGAGCCACGCGCCCCCGTCCGCCTAGCTCGCCCCTCCCAAGCTGAACAACATAAAAAGCTCAAATAGAATATATCGGTGCAGAAAAAGACCAACACGTAAATACTTGTAGTTTTGCCGTACGTTGTGATCGGATGTGGCCTAGCACTCAATGACACAAGGTTTATACTGGTTCAGACAACATGTCCTACGTCCAGTTTGAGTCGGTCGGTGACTTTATTCCTAAGCCCATGTGCTCAAAGTTTACTGTGTGGTTACAAACGGAAGGGAGAAAGACGGGGTACAAGAGGTCCGATCAGACTCTGGACTGAAGGATCGAGAGTGACGAGAGCTCCGCTATGTGCGAAGTGTTCGAACATTTGTTGTTATTGGGATCCTTGGTCGTTCGGATCGTGTGTGTTGTTCGAGTTATTGTGGACTGATTCTTCTTCTTTGGGAGAGAGCGCATCCCAATTTTTAGATGAAGGGGATGACCTTACAAGTGAGAGAAAAAGAGTGTACGTATGCTAAGTCTTGTTGCCTACGCCGTCGGATACAAGATGATTGTAGACGTCCATAACACTGTTAATGTCATAAGCATGTGGGAGGTTACGTCGTCTTCTTCTGGTATGGCAGATGTCGGTGCCTGCCCTACTGTTGGTGTCTAGAGGTATGCAAGGGGTTTTACCGTGCTCGTATGGTATGGGAGTTTATGGGCGTCCACAACACTGTAGGGCAAATGTCGGCGCCCACAACACTGCTTGGGTTCTGACATGCCTGGAAGGTTATAGGACACTCTTCTGACATGTCCTGCAGGTGTACAGGGTATGGTCCTCGGTATCACAGTCGACTTAAGTGCCATGCCTTACTTGCTTCATTCGTTTTTCTGGCCCTCACCGAGCGGGCGTCCCCGGTTGGTTGGTTCTCGTCGGCTCTGACTGTGCCTATCAGAGAAATGCTGTAAGCAGGGGTTCAGTGCATCCCTGGTCGGAGACGCGGGTTAAAGTTGGAGGCGGTGCGCTATTCCTTTTTGGCCAGGCCTTCCGGTCGAAGATACGGGCCGGAGTCGGAAGCGAGACGAAGTCGCGGATCTTGGCGTCGGTTGCAGCCGAGGCAGTTTAGGGATCGGGCGAGATAGAGTCGCGGATCCTGGCGTCGGATGTGCCGAGGCAGTTTAGGGATCTAGTGAGACGGAGTTCGTGGATCCTAGCGTCGGGCGCCGCCGAGGCGGTTTTAGGGATCGGGCGAGACGGAGTCGCGGATCTTGGCATCTGGCGCAGCCGAGGTAGTTTTAGGGATCAGGTGAGATGGAGTTCACGGATCCTGGCGTCTGGCGCAACTGAGGTAGTTTAGGGATCGAACAAGACGGAGTCATGGATCCTGGCGTCGGACGTGTCGAGGCAGTTTAGGGATCGGGCGAGATGGAGTTCTCGTATCCTAGCATTGGGCGCAACCGAGGTAGTTTAGGGATCGAGCGAGACAGAGTTCACAGATCCTAGCATCGGGCGTAGCCGAGGCAGTTTAGGGATCGAGCGAGACGGAGTTACGGATACTGACGTGTAGCTGAGGCAGTTTTAGGGATCGGGCGAGACGGAGTTCGTGGATCCTGATGTCAGGCGCAACCGAGGTAGTTTAGGGACCAGGCGAGATGGAGTCTCGGGGCAGTTTAGGGATCGGGCGAGACGGAGTTCGCGCATCCTGACGTTGGGCGCAGTCGAGGTAGTTTGGGGATCGGGCGAGATGGAGTTATGGATCCTGGCATCGGGCGTAGCCGAGGTAGTTTTAGGGATCGGGCGAGACGAAGTTCACCGATCCTAGCATCGGGCACAGCCGTGACAGTTTAGAGATCGGGCGAGACGGAGTCATAGATCCTAGCGTCGGACGTGCCGAGGTAGTTTAGGGATTGGGCGAGACGGAGTTCACAGATCCTAGCCAGTTTAGGGATCGGGCAAGACAGGGTTCGTGGATCCTGGCATCAGGCACAGCCGAGGCAGTTTAGGGATCAGGTGAGACGGAGTTGTGGATCCTAGCATCGGTCGTGCCGAGGCAATTTAGGGATCGGGCGAGACAGAGTTCATGGATCCTGGCGTCGGACGTGCTGAGGCAGTTTAGGGATCGGGCAAGATGGAGTTCACGGATCCTGGTGTCGAGCGCAGCCGAGGCAGTTTAGGGATCGGGTGAGACGGAGTTGCAGATCCTAGCATCGGTCGTGCCAAGGCAGTTTAGGGATCGGGCGAGACAGAGTTCGCGGATCCTAGCGTCGGACGTGCCGAGGCAGTTTAGGGCTCGGACGAGACGGAGTTTGTGGATCTTGGGGTCGGGCGTAGCTGAGGCATTGGGTGTCTTGAGCCCCTAATCCCTATTGGATTTGGTAGGGGTCAGGTTTGAATTGGAGTTTTCGTGTGTTACCCCGTCCACGGTTTTTCGTAATCGGAGGGGTTGAGCTAACATTGCTTGCCTCGATGGCTCGATTGACGCATTCGGTGAGCTCGCTAACGGCCACGGTCGAGTGAAATCTAGGTTTGTCGTTCGTGATGGGGTCAGCATAGCCCTCATGTGGCATTCCATTGCTCCTTAACCTGCAACCCGGCAGATGCCTGGGTCGTTCCGGAGACCGACCCAGGTGGTCCACTGGCCTCCCCTCGCTGGAGATTCTGTCGGTTTGGCTTGAGGTTAGGATCGAACGAGAAGGTTGAGATGACCCTATCTGCTTCGGAGCAGACTAGGCGAGGGCCGCTCGGAGCTCATCTGCATTTTCTCCCCTGGCTCTGTTTGACATGAGGCAGCCTCGAGCCCTTCATGAGCCAGCCTTCAAACCCCGGTCGGTCGTTGCTCATGTTTGAATGAGGCAACTGCCGCTTCGTGACACAACACGGAGCATTGTGATGCATTTAACTACATATGTGATGCCTTTGGATGTATGGAATGAATAAATGCGTGCATGGATGAATGAATGTTCATATTAAGAAACAGTAGGGGTTGATAATGTTACCTTGATGACTCGAGTGATGGGATTTGAGGAGCTCCTATCGGATATGTACGACCGGGATCCACGCTCGTCATTCGTAGCAGAGTCGGTATGGCCCACATGGGGTGTCCCTCTGCTCCTTACCTATCTCTCGGTGTTCGCCTGATCCGTCCGATTGACTCAAGAAGCCCGTTGGTCTCTCCTAGCGGAGATCTCGTCATTGGGCCCTTCCAAGTCCCACCTAAGAAGGCGGAGGGCCGCCTACGCAGTGGCTCCTTATTTCTTGCGCCTGACATGTGGTAGTGGTAGGCCATACCTAGGCCATGTCCTATCTGACCAGGCATTGTTCGGTCAGGCAGGGTGCGTCCCTTCGGTCAGCGCGCGTCCCATCATATCCCATCTGTATTGAATAGGGAAAGGGAGAGGGTTTTTGCCCCCGTCATTTTGCCTTTCCCCAATCGCTGCGCCTTTCCCAACTACTATGCCTCTTTCTTTAAGTAGGGGAAGGGAGAGGTCTTCCGTTTCGTAGGGACTTGGAGTTTACAAGTCCCGGCCGCACCTTCCGAAGGGGCCGGAGGGAGCGGCTCGATAAGCCGCCCTGAAGGAGGCGATGATTGAGAGGAAGAAGAAGAAAGCCGAGGAAGCTTGGTGGAAGCATGAGAAGGAGATGCAGATAGCCTGGCGTGTGTGAGCTAGAGAAAATAGGAACAACGTCAAGTCAGAGCTTGAGTTAGAGGACCCCACAGACATGGGTGATGACGTGATCTTCTCCAAGGAGGAGGAGGGCTAGGAGGTCGTTGCAACCTCGGTGGAGCGTCACGATCCTGTGGTCACATCTGCAGGTGGTGAGCGGGAGGTGGATAGGTGCGGCGACATTCCTGTGTCGAGGAAGCGTTCCACGAGCTCGGACGCCGTTGGTGAACGGGAGGCGAAGCGGACGCGGTCACCACGCCCTTTGGAGGTGTCGCCGGCCTCATCCCCACCTGCTGTGGGCACAATGGGACAGGCTAGGTGGTCGGAAGAGCTAGCTTGCACCCGCGTGTCGTCGGGGCCGATGCCAGCGCGTGACCCAGAACAAGAGGATGCCCCGCCAGCTGCTTCGGTCAGCGTGCCCCAAGCTAAAGGTCATGGTGATTCGTGGGCTGAGCAGGAGCCGATTGGGTCAACTCCCCCCCGGTTGAAGTGAGGGGGCATGGGTCATGGACCAAGAGCGGTCCTCGACCAATGGGCCTATTGACGTCGGATCAGGACTTCAGAGCCCTACCGCTTTCATCCCGATATGCCTTCTTTGTTTCTTTTCGATCTTGCTGTTGAGTTTTTGGAGTGTGACTGACCTGTACTTTTTCGACAGCGACCGGATGCTAACGGGGCTGAGCATCTCCCCAACTACTATGCGGGAGGATTGGAGGCCCATCTTGCAGCGTGCCGTGGCGAGCGGCAGGGAGAGTAGGGTGGTGGCGACGGGTCCTTCCCTTCTAGGGGTCACACCCCTTGGGTTGGTCGCCAGTACGACTGTAGCGGCATCAATGGTGTTGACAGCGATCCCGGTGGTGACGACGGAGGCCGCGTCGGAGGTAACCCTTGTAGCCTCTCCTCTTCCGGCTACGGCGGAAGAGTAGAGGGAGACCGAGCTCCCTGCCTCGCTAGGTGGAGGGCCACACGGTCACCCTACCAGTCAGAGCTGGAGGTGCCAGAGGAGATGCGGTCGGGCCGAAGCCAGAACATCTGTCGGTGGCCCATGAAATCGAGGTGGTGGAGATCCCTTCTGA
Source organism: Miscanthus floridulus (assembly GCF_019320115.1). Classification (NCBI taxonomy): domain Eukaryota; kingdom Viridiplantae; phylum Streptophyta; class Magnoliopsida; order Poales; family Poaceae; genus Miscanthus; species Miscanthus floridulus. The sequence continues at coordinate 88,161,842 of NC_089586.1, forward strand.
CGGCAAAGCAGGTGATGAGGTGCAGCCGCTGGTGCCGTCGTAGGAGCTAGCAGTGGTCAAATCGTCAGCTAGGCCTTCCAGTGGGCTGGGGGCCACCGACCTAGTGTGGCCCTACCTTGAGGACCCGAGGAAGGTTCGGTTCATCCTCCGGGATGAGTAGGAGGATAAGCTTTGGGACGTGCTTGGAGGGAGAGGATTCGCCATGGAGTCTGATCTCGCCCAACTGTCGGCAAAGCTTGAGGAGGCCCAGGAGCGGATTAAGTCCATCCAGCGGGCGGTCACGGTTGACCTGCCCCGCATCATAGAGGTGAGTTTTTTGCTTTTGTCTTTGACCCCTTGGTCTTTCGTCGGTTGGCTCAGCATGCTTGCTTCTCATTTTTGCAGGGTATGGAGGAGATGTCAAGCCGCAAGCCTCGTTTCCTATGGATGGAGCATGCTCGGGTCACTGAGCTCGAGCGCAAGCTAGAGTTCGCCCATCGTGAGTCCCAAGACCAAGCGGCGGAGGTGATCAGGGCGTGGGCGGTAGAGTTGCTCATGGTGGAGCGGACGACCACCGCCGCGCGGGGGCTTGAGGCGGCGAAGGTTCGCCAGGCGGATATCAAGGCGGCACTGTAGAAGTCCTTGGTGGACATCGAGGTGGCGCTCCAAAGTTCCTTGGAGTCCCTAGAGATGGAGCGGAAGGCCCTAGAGTCAGAGCAGAAGGCCCGGTCAGAGGCCGACTAGGAAGTGCTCGCGCTTTGGGGCTGGGTGATGGGGACAGAGGAGGCGAACGCCCGGTTGTGCGAGCAGGTGACTCAGCAGGAGAAGGGACTCTCCCTCCTCAAGAACACCCGCCTCAGTATGTACCTTTTCTGCTTTTCGACATGTTGGTTTCTTCCTTTAGCTTGGTTCTAAGCTCATCGCCCTTCTTCTAGAGCAGGGTGGAAAGGTGGAGTCATTGGAGTGAGACCTGGAGACAGCCAAGGCGACAATTGGCTGGATTGCGGAGGCGTTGGCCAAGTCCCTTGAAGAGCGACATGCTCTCGAGGGAGAACTTGACCAAATACGTAATGTTGCCTAGCTTGTCATCTCGGAGGTCTTTGAGTCAGCGCCAAGTACTAGCGCGCCGGCAATCCCGCTGGTGGAGGTTCCAGATGAGGTTTGGGCCCTCATCACCGATGGGCTACTCTATGGGACATCAGGGGTGTTGACTTTGGTGGGGACGTACCACCCAGACCTAGACTTCACCACCATCTACAGCGGTTATGTCGATGGCTGGAGCGCGGAGGACATCCACTTGCTCGGGGAGAGCTTGTTGCCACACGCAAAGTTGGTGGCCGAGCAAGTCTCCGTGTAGTGGGTGATGGATGCTCGCCGTGCGGACATGGCTGAAGGCGCGTGTCTAGAGGACGTCGCCTAGCGTGTGGATGGTGTGGAGCCTGGGTCGAAAGCGGACGTTGCCTTGCCTTCGACCGAGTCGGGCGTTGCCCAGTCGGAGGACGAGTAGCCCCTACCCACGTCGGTCGAGCCGGTATCCGATGCCGCCGGGGAGCCACAGTAGAAGTTTTTAGAGTAAAAATACTTTAACAGATCTAAAAGATAATGTTGTGGGGGAGCCCTCTGTGTAAAGTGCCTTTGTGTATTCATGAATATAGTAACTTTATTTTTGTGATGGAACTACTTCGTTCGTGGAAGCTTGTCCTGTCCGTTCCTTATTTTTACCTAAGCATAACTTTGTTTTTTATTATTTTCTTTTTAGCACTTGCCCGTTCGCACTGTAGGCTGCAACCTTAAGAGCCTGGGCATGGCCCGCATGGCTCAGCTACTCGTAACCATAGGTAGAGGCGGGGTGCGATCGGTCGGAATATTTAAAGCAAAGTTATGTAAGGTAATTAAAGGAACGGACTACCCTTTCGGTTAGGAAAAAATGTATTTATCATATTATAGTAAAAAGAGAGGTCGCATCACACCCCCGTAGAGCCCTCGAGCAACCCAGGCCGAAAGTGTTCTAGTCGGGGTGCTTTATAGGAGCAAATGTTAAGTGAAAAGATGGTAAGATCGAATTTTTAAGGGAAGAAACGACGTAACTGTTCGATGTTTCAAGTGTTGGTGAGAACATCGCCATTGTCATCCTTCAGTCGGTAGGTGCCTGGTCAAATCACCTCGGTCGCCGTATAGGGACATTCAGTCGCCCAGATCCTTGCCCGCCATGTCCCCTTTCTTGGCTGCTGCCTCCTTGCCTTTTCCTTCCTTTGGCCCTCTGGCCTGTCGCATAAAGCGCTTGAGGAGCTCGCAGTCCTTGTAGAGGTGTTTGATGGGGTAGGCGTGGTTGGTTCATGGACTCTTTATGAGCTCGTTGAAGTGGTCCAAAAGGCCCTACTAGGGCTGCTTGCCCGTGTGATCAGCCACGGAGACCAATGCGGAGTTGGCCGGTCGGTGACGATCTTTCTTGTTCTTTTTGCTCCTCTGCGTGGAGGGGCCCTCGTCCTGATCCTCACGCTTGGCCTTGCCTTTGTCCCAGCCTCCGTTGAAGACCGCTTTGACCGCCTCCTCGTTGGAGGCGTGGTTTGTGGCGACGTCGAGTAGGTCACGGGTGGTATGGAGCTTTAGATAGCCAAGCTTGTGTATCAAGGACTCAAAGGTTGTCCTGGAGAGGAATGCGCTGATGACATCTGCATTGACGACATCAGGGAGGGAGTTGCATCTTTTGGAGAACCTATGGATGTAATCCCGTAGGGGCTCGCTGGGCTCCTACTGGCAGCTCTTGAGGTCCCAGGAGTTCTCAGGGCGAACATACGTCCCCTGGAAGTTCCCAACAAAGACCCTCTTGAGGTCCGTCTAGTCACGGATGCTATCATGTAGGAGGAATTCAAGCCATGCTCGAACATATTCCCCCACGCAGATAGGTAGGTACTAAATGATGAAGTGGTCATCATCCACTCCACCGGCTCGGTAGGCGAGCCGGAAATCTTCAAGCCATACACCGGGGTTCGTCTCCCTAGTATACTTGGTGATGTTGGTAGGGGGGTCAGAAGCGTTGTGGGAATAGAGCTCTCTAGATGCATCGGCCAAAGGCCCATGGTCCCGAGCCATCCAAGCTAGGACTCTGGTCAGCCGGCCGGCAACCACGCCTGGGGTGCGTTTCACTGCTCCCCGTGATGGTCCAGCCGAGGTCTATGTCACCTGCCCTCATGGCCACTCGATGGACATCATTATCATGCCAGGCCTGACGCTAGAGTTGCTAATGACGCTGCACGCATCTTGGTTCAGCCCAAGCCGCTCGCGCACAGGGGGCTAGGGTGGAGCAGGCACTAGGTCAGACCATGGCGCGGGTGCGGCCTCCTACTCCGTGCTCGACGGCTATAGCGATGAGCAGATGGAGCGATTTGTCTGGTGCGTCCCCACTCCCCTGGTAGGAAGAGGGGCCATGAGTCGATGTCGTGATGCGGAGCTCTCCACTTGTTGAACGGCGGTGGTTTCCACCAGTGCCCGGAGGTTCTAATAGATTCCCTGTTTCTGGGGGTCGTTCGGCTCGGGAAGGCCACGCAGAAGCATCGAAGTGATGGCGATGTTCTGGCCAGTCCGAGCGAATTGTGGGAGATCGTTCCCCCTGTCCATGATGTTATGCTGGGCCTAGCGGGCGTGACCTCGGGCTCCGCTCGCCGGGTTACGCGCACGGGGCGCAGCGTGGTGCGCTGAGTGCGTCGGCGCAGGTGGCGGCTAGTTCTGCCGCCGTTGTCGTAGCTCCTCGCCGTGCTCTTGTGTGAGCGCGAGGGCCCCCACATGAGGGTTCGGAGGGGTGTGAGTCTGCAAGGACTCCGCTACCACCGGCGGTTATCCCAGAGCGTCCTCCATAGCGCACTCCTAGGACGGACGGTGGCTAGGTGCCACGTCGCTAATGCTAGAGCCGTCACTCACAACCTCATCATCTATGAGTTCATAGAAATAGGTGGGAGCATAGCTCGCTATTCCCATGAATTCAGATGCGAGAGGGGGCAGCGCCAGTGTCCTTTGGAGCCCCCGAGCGTACGCGTCCGCGAGGGATGCGAGGCCATAGGGGAACCGTTCATATGGTGGTTGTGGTGCGGACAATGCGGTCCCTCCAGATAATTGATGGAAGATAGTAAATAGCGAGTAAATAACAACATGTACATTATTCACAGCGGGGTTTGAGCAGAGCGTTTGCTCAGAATGAAGCGCAGGCGCCTCATCATTGAAGTCATCGTGTGTCCTAGAGCCGATGGAGGGCGACCCTCCGACGGGCGCCGGAACAAGTGTCTCCTCGCAGAGGTGTAGTACGCCAAGCCGGTCGGCGATGAAGTCTAGGCTTCTGAAGAGGAAGGCCTGGGATGGCTCAAAGACGGGAGGCCCCCGCATCCTAACAAGTGGGAGTGCAGAGAACTCTAGTGCATTGAAGCGAGTCGTATCACTTGGGCCCGCCATGGTGAAGGTGGCGGAAAAGTGGGCCATTTGATGACCAAAAGTGTGAACATACAGCGTCTTCCCCACGGACGGCGCCAAGTATCGGTGCAGAAAATGACCAACACGTAAATACTTGTAGTTTTGTCGTATGTTGTGATCGGATGTGGCCTAGCACTCAATGACACAGGTGCTCAAAGTTTGTTGTAGGGTTACAAACGGAAGGGAGAAAGATGGGGGTACAAGAGGTCCGATCAGACTCTGGTCTGAAGGGCCGAGAGTGATGAGAGCTCCGCTATGTGCTAAGTGTTCGAACGTTTGTTGTTCGTTGGGATCCTTGGTCGTTCGGATCGTGTGTGTTGTTCGAGTTGTTGTGGACTGATTCTCCTTCTTTGGGAGAGAGCGCATCCCCTTTTATAGATAAAGGGGATGGCCTTACAAGTGAGAGAGAGAAAGAGTGTACGTATGCTAAGTCTTGTTGCCTACGTCATCGGGTACAAGATGATTGTAGGTGCCCATAACACTGTTAATGTTAGATGCATGTGGAATGTTGCGTCGTGTTCTTCTGGTATGCCATACTGTTGATGCCTGCCATACTGTTGATGCCTAGAGGTATGTAAGGGTTTTATCGTGCTCATCTGGTATGGGAGTTTGCGGGCGCCCACAACACTATAGGGCAAATGTCGGCGCCCACAACACTGCTTGAGTTCTGACATGTCTGGAAGGTTGCAGGGCACTCTTCTAACATGTCCTATCGGTACTGTCCTGCAGGTGTACAGGGTACGGTCCTCGGTATCGCGATCGACTTGAGTGCCCTGCCTTACTTGCTCTATCCATTTCCTGGCCCTCACCGAGCGAGCGTCCTTGGTTAGTTGGTTCCAGTCGGCTCTGACTGTGCTAGTCGGAGAAGAGCTGTAAGTAGGGGTTCGGTGCATCCCTGATCGGGATGCGGGTCGGAGTTGGAGGCGATGCGCTGTTCCTCTTTGGCCAGGCCTTCCGGTCGGAGAGGCGGGTCAGAGTTGGAAGCAAGACCTTCCAGTTGGAGAGGCGAGTCAGAGTCGGAAGCGGGCGCCGTTCCTCCTTGTCCAGGCCTTTCGGTCGGAAGCTGGTTCGCCCTTCTGTCCTGTTGTTAGGTTTTTGGGCCGGCCCAGGAGTTACGCGTTGTTCGCAACATCGTCTGCTGGTTCGAGCTTTTGCTGGGAAGCCGGTCCATGAGGGACCCTGGGTTTATGAACCCGACAGAACACTTGCAACAACACAGAACAACTGCTGCAACATTAGGTTGAAGGAGCTAAAATATTTGGAACATATTATTGCAACATTGGTGTGAAGCATATAAAACAATGATCGAATAAAAACACTTGTAACAACATGGAACAACTGCTGCAACATGAGACTGAAGCAACTGAAACATTTGGAACGTATTATTACAACATTTGTGCTAAGCATATAAAACATCCAGATCAAAAACAATTGCAACATCATCTAGAAACAAGTGAAACATTTTGAACAAAGTGTTTGCAATAATCCTTTGAAACACTTGCAACATATAAACAAAAGTACAACATCCCCGGATCTACTTTTGCAACATTCATATGATTCAACTCAACGTACCTTTGAACCTTCTGAAACAATTAAAAGATACAATTGCAACATAGGGTGGGAAGAGAGAGATTCTAGGGTAGAGAGCGCCATGGTCGCCGGATCTACAGGCATTGGGGGCTCCCGGTGGGGGAGGACGCCAGTGGGGGGGGAGGGGCGCCGCCGGGGTGGGGAGGAAGGATGCAGGGTGGGGGAAGGAGCCGCCGGGGGTCGAGGAACATAGGGGAGGAGGAGGCTGCGTTGTGCGTCTCGTGCCGGAGCAGGGCCGCGCGCCTACGCTGCATCTGCGCCTACGCCGGGGCCACCGCCGGGGTTGCGCCCGTCCCCGCATCGGAGACGATGCCGGGGGTGGCCAGCCGGAGAAGAGGAAGGGGGTGGCCGCGAGGTGGGATCGCCGGGGACTCGTGCCGGGGCCACCGCCGTAGCGGAGTAGGAGAAGGGAGAAGGAGGCAGCGGGGCGCGCGCTCTAAACCTGTTCTTTAATTCAATACCTAGAGACCCGAAAGCTCCAGTCCAAGTTGAGGCGCAGTAGGAGGGATTTCTGTCACCATTATTTATGGACCACGTAAACATACTTTTTGAGTTTAGATTCTTATGCTGGACCTGCAGCCCTAGCCTGGGGTCTGTCTATAGAAGAAGGGAATCCAGAGGAAGAAGCAGCTCCCCGAAGGAATCCTTCTAACTACCACCTACCTACCTCCCGCTTTTGTTCGGACAAGGCGAGTTTCCTAAGATTCACCCACCGCGGATACACTGAGCGTTCTTCCCGTTGGTAAATCTGATTCTTGCAAAGATGCCGCGGTGGACGTCTGATACGTATCACTGTCGCTTCCAAATTGAAATCGAAACTACAAAGTACTTAATTACAGCTGAGATAGCACTGAATTAGCTGCTGTCCGCGCACTGTATTCTTGCGCAAGGCCTGATTTCCCTTGTGTTCGGGACCCAGTGAAACTCCAAAAGCCGGACGGATTCGTTGTGAGTAGTACACAGGTCAAGTCGTGCCGTTTTGGAGTCGGCCCTTGAGCGATCCGAGTCCAACGTGTTGGAAAAGTCAGGGCCTTCGTCGGGGACCACCACCACCACTACGACCCTATATCCAGATTTGTCCCATGGCACAGACAGCAGCTATAGCTGAACGCTTTCTTGTTCCTTTCCAAACAAACAAGGAAGAAACGCGCCTTCCTGTCGAATCACCTCCCCTTTCTGAATTCAATCCACCAATGCAACATCAAGTCGTCAAAGTGCATATGCAGACATCCAGAGATGCGCAACAACAAATTGGTGTTCAGAATGCAGGAGCCCATTTTGGTTTCACGATATAAAATTTAGAGCTGGATTTTCCTTCTTTCCAATTGACTTGTGGATGCGGGTAGCTCAAGGAATCAAGTTTATAGTTGTCCACAAAAATAACACAGTTTTACATGTGCTCCTGAGTAGCTAGTGGGACTCGAACAATGATAACAAGTGTACATTCTGAAGGGTACAAATACAGTACAAGAGAAAGAAAAAAACTTGCACACTCCAGCCATGACCTGAGAAGACGAGTCAACAAGGATATCTCGTATTCGGAGCAAATACTGCACGCACTTCAAAAAAAGAAACAAGGAGGATCTAGGCCTCACCAAACAAAATGAATTCAATGCACGTATATAATTTGATTTCTTTCCAAACCGATCTTTTATACGTCGCCGGCCATTTCTTGGGATCACTAGAATTTACAGCCGAAAGATCCTTTTACACACGCAATTGGGAATAACTTGGCGAAATCAAACAAAACAATTCAAGTGCCATATCTGAGTTGTTCTTTCCCAAGACGCACGATCATTTTTGACTTCTGGATTCTGATGATTCTGATGAGAACTACAACTACTAGCATTTAGGACATCAATTTCAGAAGTACTCCCAACTACGGGCTACGTCATCATAAGGAGTTCACGTTTAACCAAATTTCTAGTGAATACTATTCATATTTGTGGATCCAAAATAATTTATTATAAAAATACATTTGGTAGTTAATCTAATGATATTTATTTGATATCATAATTATTGGTACTTTTTTATCTATAATTGATCGAACTTATGATACTAAATCATGACACTGTGTTATAATTACATTCTTTTGTGGACGGAGAGAGTATCAATTTGCACATGCAAACGCGACCTTTTGGCACGCGCATAGTCCCTTCGTCCCTAAATAACTGTCGTTTTTTATTTTCGTGCTGTAAGTTTGACTGGATTTATAGAAAATAAGTGCAGCATTTGTATCTTTAAATAAATTTATTATGAAAATGGATTCAACGATCTATATACCTATATTAATTTTGTAGCATAAATATTAATATTTTTTATATATATTTAATCAAAGTTGTTTCTCAAGAAGCGAAAACGACGGTTATATAAGAACGGAGGGAGTATGCAACTGCAAAGTTCAGACCGATGGGGGCGTCCCAATCTATCTTTTGGATAGAGTATACTACAGGAGGCGTCATCTCCTTATAACATTAACTGCAGTGCTTACTGCTTAGATCTTGGGAGGACGTATTACTATCAAATGGTGCCCGCAAGAGAGGGTTGCATGAGCATAACTCATCTACACACCTGTTAGGTTCTCTGGTAGAATCTGTTCACACAGTTTTTTTTATTTCAAAATTTGACGGTATTATTTTTCAGTCATAGGCAACATGATCATCGTGATGTTTGTGGCGATTTTTTACAGTTTTACTGTACAATTTGCAAAAGGAAAATCTCAAGGGATTGTAAAAATTCTCACGATAGGGTTTATCCTGGTTTCGGGAGAATCCGGTGGTCAGGCCTTCTTGCACTGAACTCATGTGCCAAGTTGCCCTAAATGTTTAGTATACCGTATCTCTACTATGACATGGTGTAAGTAAATTTGAGATGAGAAAGAGTAAGAGACCAGCTGACCACGCTATATCATTTGTGCAAGGAGATGGATCTAATTTAGTTTGCGCCACTGTCGGCATCTTATTGTTGTGCTACCACCGTCCCTATGTACCACATGGTTTTTTCCCCCTTGTTTTGACTGATTAGCCGGAATTAACTAAATGAAAGACTTAGGGCATGTACAACCCAAGACAGGGGTTGTCTACAAGTTCTTGGAATTCACGACACAGACAGCTAAATAAATAGTTCATATAACCCATAGACAAGAGTTGTCTGTTTGACTATCTGCAAGCTATTTAATGCTTGTATTTAACTATGATCAATCATGAGTACCATTTTTGTATACTATTGTGTTGCTAATTGATACAAATTAGATCAAGCATAAATACGTGGAGTATGATTGCAAATTTTGTAAGATCCATCAATATAAGTAATACATTATACATGACTTCAGAGAGAGCTGCACTGTACACATACTGGAACAGAAAAAAATGAAAGCAATACAAGGAGCCATTTTTTAAGATCCATCAATATAAGTAATATTAATATATTATACATGACTTCAGAGAGAGCTGCATTGTACACATACTGGAACAGAAAAAAATGAAAGCAATACAAGGAGCCATTCAGTCATCACTATAAGAAAGCAACATATATCCATGACACATACAGGAACTGAAAAAAATACAAACATGGATTAGCCATTTTCAGACAAGTCATAGCTTGCACACTGGCAATCAGTTTTCAGAAAAAAAAAGAAAGGTAGATGCATAACTTTCAGTTAAACATAGAACACTAGTAGCCTATATATCATCCACACCTTGCAGAACCAAACCAATCACCTAGTGGCAATCTGATTGTTGCCATCATGTTGAACCTGGAAGGAGATAGATGGAAAATACATAAGCTTCTCGTCATGTTCATACATAAGCTTCCTGTCATTGGTCACAAAAAACAGAATGTTATGGTGGGCCAGACCTACCAGAGAAAGAGGAAGGCAAGTGGCTGAGCGAGATCGCGAGCATGCAGGCCGCGTCCGCGCGCGACACGGGATTGAGCGTGATAACCGCGCCTTGCTTGAGGTTGTTAGATCAGGAGAGTAAAACTAGGAGTTTGTTTTCATCTTGTAACAAAAGGGAGCCTATAAGGCTTAGACAATTCCTTAATGAAGATTTAGCCTGGGATAGAGACACCTCGTCTCCTTGGCGCCCAGCACACCGTTCACGGTAAGTCCTTGGCGCTGCGTTCGTCGACTCGCCGACGACGGCGCCTCCAGTTTGCCGGCGTCCTGTTCGTTCGTTCTCTGCCACTTCTTATCCCTATCGCCTCCGTCCCCTTCCCAGCCGAGTTGGCCGTAACAACCTGGTATCAGAGACCATGGCGTCCTCGGCTCCGGTCATTCCCACCACCACTCCACCCTCCTCCGGCGTTGTTTCGACTACCACCGCCCCACCCTCCACCGTCGTGCCCACCTCCAACATCGTCACCACCTTGTCATTACCCAACCCTCAACTCCAGTCCGTTGAACCCACGGCCGAAGCGTTCGGCCACCTCGCCGCGGCCATCTATGCCATGCAGAGGCAGATCGGGGACTTGTCCATGCGCATGTCCTCCGTCAAGAGCCGGCCACCTGTTCCGCCGATGTCATACCCCTATGGCCTTCCGGGTTACGGCGGTATCCCGGCACTGCCACCCCCGGCCCCGGTCAGCTTCGAGCTTTTCTCTGTTCCGCCGTTCTAGACCCCGGTACCAGCCTCCTCCACCCCATCCACCACGTCCTTGCCTCCACCATCCACGGGGGTGCCAATTACCCAGATTCAATTTCCACACTCGCCCTCGCCAGTGCCATCGATGTCATCCATCCTCGGTGGCTTCTGCCTAGCGTCGTCCCAATCCATGCCATCTGCACCCGTGTTCTACACCTCTCCACACCCCCACATACCTCATGAATCCGGCCACCCCACTGTCCCACGCTACCAAAAACTCTCATTCCCCACCTACGACGGCAAAGAAGATCCACTGGGTTGGCTCAACAAATGTGAACAATTCTTCCGAGGCCAGCAAACACGCCATGCCGACTGGGTCTGGCTGGCCTCCTACCACTTAACCGGGGTGGCGCCGCAATGGTACCTCGTCCTCGAGGGCGACTGCGGCCGACCGCCATGGGAGGAGTTTCGGCGGCTTTGTCACCAGCTCTTTGGGCCACCATTGAGCACCAACCATTTGTCCGATCTGGCACGCCTACCGTTCATGTCGACGGTTGACGCGTACATGGAGGCTTTTCAGGCCCGCGCGGCTCACGCCGGCCACCTGGCCCCGCTCCAGAAGGCGCAGCTCTTCACCGGTGGTCTACCGGATCACATCTGCGTTGATGTCGAACTCCACAAACCACAGGACCTCCAGCGCGCAATGCTCCTGGCCCGTGCCTACGAGCGCCGAAACACGCCTCATCAGCTAGCCTTGCCGGCGTCGTCACTCCGCCCTCCTAGGCGCGCGCTCGGCGTACCGGCCACTGTGCCAGCCCCGACCGTGATGCCGAGCGCCCTAGGGGGCTCCACAGCACCAGCAGCGCACCCGTTCAAGCGCATGTCCCCAAAAGACATGGCCCTTCACCGCAAGCAAGGGCTGTGTTATAACTGCGACGAACCTTATGTCCGGGGGCACAAGTGCGCGCGTCTCTTCTTCCTGGAGGCGTCGGACTACATTGTGGAGGCACCAGACGACGACGATGTAGCCTAGGAGGTCCAGGCAATGGAGCCGCCGCCGTTCGACCCGAAGGCGCCCATGATCTCCCTCTCGGCGATCACCGGCATCCGCACCGAGGAGACGATGTAGCTCCGCATTCACATCGGCCAGCACGAATTCATGACCCTCCTCGACTCTGGATCCACGCATAACTTCATCAGCGCGGGGGCAGCGCAGCGCGTCGGCCTCAGCTTCAACGACAGTGTCGGCGCGCACGTTGTCGTCGCAAACAGCGACCGCGTCGCATGTCGCGGCCTCGCGCACGACGTGGGCGTGCGGATTGGGGTGGAGGACTTCAAGGTCGACTGCTACTCCATCCCGCTCGATTGCTACAATATGGTGCTCGGCATCGCGTGGCTTCGGACTCTCGGCCTGATCCTGTGGGACTTCAACGCCCTTTGGATGGCGTTCACACGCCACGGGCGCCGGGTCCTCTGGAAGGGCCTCGGAGCGCCACGCTCCACTGCACCGCCAAGGGGACCGAGGGGGCACTGCTCGAACGCCTCCTCAACACCTACGACAACGTCTTCGCAGCACCGATGGGCCTACCGCCGGGCCGACCGTGCGATCACAGGATCCACCTCAAGCCGGCCATCGATCCAGTCGCCGTCCGGTCATATAGGTATCCCCAACTCTAGAAGGAAGAACTGGAGAGGCAGTGTGAAGAGATGCTCCAACGGGGGATCATTCGTATCAGCACGTCCCCATTTTCGGCGCCCGTCATCCTTGTCAAGAAAGCCGACGCGTCATGGTGGTTTTGCGTCGATTACAGGGCACTGAACGCGGTGACAGTGAAGGACAAGTTCCCCATCCCTGTTGTCGAGGAACTGCTCGATGAGCTGCATGGCGCCAAATTTTTCACCAAACTTGACCTCCGATCGGGCTACCATCAGGTGCGCGTCCACCCCGACGACATGGCAAAAACGGCGTTCCGGGCGCACCATGGCCACTTCGAATTCCTCGTCATGCCGTTTGGCCGCTCGAATGCGCCATCGACGTTCCAGGCGCTCATGAACTTCGTCCTCAAGCCATTCCTCCGCCGGTGCATACTTGTATTCTTTGATGACATCCTCGTCTACAGCACAACATGGACAGAACACCTGCAGCAGCTCCGCACCGTCCTCGACGTCCTTCGCGAGCACCGCCTCCACATTAAGCGCTCCAAGTGCTCTTTCGCCGAGCCATCGGTGCACTACCTCGGTCACGTCATCATGGGGGCCGGTGTCGCCATGGACACCTCCAAGGTGACCGCGGTCCAGGCCTGGCCGCAGCCAAGATCAACCCGGGGGCTGCATGGCTTCCTGGGCCTCGCCGGCTATTACCGACGATTCATCCGCAACTATGGCGCCATCGCCGCGCCACTCACATAGCTGCTGTGGAAGAACAGCTTCTAGTGGACCGATGCCATGTCCACGGCCTTCGGCGAGCTTAAGGCGGCGCTATCGGCAGCGCCCGTCCTCCACTTGCCGGACTTCACCCGCAACTTCATCGTCGACTACAATGCCTCCAGCTCCGGCTTCGGCGCGGTGCTGCACCAAGACAACGGGCCGATCGCCTTCTTCAGCCGGTCCTACTTCACCTAGGTTCCCCTCCCAACATCCTTAGGAAGATGATCCTAATTGGGTGTGCAGACCAGTGGGAGTACTATGTGAGATCAGCTATGAAGTGCCAGTTCCAAAGTTTGGACGTGGTTGTGCGTCGGGTGTTAGTTGATCCCATCTCTCATGGGTTTTCCCCACCAATGGGTTAGCAGGCACAATTCGACCCTCCCATCCCAAAACCTTATATGGATGCGGAGGTTGCACCTACGATTCTCGATGCTCAATCTGCCCCCAATATGTTAGTTGGAGATGCTTGTCAGACTCATGATGTTGTGGCAGATCTTCCTCATGAGATCCCTTTGACACAGAATCATTCGAGTGTCTTATCTACATGGTTATTGGGAGCTTACCCCATTCCTTACATCCATTTTTTCATTCTTTCATCATTTTTCTACTTATGTTGCAGTAGACATTCCTGACAATGTGGATGTGCCCACTGTTGCTGCGCAAGTGCTCTATGGAGATGGATTCCGTAGCTCCAATAGTGTTGAAATTATGAATGATTCAAAGCCATATGAGATGGTAAGGGCTCTTGATTCTGATGATGATCATCCTATTGGAGAGCTAACAGAGAGTGATGTTGAGATGCTGAGGCATATATTTCTCGGACGCCGTGATCCAAGAGTTCACGAGTTCAGCGATCTTGCTCATTCTGCTCAGGTGTGTGTAGAAGGACATGATGATGAGCTCCTAGAAGCTCCTGAGGCTGGCCCTAACATGGTAATTGAGAATGGGAGGGTATTCAAGGACCTCCTTACATTGAAGAGGTGGTTGCATGCATTTGTAGTGATACGAAAGAGACCTTACAAGGTCTTGCATTCATATGCGGAGCGCCGTTACATAGTTGTGTGTGACAAGAAATGCTGCCCATGTAGGGTTTATGCAAGAAAGCAAAAGGTCATCGAAAAGTGGAAGATCACAAAAGTTGTCAGGTCACACAATTGTGTTGACCATGTGCTGACACTGAAGCATTGGTAGTTGACATCTACCCTCATTGCCAAGCGGTTGATGGAAATATTGCAGGGAGAACCCAACATAAAGGTTAGGATAATTATTAGGACCGTTGAGGCGTTGTATGGAGGTTATGTGATAACTTATGGTAAAGCTTGGAGGGCTAAGCAGCGAGCGTGTAAGATGATATATGGGGACTGGGAGGATGGGTATGAGCAGCTGCCAGTACTTTTCAATGCAATCAAAGTGGTGAATTCAGGCATGCATTATGAGTACATCCCAAAACCAAATGCATGGAAGGATGGGAGGCAAATATTCTTTTGTGCTTTCTGGTACTTCCCTTAGTGTGTCGAGGCCTTCAGGCACTGTCATCTCATCTTCTCCATTGATGGTAAGTACTTGATTGGTAAATACCAGGGCACACTTCTTATAGCCATATCCTATGACGCGAACAACAAGTTGGTTCATTTGGCATTTGCTTTGGTTGAGAAGGAGAACAATGACAGTTGGGGATGGTTCTTGAGGCTAGTCCGGATACATATGGTTGGACCTAGTAGGGAGGTTGGCGTCATATCTGATAGGCACTAGGGCATACTTAATGCCATGCGAGAGCAGATATAGGGGTATGCACCTTTGCACCATCGTTGGTGTACTCGGCACCTTGCCGAGAATCTACTCTGGAAGGATGGTGTGAAGGATAACTTTGATATGTTCTAGGAGGTTGCTCGACAGCTTGAGGACAAGTACTTTCAGAAAAAGTTGGAGCAAGTCATAACTGCATCAAATGTAGAAGGTAGACAATGGCTCACATGTTTGATGAGGGATTTGGAGAAATGGACAAGAGCTCACGACGCCGGTGGATGGAGGTATGAGTTTCAGTGGAGCAACATGGCGGAGTCATTCAATAATTTGCTATTGGGGATATGTGGTATGCCCGTGAATGCAATCGTTCAATTCACCTTCTACAAGCTTGTTGCCTGGTTCAACGATAGACACGCCCATGCATTGAAGTTGCAGAGTGATAGAGAGATATGGGCTCTGAAACCAATGGCACACCTAGAGAAAGCAAATGAAAGGGCTAGCACACATGAGGTTACATGCTTTGACCACGCCACAGGGACTTACCAGGTCGAGCATAGGGGCGGTACAACGTCCAATGATAAGGTCAGAGAGTCAAGGATGCATGTGGTTATCCTCCAAGATTTCACATGCACTTGTGGTCAACCAAGGCAGTACCACTTTCTATGTTCCCATTTGGTGGCAGCAGCTAGGCATCACAACTATAATATCGAGAGCAGGATACCTCACGAGTTCAGTGTCGACATGCTTGTGCACACATGAAGCCCCCGCTTCGTGCCTTTCTAGGACCCTGGAGAGTGGCCTCCATATGATGGACCAAAGTATATTGTGAATCCAGCTTACCATTGGAACAAGCATGGATCAAAGAAGAGGACGAGGCATAGGACGGTTATGGATTAGATACCCAGAAGAACGAGGCATGGGAGAGGAACCCCATTTCTTACTGACCCCGAGCAGTACAAGTGCGGCAAGTGTGGTAGACTGGGCCACAATTCACGCACTTGCCATTGGCAGATTAGTGACATGCGACTATTGGTTGTTTTCATTATTTCATATTTGTTGTATTCATTTAATTAGTTATGCATGTAATTATGTTAATGACTTGTACATTTCTAAGTTCATGTTTCATTGTATATTGAATTTCTATTTCATTGACTTTTTTGTAGGATGGCACAATTCCACCTGTTCGAACCGACATACGAGGCGACTGAAAGCTCTAGTTTGGTTTTGGTGAATTGATGAAACCCTAAGTGCTAACCTAGTTTCTCAAAGTGATTATGAGATAGGTAGCACATTCCAAGTGGTGAAGCAAATGAAGATCATGACATGATGATGGTGGTGCCATGGTGATGTCAAGTGCTTGGACTTGGAAAAGAAGAAAGAAAAGCAAAAGGCTCAAGGCAAAGGTATAAGTGGTAGGAGCCATTTTGTTTCGGTGATCAAGACACCTAGCGAGTGTGATCACATTTAGGTTTGATAGTCGTACTATTAAGAGGGGTGAAACTCGTATCGAAATGCGGTTACCAAAGTGCCACTAGATGCTCTAACTCATTGCATATGCATTTTGGATCTAGTGGAGTGCTAACACCCTTGAAAATATTTGTGAAAATATGCTAACACATGTGCACAAGGTGATACACATGGTGGTTGGCACATTTGAGCAAGGGTGAAGAAGATAGAGTTGAAAAGGAGTTGGTCGCGCTGGTCACTTAGTGACCGGACGCGTCCGGTATGGCGACCGGATGTGTCCGGTATTAACGACCGGACTCTAGCTCAGTGAAGTGACCGGACGCTAGAGAGTTACTATTTTAGCGTCCAGTCAAAGTTGATCAGCGAGTGTCGGTGTTCAGTGTAACAGTTGATCGGACACTGGGAGCGTCCAGTTCGGAGTGACCAGACGCGTCCGGTCGGCCTAGAGAGGCTCTAGGAGCTCTCTAGACTCGATCAGACGCTGAGTCTCCTGCGTCCAATCTGGAGTCATAGGACATGTTCGGTCAGCCCTGGGTGCTCTCTGGACTCGACCAGACGTTGTGGCTCAGCGTCCGATCATTTCTAAATAGTGCGTCCGGTCGCATGGGACTCGTGGCAACAGCGGCTAGTTAATTTGAAATTGGACACATGGCGGTCAGTCCGGTCGCTACATTGGATGCGTCCAGTATACATGAGCGGTGCGTCTGGTCGCCACGACCTGCGCGCGCGTCCGGTCGAGGCGCAGTCAGCCCAATAATTGAGCCAACGGCTCTATTGTTTAGGGGTGTCTATAAATACCATTTGGCCGGCCCAAGCTCACTCTCTTGGCCATTTGCTTTGACATAGCAACCTTGTGAGCTTAGTCAAAGCCCTCCCACTCATCTCCATCATTGATTCATCATCTTTGTGAGATTGGGAGAGAATCCAAGTGCATTGCTTGAGTGATTGCATCTAGAGGCACTTGGTATTCGAGTTTTGCTGCGGGATTCACTTGTTTCTCTTGATGGTTGCCGCCACCTAGACGGCTTGGAGCTGTGAGGATTGTCGAGCGGAGGTTGGTGATTGTCTCTGGCTCTGATCGCGGTGATTGTGAGGGGTTTTGTGCCTTCCCCGGTGGAGCGCCAAAAGGTAACTCTAGTGGATTGCTCGTGTCATTGAGTTACCTCACTTGTGGGTAGGTTCTTGTGGTGTCCAATTGTGTGGACGAGGTTCGTGCATCACCTCTTAGCCGCTGAACCACCAAGTGTTGGTCAACACAATGGGGACTAGCGTGCCGGCAAGCACGTTAACCTCGGGAGAAAAATTGATTGTCTCTTGCCCTTTGGTATTCTCTTGGTGATTGATTTAGTATTCATCTTGTGATTGGTTCACTCCTCTACATGGTGATATAATCACCCTACTTACTCATTTATATTCTTACAAACTAGTTGTAGCAAGTTCTTTAGTGTAGCTAGAATTGAGAGCTTGCTTTGTAGTTTAAGTTCATCTAGTGGAGCTCTTTAGTGTAGCAAGTATGAGAGCTCTTAGTGAGTAGTGACATAGCAAATTGTGTGTTTAGTGATCATAGCAACTAGAATTGTTGGATACGTGGCTTGCAACCCTTGTAGAGCTAGAGCAAGTTTTTATTTCGCTATTTGTTATACTAATCAAATTGCCCTAGTTGGTTTGTAGATTTTTAAATAGGCTATTCACCCCCTCTAGCCATATTAGGACCTTTTAGTGACCCACCGAGGATGTCTCATAGCGGAGGGGCAGGTAATAATCTATACATTTTTTTCAAATTTTTGTGAGTGTGCATGTGTTCGTGAAGTAACGAAAGACTATGTTTTATTCCATGCAGGACCTTCCGCTCCTTCATCCTAGAACTCACAATGGGTTCTTGGACATGCAGTACAACAACAGGTACACTCCTTTCCTACAAAGAGATGGCCTGGATGTCATCTCTTTTCAGGTTCATCGTGGGTTGCCCAAGTTCAACTCAGCGGCCATAACTGCGTTGGTTGACATGTATTATCTTCAATGATTGCCTCCATTCATGGCCATTTGTTCATGCGCTTGCCTTTTTGACATGTAATCTTGCTTTGTCTTGTGGTCGGAGACTCACAGCTTTCACTTACCTTTTGAAGAGATGACAGTCACGCTCTAGGACTGTCAGAAGATGCTAGGCTTGAGGATTCACGGCAACACAGTGACTGGGTAGTGCAGGCCAGAAGGTTGGAGAGCACAAGTAGAGGCCTTCCTTGGGCATGAGGTTGGAGAGCAAGGGGCTCGCACTTCTAGAGTTCTAATCTCCTGGCTCCAGCAAGAGTTCGCATAGTGCCCTGAGGAGGCAGATTAGGAGATAGTTGGGTACCACTACAGGGTATGGATCCTCCACCTGTTTGCCTACGTTCTCTTCCCCGATGCCACGGGTGACACTACATCATGGATGTGGGTCCACTGCCTCAGTGACTGGGACTAGGCGGGTCAGTATAGTTGGGGCTTTGCAGTCTTGAGTTTTCTTTACCAGCAGCTTTGTGAGGCGTGTCGTCGGACTTCATCCACAGCGTCACTTGGTGGATGCATGTACTTGCTCCAATTGTGGATGTGGGCTCGTCTACCATTTGGCCGTCCCGAGGTTCTAGCTCATCGTGAGTGGTTCCCAGGTCAGCCTCCACATTGGTAGCCGACGTGGGTGTACCTTTGGGACCAGGTTAGGGTTCCGCACGTGAGGTTACAGCGGGCGTACATTGAGTTCATGAATGAGCTAGACATGCTCACAGCGTCTAGTGTAAGTAAATTTTATTTCCCATGCTGGTTTGAAATGGTTTAGTATAGCATCTAACATCTTGTTTGGACATGTTGTAGGTGTCGTGGGAGTCATATGATGGAGAGGAGGCACTTCCTTTTCAGTTGAGCAACATGTGTGGGTGCGATGATGACTTCTATCAGATGAGGTGTCCTCTAATCTATTTCTATGTTGTCGAGTTCCACCTGCCAGATAGAGTTGCACGCCAATTTGGAGTGAGACAGCTTTGGCCAACGGCTTCATTCTCGACTGGCGTTGACTTACATAAGTAAGTGTTTTGCTATTTCAATTGTCTCGTGATGGTCCATTTCCATTAATATGGTGACATGTACATGGATTCAAGTAATGATGACATACATGTAGGTTGGATCGTCAGAAGAACAGAAAGATTTTTGACTAGTAGAAGCACCACCAGTACTACATTGAGCAATGGGAGTTGTTGCATGACAACATGGATGAGAACAACGAGCCACACACGAACTGTTAGTTTAGGCGCTACCAAGCTTGGTACCAATGTGTGACACATTGCAGGCTGAGGCTACAATGGACAGAAGATGACTGCGCCAACATCGAGTCATCCGATAATGAAGACACGACGTACGACCAATCTACTCGTGTAGGAAGGCAGGTGGAGGCAGGACCAATCTTGGATAGAGTGATAAGTCAATTGCCTTATTTTTCTACATTAAGTTGCATACCAATACATTATGCGTTAGAGGTATCTATTTTAGTTAGTGCCACCTTCGAGTCATAGCATCCTTATAATATGTTAGATTCTTGTACAAAAGAAAACAAAACCTGTTGCTATCTATTGAGAAATATTATTACTGAGAATTTTGTTGTAGGGCTATACCCTCAAATGCTCCGTTGAAGACATTGAGCGCTTTTGTTCGAGAGTCAGGGACGACAACACGTGTAGTTTTCTAGACGTAAGATTCAAAATATTCTTTCAAACATATTATTAATACGTTAGATTCTTTTAGTTAACATAATTTTGTACAACAAAGGCTGTCATGTCGGCTATGCCGTGCGACTGCTCGTTGTGGTTGTAGGACAGCCATGATGCAAGACGTGTACGTTCCTTCTGTAGGCAGAGGAGACTTAGGTTCCTCTAGCCAAGCACCTATAGGGGACAAGGACGAGGATGAGGACGACGACGAGGACAACGACGATGTGGACTAGAGGCATGAGGAGCTTGGCCCCTCTTAGCTCTAAGATGCTCCCTCGACTCAGCCTACACAACCTTCAAGCACTAGGCGACGCTGTCCACCTGACCCTTACACTCCAGGTACCAACGCTCTTAGTCATAAGGGTAAGGGTAAGACTAGGAGGTAGTGAGGGTTTGTGGTAGATGTTAGAATGTACTATTATGGATTTTGAAGTTACTTTCCTATAACTATTTGGGACTGTATGAACATTGTGGACTATTTGGACTATGCAAGACATGTTATGTTGATTGTGATGTTCGATGTGGTTGCATTGTGCTCTTTGGATGATTAAATGTTTGAATTATATAATGATGTCTCTGCATGTGACTGTGGATGCTCCTGAAACAAGGGAAACTCTTGCGAATTTTTTCCGTGAATCATTAATTATACTACACTGCTAAAAAGCACAAATGTAGTACATAGATTAAATGTAAATTCATTAGAACATGTATAGTACAATCGTATCATACAGATGCTTTGTAGATGAATCTAGGCTTTTCAGTAACAGTGAATGAATCTAGGCTTTTCAGACAATGAAAATAGACTTTTTAGTTACAAGGACGAGGAGTACGATGACAGCAGCGATTTATCACTTCACTTACATAGTACACCTATAGCATCTAAGCTTTTCAGTAACAGCGAATGAATCTAGGCTTTTTAGACAATGAAAATAGACTTTTCAGTTACAAGGACGAGGAGTACGATGACAGCAGCTATTTATCACTTCACTTACATAGTACACCTATAGCATCCAGGCTTTTCAGTGATTTATCATGTCAACGACGAATAGACTTTTTAGGAAATGAATCTAGGCTTTTCAGTGTCTGTTGAGGACCGGATACTGGGATATCCAAAGAGGAGGAGCTAATAACCACTAAACGTTGATGCTTTTGAACAGGCAAGAACACGACTACACCTCGTCCATCCACTGAGACCATGGGCCCCGCCTCGCCCAACCCCTGGGGACTAGCTCTGCCTCGCCTGACATCTAAGGGCAGACTCCATGCTCACCCGACCCCCAGGGCTGGCTCTGCCTCGCCCGACATCTGGGAGCAGACTCCGCCTCGCCTAACATCCCGGGGCAGACTCCGCCCCGCTCGACGTCCGGGGGCTGGCTCCGCCTCGCCCGATGTCTGGGAGCAAACTCTACCTTGCTCGACCCCTGGGGCTAGCTCCGCCTCGCCCGACATCTAGGAGCGGACTCCGCCTTGCCCGACGTCTGGGGGTAGACACCGCCCTGCCCGATGTCTAGGGGCTAGATCCACCTCGCCCGACGTCTAGGAGCAGACTCTGCCTTGCCCAACGTCTAAGGGTAGACTCCACCTTGCCTGATGTCTGGGGGAAGACTCTACCTCGCCCGATGTTTGGGGCTGGCTCTACCTCGCTCGACATTCAGGAGCAGACTCCGCCTCGCCCGACATCCAGGGGTTGGCTTCACCTCACCCAATGTCTAGGGGCAGGCTCCGCCTCGCCCAACGTCTAGGGGCAGGCTTCGCCTCGCCCAATGACTGCACGCTGCTCCTTCATAACTACGCGCGCAGATAAGGCAGGACACTCAAGTCAATCGTAATACCGAGGACCATACCCTGCACCATATCCTGCACACCTGTAGGAAAGTACCAATAGGATATGACAAGACAGGCGCTTTAAGGCCCTTCTGGGCATGTCAGAGCATGAATAGTGTTGTGGGCGCCGATATTTGTTTTATAGTGTTGTGGGCGCCACCATTGGCCCTCGGGCGCGGATCTTGACAGAACCATACGACAACCACTATGGTCCAAGAGAAGACTCATGTCCTCTATAGTGACGGACGTGCAGTCACTACATCGTCCGCTCCCCGTAGGGTTGCGTATCAACACCCCGGTCCATCGTGCCACCCGCCGGGGCGGGATGGGACGTGATCACTTGCTAATCAAGTCAGAGCGTGGCATCATCAATGGCAGACGCCCAGCGTGGAGCTACCCCTAGCACCGTCTATTGGCTCAGAGGAAAAGGAAGACCTGACGTCTTCAAAGGACCTTCTTTTTTGCCTCTAGTGTTTCTTCTTCCCCCCATGTATAATCCTGGCTTCCCCTTGGTCTATAAAAGGGAAGGCAGGGCACCCCACTAAGGGGACCAATCGATTCAACACACCATGCACCACATAACACACAGCCGAGCAGCATCCTAGCTCTCAGCACCCGTTCGACCTTTCCATCAGAGACTTGGGACCTGTCCCTCTCTTGCCCATTTGTACCCCCTACTACAAACCTTTCAGTGCTAATAACATGAGCAGCAGCTGCAAACTAGACATAGGGACAATATGCCTGAACCAGTATAAACCTTGTGTCTTTTAGCACACCATCCAGGCCCAAAGCGCAATAAATACAAATTTACTAGTTGGTGTTTACTCGAAACACCGACAGTTGGCGCACCAGGTAGGGGACCTTTGCACATTCCAACGTTAACATTAGGCCATGGATGGCTAGCCATAGAATCAGCTGGGCCCTAGGCACACACATGCGCTTCGGTGACCTACACTTCATCGTCATGGTGGGAGGAGAGTTGGCATTGGCTCACGCTACCATCCAACCTCTCCCCTCCATCAGCCTCAACTATGGGAGGCTTGAGCGCCAGCTCGACATCTTCTTGGGACCCCAGCCATCTAAGGAGGACCCATGCTGCCTCATCCTCTCTCTAGAACATCCCACACGGAGTGCCCCAACAGTGCTTCTATTTGGTCTCCGCAACGCCGCGATGACCGTTGGCCACCTTGTGGCCCAGCATATGATCCCATCCCTCATGGACAATGAGTTAGTGGGGGTAATCGAACACGTCATGGAATCTCTCCATGACCTCCTCTCAGAGGAGCTAGGGACGCCCTCTGGCTCTAACTCCAATAGGGGGAGCCATCACCCCTCTCAGGAATGCTTCATGATGGGTACCCCCGAAGGACACGTCGAAAGCATCCTAGAGGAGGAGGCTACCCCGGTGAACAACCTCAACGATGAGGCTAAGGGGAAATAGTGGCCCCGCCCCACATAAGGGTGGAGCATCTGAAAGCCCAACACCAAGAGATCGAGGAAGCATGACTCCAGCTTGAGCAGGAATGCGCAGAGATCGATCGGGAGATCGAACGCCATGGAGACGGTGGGCGTGCACGCGCCATGGCCCATGACATGAACCGAAGGATCATCGCCAACGATGAAGCCCTCGCTCGCTTCGCCCGAGCAAGCCAAAACATCACCACCATGGTGGCCTTCCTCCATGGCCTTCTAGAGGCCGTGACACCCGAGGATCGTTAGGCCCACCGTGAGATTTGCACGCTGCTAGAGCGTGCGGTGGCGCAACAGGCAGAGAGCTTGTTGTCTTGGTGACGTGAGCTCGACGCCAGCCAATGTGCGCCCCCTGGGCGTCCCACCAGGGATGCATTGGTCCACCAGGCACCATAGGGTGGCAGGCAACGCGCCGTGGTCCCAATACATCAACGTCTCGGCCGTAACCATGATGCACGTAGCACTCTCACTGCTCGTATGCATACCCACGACGATCCAAGAGAGGGAGCCAGCTATGGCTATCATCCCCGTCATGGTGGACGCTACGACTATAGCAAGGACCGAAGCCCGAGACCTGGCCTGCCGTGCTCTCAGGCCTTCGGCCGGTACATCCTCAACGCTGCCTTCCCACCATGGTACCGGACACCAACCAACATCCCAGAGTACTCTAGGGAAACAAACCCCGAACTATGGCTCAAAGACTATTGGCTTGCCTACCAAGCCAGTGGTGCGGATAATGATGACTTCATTATCCACAATCTTCCACTGTTCTTGGCCAATTTGGCACGAGCATGGTTAGAACACCTGCCATCCAATAGAATACAGAGTTGGGCGGACCTAAAGGAGATCTTTGTGGGGAACTTCTAGAGCACATACAAGCGCCCTGGGAACCCATGGGACCTCAAAAACTATCATTAGAAGGCCGGTGAGACCCTCTACGGGTACATCTGGCACTTCGCCCAGCAGTGCAACGAGCTACCTAACGTTGCCGATGCCGATGTTATAGGAGTTTTCTTGTCCAGGACTACCTGCGAGTCTTTGGTTCATAAGCTAGGATGCAAGGGCTCGTGAACCACCAAGGAACTCCTAGACATCACCACCAGCCACGCCTCAGGAGAAGAGGCGGTTGGAGCGATCTTCGATCGTCTTGATGGCAAGGCAAGGCGGGACAAGGGCACCATCAAAGACGCTTCCAATCGTTCTGCCAAAAGGAAGAACAAGAAGCAACGACATGAGGACTCGCTCATGGCCGCTGCTAACCACAAGGGTGGTCGAAAGCCCATGGAGGGCACTCTGAACCATTTCAAAAAATTACTCGAGGGGTCGTGCCTGAACCATGCCTTCCCAGTTAAGCATCTACACAAGGACTGCAGCCTAATGAGGCAGCTCTTGTCCAGAGGCTCCAGCAAAGGAGAGCGGAGCAAGGACCTTGACCCCACCATGGATGACACCAAGGGGAAGGATGGTCGCTTTCTGACGCCAGATGGTTGCCTCATGATCTTCAGAGAATCAACAGCCTATGACTCCAAACGCCGTCAGAAGGTCATGTGTCGTAAGGTCTATATGACCGAACTGGCCACACCTACCTTCCTCCGGTGGTTAGAGTCCGCCATAACCTTTGATCAGACCGACCACCCAGAGAGCGTCCCATATCTAGGGAGATATCCGCTCGTGGTTGACCCGATCGTCGGCATGAAATGGCTCTCCAAAATACTGATGGATGAAGGCAGTGGCCTCAACATCATGTATGCTAAGACACTCAATGAAATGGGCATCGACCGGACACATGTCTACCCAACTGGAGCACCTTTCCATGGCATCATGCCTAGAAAGCAGGCCATGCCACTTGGGCAGATCGATCTGCCCGTTACCTTCAGGGATCCATCCAATTATAGGATGGAAACCCTCACCTTCGAGGTGGTTGGGTTCCCCGAAACCTACCACGCCATCCTAGGACATCCATGCTATGCGAAGTTCATGGCCGTCCCCAACTGTACCTACCTCAAGCTAAAGATACTAGGCCCCGACAAGGTCATCACCATCGGCACCTCCTTCCAGCGCGCCTATGAGTGCAAGGTCGAGTGCTACGGTCATGCCACAACGATCATCGCCTTCGGAGAGCTCGCCGCCATCAAGGAGGAGGTCACTGAAGAAGCGCCCGACCCCAAAAGGTCGACCAGGTCCTTCGAGCCAGTAGAAGATTCTAAGGAGGTCGTGATAGACCCCGAGAGCACTGAGGGAAAAATGGTGCGCGTTGGTACCACGCTTTCCTCTGAATAGGAAGGCACGCTCATTGGCTTCCTCTGTGCCAACAGCGATATCTTTCATCACCCCCTTTGGATCGTTCTGCTACATCTCAATGCCGTTCGGTCTGAAGAACGCTAGGGCTACATACCAGCGTTGTATGCTCAAATGTTCTGGGGACCTCATTGGGCGGACCCTTGAGGCCTATGTGTGATGACATCGTGGTCAAGTCCAAACAGGTTGACCATCTCATTGCCGATCTTGAGCAGACCTTTGCAAAACTCCAAACGAACGGCATCAAACTCAATCCCGAGAAGTGTGTTTTTGGGGTCTCGAGGGGCATGCTACTCAGTTTCATCATCTTCGAGCATGGCATCGAAGCCAACCCGGAGAAAATCTTAGCCATCACAAGGATGGGCCCAATTCAGAACATAAAAGGGGTACAACGGGTTATGGGGTGCCTCGCTGCACTCAGCCGCTTCATTTCATGCCTTGGCGAACGAGCTCTCCCCTTTATCGACTTCTAAAGAAGGCCGGTCACTTTGAATGGACAACCGAGGCCCAAGAGTCACTTGACATGGTTAAATAGCTCCTGACAAAGGCCTCGATCTTGGTTCCTCCCACCAAGGGAGAACCCCTTCTGCTCTACATAGCGGCCACCACGCAAGTGGTCAGTGTCACCCTGGTGGTGGAGCGGGAAGAAGAGGGGCATGCCCTCAAAGTACAATGCCCTATGTACTTCATTAGTGAGGTACTATCCGACTCAAAGACCTGCTATCCCCAAATTAGAAAGCTCATGTACGCCATCCTCATCACAAAGAGGAAGCTACGTCACTACTTTGAATCACACCCAGTAATGGTTGTGACATCCTTCCCCCTCGGCGAGGTCGCCCAAAGCCAGGATGCCACAGGGAGAACCACGAAATGGGCACTCAAGCTAATGGATCAAGGCATTATGTATGCCCCTCGGATGGCCATCAAGTCCTAGGTGTTAGCAGATTTCATCGCGGAATGGACTGAGGTCCAAATACCATCGGCGGTCATCAATCAAGAGTACTGGATGATGTACTTCGACAGATCATAGATGAAGAAGGGCGCTGGTGCAGGGCTGGTCTTCGTGTCACCCCTTGGGATATGCATGAGGTACATGGTTCATCTCCATTTCCCCTCCTCAAATAATGTGGCCGAATATGAGGCGCTCGTCAATGGCCTACGCATTGCCATCGAGTTAGGCGTCTGACATCTTGATGTTCGGGGAGACTCCCAGCTAGTCATCGATTGAGTCATGAAGGAGTCAAGCTACCACGATGTTAAGATGGTTGCATACTGCTGAGAAGTCCGATGACTAGAAGACAAGTTCGACGGCCTCGAGCTCAATCACATCCCGAGGTGCCTCAACAAGGCAGCTGATGCGCTTGCGAAGGCGGCATTCGGCTGAGAGCCATGCCAATGGGTGTCTTTGCTAATGACCAACACAACCCCTCGGTCCGCTACAAGGGGTCGGAATAGGCCGATGATGGTCCCCCCGATTCAGCCTTAGGGGCTGACCAACCATCGGCTCCGTCTGGCCCTAAAGTCATGGAGCTCGAAGAAGGCCCAGCGATAGAGCTTGAACCTCTAGTCGACTGGAGGGTACTCTACCTCGACTACCTCCTCCGTGACACGTTGCCGATGGATAAGACGGAAGCTCGATGGCTCGCACGTCATGCCAAGTCCTTTGTTCTTATAGAGGGCGAACTCTATAAGTGAAGCCACACTGGGATCCTGCTGTGCTGCATCACCATCGAATAGGGGAAACGTTTGCTGAGTGATATCCATGGTGGGATCTACGGTCACCATGCCACGCCTAGAACCCTAGTTAGAAATGTGTTCCGATAGGGCTTCTATTGGCCCACTGCAGTAGCCGACGCCGAGCAGATCGTGCGCACCTATAAAGGGTGCTAGTACTACACTCAGCAGACTCACCTCCTGACCCAAGCACTCCAGATGATCCCCATCACATGGCCATTCGTGGTCCGGGGGCTCAATTTGGTTGAACCTCTAAAGAAGGTGCCCAGGGGCTACACTCACTTGCTTGTCACCATTGACAAGTTTACAAAGTGGATAGAAGCTCGACCGATCTCCATGATCAAATCTGAGCAGGCCGTGCTGTTCTTCCTCAACATCATCCATTGCTTTGAAGTCCCAAACTCCATCATCATGGACAATGACACGCAGTTCACTAGGAAAAAGTTCCTCCAATTTTGTGATGAACATCACATCTGCATCGACTGGGCCTCCATAGCACACCCCTAAACAAATGGGTAGGTGAAACACGCAAACAGCATGGTCCTACATGGCCTCAAATCTAGGATCTTCAACCAGTTGAACAAATTCAGTGCACGCTAGGTCGCCGAACTTCCTTCAGTACTCTAGAGCCTAAGGATGACCCCCAGTCAAGCCACTAGCTACATGCCCTTCTTCATGGTCTATGGTTCTGAGGCCGTCCTCCCAACCGACCTCGAATATGGAGCGCCAAGAATTAGGGCGTACGACGAACAGGGAGCCGAGGCATCCCATGAGGACACCATGGACCAGTTGGATGAAGCTCACGACATCACCCTCCTCTGCTCGGCCTAGTACCAACAGGTGTTGCGATGGTACCACATCCGACGGATGCGAGGCCAAGCCTTCAACATCGGGGACCTAGTTCTCCGCCTCGTACAGAGCAACAAGGACCGCCACAAGCTCACCCCTCCGTGGGAGGGACCATACGTCATCACGGAAGTACTCTGACCAGGTGCCTACAAGCTAAAAACCATCGACGGTGGGGTCTTCACCAATACCTGGAACATCGAGCAGCTACATCGCTTTTACCCCTAAATAAACGCATACTTTCTCTTATCAGTTTTGTCATTGAAATCCTTAATCTTTTATGACATCTGACCCCTGCAAAGTGCGAAGGGTCGAGCCTCACTTGGGGGCTGGTATGAGTGTATTTACCATGCAAACATTCTCTATGCCTGCTCTCTTTTCTCACAGTAAATCCTAAGAGCTAGGATTTCAAGAACAAGCTCTGAGTAAAACTGGGCGGACTGCGAAGCACCTACGCCCTAGCGGCTATGGCGCCTTTACTCACCAGCATGATCAGAGCTAGCTCACCCGCACTCCAAGCTTTTATGAACTTAACTATGGGAAGGGTCGGAATGCACTAAACCTCTTTTGCAAAAAGAGGGAGAAGAGCTGAAGAGCTATTTGTTGTAATGAAATTTGAGAACTTGTCCATTTTTGCACAAATTCGTCGCTTGGCCTATCTGCCCAACTAAATTCTTGTGCGAGATACTCTTATCCTCTACTCCTACAGGAAAATCTTGTCTCAATAGAAAACACAAGTCGACCGGATGGCTTGGCCGCTGCTGAGAAATGGGTCGATCGAACAGCTCAAAACCACTGCTGAGAGATAAGCACCCTTACTTGCTTACATTACATATTAAATTCGTCACCGAGCCTCCAACCCCAACAATGGTAGGGGATCAGACATCGCTTAGGGGCTGGCAAGAGAGTCTACTCGCTAGACATTTCTCTTTGCCCGACCCCTCCTTACGTTTAAAAATTGGAGGCACGGTGTGCGGGCATAAACTTTGAGTAAAACTGGGCAAACCGTTAGAGCCCTACTCCCCGGCGGCTACGACGTTTTTGTTCACCAGTGTAATCAAAGTCTTTGTCCCCGCACCCCAAGCTTTAGCATCCACCTTCACGAGAAGGGTTCGTAGGGGCCTACTTGCATAATTTCCATCAAGAAGAAGCTGTCAGGTCACCTAAGCCGATCGAACGGCTTGGATAACTGCCGAGAGACAGAAATGGAAAACTAGGATGCTCGTGCAAGTTACATCGGCCCCGTCATGAATGTTGGGCCCGAACCCCGCACGGACATATCCGGTAAGAGCTCCCTCATGCCATCAAGGTAACGTTATTGACCCCTGCTATTTCTTTATGCTCATTCATTCAATCATCCCGTACATCCAAACATTGCACATGTGATTGCTGCATCGCAACGCTTCACGTTGCGTCGCGAAGTGGTACTCGTCTCATTCGATATGAACGGCGATAGACCAAGGTTTGAAGGTTGGCCCATGAAGGGCTCGAGGCTGCCTCGTGTCAAACAGAGCTAGGGGAGAAAAACCGAGATGAGCCCCAACGTTCTTGCCTGACCCCGCTCAAAAGCAGACAGGGGCATCTCAACCTTTCTCGTTTGATTCTAACCTTGAGCCAAACCCACAGAGTCTCCATCGAGGAGAGGCCAATATGCCACCCGAGCCTAATGAATGGCTCGAGCATCTACCGGGGGCGGGTTAAGAAATAGTGGAATGCCACATGAGGGCTCTACCGACCCCGTCAGCGGATGACGGACCCAGATTCCACTCGAACATGCCCGTTAGCGAGCTCATTGAGCATGACACTTGAGCCATCGAGGCAAGTGTCGTTAGCTCAGCCCCTCTAGTTGCAGAAGCCAAGGACAGGGTGACGCATGAAACATGGTCGACCCCTATTAGACCCCAAGGGGCTCAGGGGCTCGAGCCACCCAATCCTAGATCGATAGGCCAAGGTTCAAAGGCTGCCCGCGAAGGGCCCGAGGCCACCTCGCATCAAATAGAGCTAGGGGGAAAAGCAGATGAGCCTCAACGACTTGTGCTCGTCCTGCTTAGAAGCGGACAAGGCTGTCTCAACCTTTCATTCGATCCTAGCATCTAGCCGAGCCCATAGAATCCCCATTGAGGGGGGATCTATTGGAAGGCGGGTTAAGGAGCAACAGAATGCCCCCCATTGGCTTTATCGATCCCGTCACAGGTGATGGAACCGGATTCCATCTGACCATCCCCATTAGCGAGCTCACCGAGCGCGTCACTCGAGCCATCGAGGCAAGTGATGCTAACTCAACCCCTCCAGTTGCGGAAACCACGGACGGGGCGATGATCACAAAAATGAGCCAACCCTTGATCAAACCTCTACTACGCACGAGGGCTCAAGGAAAGTTGGACTTACAAGGAGACCGAACGCATGGTCGTAGAACGATAGTTAAATCCTAAGGAAGGGGTACGTGCGAATACAAGAGTAGTTTCACTATCCTCTCTTCGGTCTTTAGTGACATTTGACCCCAGCAACCGCAAGGGGTCAGATCTCACTCGGGGGCTGATAAAGGTATAAAACACCCTTTTTCAAAATAGTTGCTGCATCGGACCTCTTTCTCACATTAAGGTTAGTGGCAAGGTTTGTGGGAACGAATAACCAAGCATGCCTAGTCAGACTGCAAAAAACCCATGCCCCGACGGCTACGGTAACTTTGCTCACCAGCATAATCGAAGTTTCCCTCTTACACACCTCGGGCCCTATGGTCTTAATGAATGGAAGGGTCGAATTGCATGAGCCCCTTTTTCGAAAGCAAAAAGAGAAGAAAGCAAGTTCAATCGAATGAAACGAAATTATGAATTTGTTTAAACAAAATGAAATTACAAATCTATTTCTAAGATACAAAAGTGACGACACTTGTCCACAGATTATAGATAATGTCCATTAGACTAACTATCCCCTCCGAGGGAGAACTATCTCTTCAACCTTGTCCGCCTGGTTCCGCGCGACAAGAGCCACTGCCTTCTCTATTTCGTCCAGCTCGGAGGCTTCGTAGCCAGTCTTGAAGCCAAGGCTCATCGTCTCTAAGTCGATACTCTCGGCATAGTGGGAGCGGGCGACGGTGAAGGCTTGGGTGATCCCAGAGCGAAGAGCTTCCCTCTTGAGCTAGCGCAACCGCACCGTGATATCTACGGCAGTAGAGGCCACAAGGGAGCTGGTTCCCTTCGGCCGCGCCACCTCTAGGTTATCGAAGACCACCCCAATGGTAGCGCATAGGAGATCATGCTCATCGCTCTCCACCTGAAGGATCCCCCCATGTATCGGCCAGCTCTGTGACCAACCCGGTGGAGACACTCTAGGCCTCCAGCCTTCCGGCTATCGTAGTTCCAAGATTTGCCCAGAGAGAGCTGACCCCCTAACTGAAAGCTCTAGTTTGGTTTTGGTAAATTGATGAAACCCTAAGTGCTAACCTAGTTTATCAAGTGATCATGAGATAGGTAGCACTCTCCAAGTTGCGAAGCAAACAAAGATCATAGCATGATGATGACACCATGATGATGATCAAGTGCTTGGACTTGGAAAGAAGAAGGAGAAAAACAAAAAGCTCAAGGCAAAGGTATAAACCATAGGAGCTATTTTGTTTTGGTGATCAAGACACTTAGAGAGTGTGATCACATTTAGGTTTGATAGCCATACTATTAAGAGGGGTGAAACTCGTATCGGAATACAGTTATCAAAGTGCCACTAGATGCTCTAACTCATTGCATATGCATTTAGGATCTAGTGGAGAACTAACACCCTTGAAAATGATTGTGAAAATATGCTAACACATGTGCACAAGGTGATACACTTGGTGGTTGGCACATTTGAGCAAGGGTGAAGAAGTTAGAGGTGAAATGGAGTTGGTCGCAATGACGCTGGCGTCGGTCAACTGACCGGACATTGGGTCACTCTGCGACCGGACGCTAAAAGGGCTACGTCCGGTCACATTGTTGGTCGGCACAGTAGTTAGGGTTAAGCACCGGACACTAGGTTGTGTCCGGTCAAGCATGACCGAACGTGTCCGGTCGGCAAAAACATATTTTGGACCCTTACTGTAAATGACCGGACGCTGGGGGTCCAGCGTCCGATCAGCTCTATCGGAGCATTCAGTCAACATGTCGACCGTTGAGATCAAACGTTCGCTGTTGAACACAGGAGACATGTGGACACCATCGGGCGACCGGACGCTGAGGAGCAGCGTCCGGTCGGCCCGTGTTCTGCCTAGTGAAGGGGTATAACGGCTCTATTTCGTGGGGGCTTCTATTTAAGACCCATGGCCGGCTATAGCTCACAACCTTTGGCCATTTTCATTGACAAAGCAACCTTGTGAGCTTAGCCAAAGCCCTCCCACTCATCTCCATCATTGATTCATCATCATAGTGAGATTGGGAGTGAATCCAAGTGCATTGCTTGAGTGATTGCATCTAGAGGCACTTGGTGTTCGTGTTTTGCTATGGATTTTGCTTGTTACTCTTGGTGGTTGCCGTCACCTAGATGGCTTGGAGCAGCAAGGATCGTTGAGTGGAGGGTGGCAATTGTCTCCGGCTCTGATCATGGTGATTGTGAGGGGTTCTTGACCTTTCCCTGATGGAGAGCCAAAAGGTACTCTAGTGGATTGCTCGTGGCTTGTGTGATCCTCATCTTGTGTTGGTTGTGCGGCACCCTATTGAGGGTTTGGCGTGTGAAGCCAATTAGCGCGTGAACCTCCAAGTGAGTGAATCGCCACAACGAGGAGTAGCTTGCCAGCAAGCAAGTGAACCTCGGTAAAAATCATTGTGTTCATCCTTTGATTCTGAGGTGATTGGTCTTCATTGTTATTCATCCTTGTGATTGATTGGTCCACTCCTCGACATGGCGGTATAACTATCTTGATCACTCTCTTTACTTTACCGCAAACTGGTTGACAAGCTCTTTAGTGTAGCTAGTTGTGAGAGCTTGCTTACTTGGTTGGTGTGGCTCTTTAGTTAGCCTTTGAGAGCACACTAACATAGGGTAGTGTCATAGCTCTTGTGTGAATCGACACTATCTAAACTAGAATTATGGTAGGTGCCTTGCATTTTGAGTAGGCTAGCGCAACATTTGCTTCACCTCAAAACTGTCTAACTATTTTGTTAAGTGTTGTTGTAGAAATTTTATTAGGCTATTCACCCCCCCTCTAGCCATTAGGACCTTTCAAGTGGTATCAGAGCCGAGGTCACCGTTATTTGAGGCTTAACAACCTTTGGTGTTAAAATGGCTCAAATCAACAACACCAAGAAGCCACCCCAATTTGATGGCTCCAACTATCCCTATTGGAAGGCCAAGATGACAACTTATATCAAGTCAATCAATAGAAAGGTTTGGAAGCTGGTAGAAACAAAAATTGAGATTGAAGATCCAGAGAATCCCACCACGGCCGAAGAAGTACTTCTCCAAAACAATGACATTGCTCTAAGTGCTATTCATGATGCAATTAATGAAAGAACATTTGAGCAAGTCAAAAATATTAAGATGGCTCATGAGGCATGGAAGAAGTTAGAAGAATCATTTGAGGACACTCAAGCCGTGAAGGGTGCAAAGGCTTACATTCTCAAAGAAAAGTTTGCAAGCTTCAAGATGAAGGATGATGAGAGTGTGCCAGAGATGTTTCATAGGCTTCAAGTGCTTATCAATGATCTCAAAGCACTTGGAGAAGAAGTGAAGGATAAGGACTTCTCCCACAAGTTCTTGAGATGTTTACCTTCAAGATTTGGTACATTAGTCACCATTCTAGTAAGAAGCGATTTGGACACCATGACACCAAACCAAGTGTTGGGAGATATAATGACCGATGATACTTATAGAGATGATGATGAGAAGGAAGAAAAGAAGGAGAAGAAAGATGAGAAGAAGGATGAGAAGAATAAGAGCGTGGCATTCAAAGCCACATCATCCAAGGGAAAAGCAAAGCAAGAAACATCAAGTGTAGAAGATGAATCTTGGGATGATGATGATGATGAGAAGATGGCTCTCTTTGTCAAAAGATTTGGCAAGTTCATGGTGAAGAAGGGTTACCACGTAAGAAGAAAGAAATCTTCATTCAAGAACAAAGAAGAGTCAAGAAGGTGCTTCAAGTGTGGAAGCAAAGATCATCTTGTTGCTCAATGTCCATACAATAGCGACAATGATGATGACAACAAGAAGAACAAGAAGAAGGACAAGAAGGAAAAGAAAGAGAAGAAGGACAAGATGGCCTTCAAGAAGAAGAAGGGTGGTTCATATGTAGTCACTTGGGATAGTGATGCTTCCTCAAGTGATGATGATGATGATGACAGTGATGATCACAAGACCACCAAGAAGAAGGTTCTTGCAAGCATTACCATCAATGAGAAGCCCTCTCTCTTCGAATCTTCATCATGCTTTATGGCTAAGGCCACTAAGGTACAATCTTGTGATGATGAAAGTGATGAAGAACATGTTGATGATAATGAACATGAAAATGAAAATGATAGTGATAGTGATGATGATGAACCTACTAAGGATGAATTATTTGACATGCTAGAAGATGCTAGAGAACACTTTGATATCAAGAGAAGGGAATGCGAAAGCTTGCGTAAGGAACTAAAAGCCCTTAAGCAAGCCTTTGATGAGCTCAATGCATCTCATGAGAGGCTAGAGGAAGCCAATGAGAAGCTTGGCAAAGCTCACAAAAAGCTTGAAAAGGCTCATTCCTCTTTGCTTGATGAGCAAAATAAAAAGAAGCATGTTGAAACTTGTAATGTAGGTTTAACTTGTGATATAATTGATGAATCACTATCTATGCCTATCATTGTTGCTCCTACTAACCCTTCTTGTAGCACTTCCACTTCTACCTCATCTAGTAGTGATGGTCTCACTTGTGATGCCTCACTAGTGGTTGAGAATGAGAACCTCAAGAAGGAGGTCACTAAGCTCACTCACACCTTAGCTAAGGCTTATGGTGGTGAGGACCGCTTGTTTATGTGCTTGGGTAGCCAAAGATCTTCTCTCTACAAAGAGGGATTGGGCTATATCCCTAAGAAAGGCAAGGCGGCCTTTGCTCCTCATAAGACTAGTTTTATGAAGAACAATGGTTGGTTTTGCACTAGTTGCAAGCAAGTGGGTCACAAAGAGCAAGAATGCAAAAACAAGAGCAAAAATGCTAATGTATCCTCCATTAAGCTTGATTCATGCTATATGCTTACTAAGGGTACAAATGGTGTGAAGGCTAAGTTCATTGGTAAACCATGGATGGGCTCAAAGAAGAAAGCCATTTGGGTTCCAAAGAGCTTAGTAACTAATCTTCAAGGACCCAAGCAAGTTTGGGTACCTAAAAAGAATTGATCTTCTCTTGTAGGTCAATTACAAAGCTGGAGGAAGGCATTGGGTTCTTGATAGTGGATGCACTCAACACATGACTAGTGATGCAAGAATGTTCAACTCAATCAACACCAATGGCAATTATGGTTATGATAGTATCACATTTGGTGACAATGGCAAAGGCAAGGTCAAAGGGCTTGGTAAGATTGCAATATCCAATGACATGAGCATATCCAATGTGTTGCTAGTAGAGAGCTTGAACTTCAATTTACTATCCGTGGCACAATTGTGTGATCTTGGATTCAAATGCATATTTGGGGTAGATGATGTAGAGATCATAAATGTAGATGGCTCTAACTTGATCTTCAAAGGCTTTAGATATGAGAACCTATACTTGGTTGATTTCAATGCTAGTGAAGCTAAATTATCCACATGCTTGTTCACTAAGTCTAGCATGGGTTGGTTATGGCATAGAAGGCTTGGTCATGTTGGAATGAAATAATTGAATAGATTGATTAAGCATGACTTAGTTAAAGGCTTGAAAGATGTTGTGTTTGAAAAGGATAAGCTTTGTAGCTCTTGTCAAGCCGGTAAACAAGTTGGAAACACCCATCCTAAGAAAAGCATGATGAGCACTAGTAAAGCATTTGAGTTATTGCACATGGATTTGTTTGGGCCAACACAATACACTAGTATCGGTGGTAACAAATATGGATTTGTGATAGTGGATGACTACACTAGATACACATGGGTATTCTTTCTAGTGGACAAAAGTGATGTATTTGCAACATTCAAATCATTTGTCAAAGGCATTCACAATGAATTTGAAACAACCATCAAGAGAGTTAGAAGTGGCAATGGTAGTGAGTTCAAGAACACTAGAATTGATGAGTTATGTGATGAATTTGGAATTAGACATCAATTCTCGGCCAAGTACACTCCTCAATCAAATGGCCTTATTGAGAGGAAGAATAGAACACTCATTGATATGGCAAGGTCTATGTTTAGTGAGTACAATGTGAGTCAATCCTTTTGGGCCGAAGCTATCAACATGGCTTGCTATTGTAGCAACCGCCTCTATTGTCACCGATTGAAAGAAAAGACACCATATGAGCTCTTGAATGGTAGAAAACCCAACATTGCATATTTTCAGGTCTTTGATTGCAAATGCTATATCTTGAAGAAAGGCACAAGATTAGGCAAGTTTGACAAGAAATGTGATGAAGGATTCCTACTTGGCTATTTCACCACAAGCAAAGCATATAGAGTTTGGAATTTGGATAATGGTACTCTTGAGGAAGTTCATGATGTTGAATTTGATGAAACCAAGGGTTCACAAGTAGAGGATGAAAACTTGGAAGATGTTAGAGGTATTCAACTTTCAAATGCCATGAAGAACATGGATGCTGGTGAATTGAGGCCCAGGCAAGTGAATGATGATGAAGATAATCAAGTGCAAGTGCTCTCTAACTCAAATGTGCAATATGATACAAATCAAGTTAGTGCAAGTGGATCTCATGACAATGAACAAGATCAAGTGGCTAGTACATCATCTCAACCCAATGATCAAGCAAGTGCAAGCAATCAAGTTCCAATCCTCCAACCAACCAATGTTGCAAGAGATCATCCTTTGGACACTATAATTGGAGATATTTCAAGAGGTGTACAAACAAGATCAAGATTGGCATCATTTTGTGAACACTTCTCATTTGTGTCATCCATTGAACCAAAGAAGATAGATGAAGCTTTGAAGGATGTTGATTGGGTGAATACTATGCATGAAGAATTGAATAACTTCACAAGAAATCAAGTATGGGAGTTGGTAGAAAGACCAAAGGGACACAATGTGATTGGAACCAAGTGGGTCTTTAGAAACAAGCAAGATCAAGATGGGATAGTAGTAAGGAACAAAGCAAGATTGGTAGCACAAGGATATACACAAGTTGAAGGTCTTAACTTTGGAGAAACATATGCCCCCGTTGCTAGATTGGAAGCAATAAGAATCTTGCTAGCCTATGCTTGTGCTCACAACATCAAGCTCTATCAAATGGATGTTAAGAGTGCATTTCTCAATGGCTACATCAATGAAGAAGTATATGTAGAGCAACCTCCCGGTTTTGAAGATGATAAGAAGCCCAACCATGTGTACAAGTTGAAGAAGGCATTGTATGGCTTGAAGCAAGCACCTAGAGCATGGTATGAGAGATTGAGGGATTTCCTACTCTCTAAAAGGTTCAAAATGGGTAAAGTTGACACCACTCTTTTCATCAAGAAGATTCGAAAAGATCTATTTGTATTGCAAATCTATGTTGATGACATCATATTTGGATCAACCAATCAAGAATTTTGTGATGAGTTTGGAAAGATGATGGCTAATGAGTTTGAAATGTCCATGATTGGAGAATTGAGTTACTTCCTTGGTCTTCCAATCAAGCAATTAAAGAATGGTACATTTGTTAGTCAAGGCAAGTACATCAAGGACATGATCAAGAAGTTTGGCATGATTGATAGCAAAGTCATTAGCACACCAATGGGAACCAATGTCAACTTGGATAGTGATGCAAGTGGAAATATGGTAGATCAAAAGTCTTATCGGTCTATGATTGGAAGCCTACTCTATGTGACCGCATCAAGGCTGGATATCGTGTTTAGTGTATGTATGTGTGCAAGATTTCAAGCCTCACCAAGAGAAAGTCATTTGAAGGCTACAAAAAAAATATTGAGGTACTTGAAGCATACACCAAATGTTGGTTTGTGGTATCCCAAAGGAGCAAAGTTTGAGCTAGTTGGTTACTCTAACTCAGATTATGCGGGATGCAAGGTTGAAAGGAAGAGCACCTCAGGCACATGTCAATTGTTAGGAAGATCACTTGTTTCATGGTCATCAAAGAAGCAAAATAGTATTGCATTATCAGTCGCCGAAGCCGAATACATATCCGCTGGTAGTTGTTGTGCACAAGTACTTTGGATGAAGGCCACTTTGAGTGACTTTGGAATCAAGTTCAAGAAAGTGCCATTGCTATGTGACAATGAGAGTGCAATCAAGTTGACAAACAATCCAGTTCAACATGCAAG
Source organism: Miscanthus floridulus (assembly GCF_019320115.1). Lineage (NCBI taxonomy): Eukaryota > Viridiplantae > Streptophyta > Magnoliopsida > Poales > Poaceae > Miscanthus > Miscanthus floridulus. The sequence continues at coordinate 88,200,390 of NC_089586.1, forward strand.
AACAAAGCACATTGATGTCCGCCACCATTTCATAAGAGATCACCAACAAAAAGGGGACATTTGCATTGAGAGTGTAGGCACCGAAGATCAACTTGCCGATATATTCACCAAGCCATTGGATGAGAAAAGGTTTTGCAAGCTAAGGAATGAGTTGAACATATTGGATTTCTTAAATATGTGTTGATGCACCCCCCCCCACTCATATGACATGCCTCTCCTTCGAGCAATCCAAGGTAAAAGTTGATTGACATGGCATACATCCTTGCTAAGGACATGTTTAGTGCATCTAGTTATATTTTCAATCTTATTAGGATCTTTCAAGTGGTTCTATTTTATTAGGCTCATTCATGAAAATCAAATGATTTTGATGTCTATATGGTATCACTATTGCTTCTATGCTTGACTTGATCTAGTGATGGCATATGACATGTTTATGGGCTTGTAAACCTAGTGTTTAATCTAGAAAATGAGCTCTAAGTGTTTAACTCAACATGGTACAAGATAACCCTTATTTAGAGGTGTGAAGAAGCTTGTCCTTGGATTAAACCGAGTTAAATATCTTTGGCAAAATAATCTAGATTAGAACAAATTTGGGAAGATGATCCTCACCCCATTGATTGACATTGATAATCTCGACCCTACAAGTAATACTATCTATATTTAGAACCTTTATGGTCATTGATGACAAAGGGGAGAGAAACAAAGATAGTAGCAAAGATAGTGAAAAAGGGGAAGAAATATTATAAAGGGAGAGATATGACAAAGGAAAGGGATCAACTAAAATTTTGAGCACACAAGTAGGGGGAGCAAGCTCATAAACTTGTATGGTGCATTTGAATGTGCATTTTATATGTTTGCTTGCATGGCACAAGTATTGAATTTAAACATCCATGCTTGTGTGATGTGTGTTAGTTGTAAGATTGAATGATGAAATGAAACCACTAGATAACTTTCATTTCAAGTATTGTTTCCAAGTGGTATTGAGCTACCATGGTGCTAAGGATGGCATATTGGTGCACTCCGATTGGTATCACGCTTCAAAGGTCCATCTTTTATACCTTAGCATCATATGGTAGACATTGACTCCTACATTTCCTATCTAAGCATATGTGCAAGCTATAATCCAAACTCTTAGCACATATGTAGGGGGAGCAATTGCTACCATTTGGGGTTCATGAAACTTATCCATATCCTTTTACACATGGTAAATATGCTTGGGCAAGCAACATGGATTCAATTGAATTTCAATTAATATCTTTGTGTAAGGGTTGTCATCAATTACCAAAAAGGGGGAGATTGAAAGCTCTAGTTTGGTTTTGGTAAATTGATGAAACCCTAAGTGCTAACCTAGTTTATCAAGTGATCATGAGATAGGTAGCACACTCCAAGTTGCGAAGCAAACAAAGATCATAGCATGATGATGATCAAGTGCTTGGACTTGGAAAGAAGAAAGAGAAAAACAAAAAGCTCAAGGCAAAGGTATAAACCATAGGAGCTATTTTGTTTTGGTGATCAAGACACTTAGAGAGTGTGATCACATTTAGGTTTGATAGTCGTACTATTAAGAGGGGTGAAACTTGTATCGGAATGCGGTTATCAAAGAGCCACTAGATGCTCTAACTCATTGCATATGCATTTAGGATCTAGTGGAGAACTAACACCCTTGAAAATGATTGTGAAAATATGCTAACACATGTGCACAAGGTGATATACTTGGTGGTTGGCACATTTGAGCAAGGGTGAAGAAGTTAGAGGTGAAATGGAGTTGGTCGCAATGACACTGGCGTCGGTCAACTGACTGGACACTGGGTCACTCTGCGACCGGACGCTAAAAGGGCTACGTCCGATCGCGTTGTCGGTCGGCACAGTAGTTAGGGTTAAGCACCAGACGCTGGGTTGTGTCCGGTCAAGCATGACCGGACACGTTCGGTCGGCAAAAACATGTTTTGGACCCTTACTGTAAACGATCGAACGCTGGGGGTCCAGCGTCCGGTCAGCTCTATCAGAGCGTTCGGTCAACATGTCGACTGTTGAGATCAAACGTTCACTGTTGAACATAGGAGACACGTGGACGCCATCGGGCGATCGGACGCTGAGGAGTAGTGTCCGGTCAGTTGGACCGGAGCGTCCGGTCGGCCCATGTTATGCCCAGTGAAGGGGTATAACGGCTCTATTTCATGGGGGCTTCTATTTAAGCCCCATGGCCGGCTGTAGCTCACAACATTTGGCCATTGTCATTGACATAGCAACCTTGTGAGCTTAGCCAAAGCCCTCCCACTCATCTCCATCATTGATTCATCATCATAGTGAGATTGGGAGTGAATCTAATTGCATTGCTTGAGTGATTGCATCTAGAGGCACTTGGTGTTTGTGTTTCGCTGTGGATTTCACTTGTTACTCTTGGTGGTTGCCGCCACCTAGACGGCTTGGAGCAGCGAGGATCGTTGAGCGGAGGGTGGTGATTGTCTCCGACTCCGATCATGGTGATTGTGAGGGGTTCTTGACCTTTCCCCGATGGAGAGCCAAAAGGTACTCTAGTGGATTGCTCATGGCTTGTGTGATCCTCATCTTGTGTTGGTTGTGCGGCACCTTATTGAGGGTTTGGCATGTGAAGCCAATTAACGCGTGAACCTCCAAGTGAGTGAATCACCACAATGAGGAGTAGCTTGCTAGCAAGCAAGTGAACCTCGGTAAAAATCATTGTGTTCATCCTTTGATTCTGAGGTGATTGGTCTTCATTGTTATTCATCCTTGTGATTGATTGGTCCACTCCTCGACACGGCGGTATAACTATCTTGATCACTCTCTTTACTTTACCGCAAACTAGTTGACAAGCTCTTTAGTGTAGCTAGTTGTGAGAGCTTGCTTGCTTGGTTGGTGTGGCTCTTTAGTTAGCCTTTGAGAGCACACTAACATAGGGTAGTGTCATAGCTCTTGTGTGAATCGACACTATCTAAACTAGAATTGTGGTAGGTGCCTTGCATTTTGAGTAGGCTAGCACAACACTTGCTTCGCCTCAAAACTGTCTAACTATTTTGTTAAGTGTTGTTGTAGAAATTTTATTAGGCTATTAACCCCCCTCTAGCCATTAGTACCTTTCACTGACGCGCCTCGTTGCACTCTCGGATGGCTTGGTCGCGCTCCTCGCGGGCCACGCCACGCTCTGAACGGAGCCTCTCCATAGTCTGGCATAGTTCGTCTCGCTCCCTGCGCAGCCGGGCAACTGCCTCGGTGTCCTGGTTTGCCTTCTACTGTAGGGCTACAGACCTCTCCTCGGCTCTTAGCTTGAGATCCCGCTCTCTCTCCACCTCGGCCAGGAGGTTGAGGACCCATTGGTGGGCCTCGGCATCCCTCTGGACCAGCTTGTCCCGCTCCTTTTGGACTCCGGCGGCCTCCTCCTCATCCTGCTACGCCCTCACTGACATATCCTCGAATGCCTTCTCGGCATCCTTCGCATCCCGACACGCCTCGGCCTCCCACTACCAGAGACCGGCCACCTCCTCGGCCAAGGTTGTCAGCATTGTTAGGCGATAGCAAGTTGGGCGCTCACATCCCCGTGCAGCTAGGCCTCTTCGGCGAGGCGGTCCCATTCCACCTTCTACTCGTGGATGAACCGGGATTTCTCCTAGCTACGAGCGATATGGGACTAAAAAGAAGATCAATGTTAAAACACAAAAATACATGAAGAAAGAAGAAAGCAAGAGGGGAGATTAAGTAGATACCCGGCTAGTAGGAACAATGACATCATGCAGGATGCCCCTAGCCAGGTTCAGGACTTCCATCATGGCCGAGATCCGTTTGTTCAGACTCTCCTGCTCTATACTCTCAGTAGCATTGTCAAGCGAGAAGAGTATCGACGTTGGGTCTTGAGGATCCATCCACTGGAGCAGTGACTCACCCCGCGTGGGCGAGCGGCTATGAAGCGACCCGATTTCCACGAAGGGAAATCCATAGAGTTGAAGTGTAATAAGACCATTGTAGATCATATTACCCAAATTTCTAGTCGAATGTCACTTCCATACAACGATAATATCAGAGTACAAATAGTGTAGAATTACATAATTTATTACATCGCCGCATTGGCGGAATCAAAAGTAGCATTCAATCAGAACAGCTTGAAGATAAGATCGCCAAACTCAAGCGTAGGCACGAACCCCTCAACCATCAAACTCCTCATAGCTATAATCCTCAGCAGAACCTGTGTGCCAAAATTTATCAGTACGATTTGTACTGGCCACTCCCACCCTATGAGCATTGCTTTGTGGAGTTTGGATGCAAGTTGGATATATTCAAAAGGAACCTATAGGGCTGGGGTTTCCTATGTTTTAGCATATCATGTATATTATAATAGTTGGTCAAGTTTTAACACCATTCTCACACCCATTCCACCCCATTTCCATCTAGAGCCAGGTTTTGATCCTAGGATCGATTTACCACCATCTCCACACCATCACCACATCACAACCATACCATCACTCAGTCGATAGGCCAACTCCCTCTCGACACTGTCTCAAGGCCCATAGCCCCTGGCTACGACCGACACTCTCTCCCTAGGGAAGAAGAGAAGGACTCATCTCACTATCTAGTTTAAGCAAAACCCAGGAAAGGTCCATAACCAACAAGTTGGCATATGTATCGATCGATCAACCAAACATTCTACAGACGTTTTACATACCACAAGATTAGCCATCCCTGGAGCCATGTATCTCCTAGGCAGAATTCCGGTCGCTTGCTAGCCTAGAACGATGCCACCCTACCTCTCAGCCCTGGAACATCCCAAGTCTAGTCTGGGATGGCTGATACTGTGAGTCGTAGATAGAGCCCGGGCTCTCCGGATGTCAAGAGCCGGGTCCACAAGGCCTCCTAAAGTCTCGGAAGGGTGTGGGGGAAACCGCGCGCCCCGTACCTCCTTGCACACATTCGCCTAGCAGTAGTGGCATCGTCTACCAAGTAGTCCGACCGTCCCGCACCATATAGGGTGAGTGGGATGTAAAGGATTCCCGGTGAGTCTGGGTACTAGTAAGTCCTTAGGGATGACCAAGCCAGAATGTCTTCATCAGGGTTTCCATTTACCGTGCCACCATAGCACCTCTACCCTAGGCTCCACCTCTCCGAGGTTCACACCCAAGGCCACCTCCAATTACCATTTACCCACCACAGGTATTCCATATCCAAGTGCCCAGGTAGCACCACAAGGCAAGACTTGCCCCAGGCTCGTCGTATACTCCAACTTGGTCAACACAACCCTCACCCTTCACGCACCCAAGTCACACACGCAGCACTCTCCCCATAGTTCAGATAACGCTAGTTTCCACCACGCATCAATTTAGTACAAGCGTAGTAGAAGTAATAAATAATGAAATATAGCAGCAAGCGTATGACTAGTCTAACAACAGGGTGAGCAGGGGTAAGGTTGCATCAAGGTAAAGGCCATCAAGAAAGCATACTACCATGCAAGTCCTATCATAGTGAGATCATAACAACAAAGTAAAGCAATAACAGTTCTATATTAGCCATGTGTAATAGGTGCTACGAGGTTGGGTGGGATGTGGCACCTTCAGTGCAGTCGTTTCCGTACTCCTCACGGTACACTCGGTCCTCGTCCGTCTGGTTCTCCTCTGAGTCTGCAAACGATCGCATTATAGTCGTGTTAGCGACGTCTATAGAATAGCACAAAGAAGCAATGAAAATTCAAAAGAGCCAAATGCACTCAAATATGGGTTCATTGCGTAGAGCTTGATTTTAGATGAATTTTGGTCCTGGTCTTGTATTTTTCTGAGGTCGTATGATTTAGTTATGTATTTCCGAAGATTAAATTAAGGCCGATTAATTCATGGCTAACATGTGTCACACTGTGACTGGTTCACGTGGCATGTAGGGATACAACTGGTGTGGTGGTCGAAGAGGTCGCCGAAGTTGTCGGAAAGGTTGCAGCGGTGGTCGAAGATGTCACCGAGGTGGTCGGTGAGATCACCATCGTGGTCGGAAGGCTGGCTGAGGTGGTCGGAGAGCTTTGCCGACGTGGTCGGTGAGATCATGGAGGTGGTCGGAGTGGTCACCGAGGTCGTCGGTGAGATCACGGAGGTGGTCGGAGTGGTCACCGAGGTGGTCGGTGAGATCACCGTCGTGGTCAGAAAGATCGCGGGGGTGGTCGGAGAGCTTGCTGAGGTGGTCGGAGTGGTCAGAGAGATTTCCGAAGTCCCCGACGCTGGCATGGTCTCATCATCGGCATGATGTCAGCTTGGCGCCATCCGAGCTAAACTACGGCTGACAGGTGGGTCCGGGGTCAAACGGTGTCTGACAGGTGAGGTGTGGTTCATGGTGAACCCGCCTGCGTTGGTCCATAGACCGTAGAGCTGGTCTATGAAGGACTTGTTCCACTTACTCCTTCCTAGTGTTTGATTCACCTGCACCAAGTGCACAGACGTGTGGCCGGCGAGGGAAAATCCCAATCTTCTTCCCCATCGTGCTCCCGCCGGTGGTGAGCTCATCGGCGAGCCCCTCCAGCGGCGCGGGTGTGCAATTAAGGTGGGCAAAAGCTTGGCCATGCCATAGCAGGTGTCCTGGTGAAGTTAACATGGTGGTCGGGCGGCCCCAGTTGGCTGGCCGCGATGAACAGTGGCGTGGGTTCATCGGTGTGCATGGACAGGGCTGCAGTGGTAGCGAGAGCCTAGTTGGAGGAGAGTGTGAGCTCCACGGTGCTTCTACAACCATGGTAGGCATGTTGAAAGAGCTCCTAGTGCTCCCAGTGGCTCTGGCCACGGTGGTGGGGCAAAGTGGAGGCGTTGGCGCTCTGACGAGGTGCGGTGCGGCAACGTAGGGCTCCGGTGGGTTTCTTCCTCGGCTAAAAAGAGCGCGGTGTGTCTCCCATCATGGCGGAGCCAGTCAGGGTGTCAACGTCACCTTTACCATGATGTAGAAGACACGGTGGTCTCGCCATGGTTGTGCTCTGGCCATGGTGAGTGCGTGCGTGCGTGCGATGTGTTTGCCTGGCATAAGCAGAGTGCTCGGCGCTGGCGTTCTCGAGCAGAGGGCTCGGCGTCGCCCCCTTGCTTCCCTTTGCTTTGCGTTTCTGTTTGGCTCAACAAGAGGGTTGTGGTGGTCCTTCTATGCTACCAGTTGGCTAAGCCAGAGCAAGAGCTCGTGCTCCGACGTGGTCCATTCATGGCGTCCGAGAGGCTAGGTGTGGTCGTGCCGGTGTTCCCAAGCTACTAGGGGTCGGTGAGGTCTGGTCTTGGGCTGGTGCATGTGTGGTGCGTGTGTAGCATGTCCAGGAGCGGGAATGCTCCGCCTCTGCGTTTCCTAGGCGCGGGGACGCGGTGGCATTCATGGCGAGTACGGCGAGTGGCGAATGATGTGGCTCACCGTAGGGCTCGTGGTGGTAGGATGGCGGTGTAGTGGCAAGGCAAGGCCGTGATGTGGCGATGCAGTGCCGTGCCGAGTAGCTATGTTGTCGCAGCCGATCGGGGCGGCGCTTCTGGCTTCGGCGAGGTCTGGTTCCACAGCGGCTTCCTTCCTCCTCCCTCTCTCTCAGCTTGACGCGGTGTGGTGCTGTGCCACCAGCGGCGGCGGCGAACGGGCTGAGGGTTAGGGCTTGCGGGCATTGGCTTTTATAGCCGGGCTCCAAGGGCTCCAATGGCGGATGGTGATCGGGCGGTGGTGATGCATGCGACGCATCCGACGGCTTGCGTGCGATAGCATAGGCGCGGCGCAAGGGGGAACAAGGTCATCCGATTTGTGTGACCCCGGGCCCGCGTCTGCTCCATGGTTGGCTCCCGGTCATGGAAGAGGTTGGCATGGGGAGGAAGATGATCCTGTTGCTGGGGTGGCTGACGCGTGGGGTCCGGTTTGTCAGCTTGTCCTGATGCGGCGGCGTGCGGTGCGTGACGGCTGACGGGCGGGTCTGGTTTGTCAGTGGCTGCACGCGTGAAAGGGTAGGCGAGGCTTGGTTGGGCTAACTAGGCCGGTCGAGGCAGGCTGGGCTGAACTGCTGCCTCCCCCTTTTCCTTTCTCTTTTATTTCTTTTCTATTTTGTTTGCCTTTCTCTTTCATTTGTTGCCAATTTGGTTAGGGTTCGATTTATTTAGTTAAACATCACATAAGGCAAAAGAATCCAAATCACTAGTGGGATTAAGGATGCATGCATGATTTATTTATTTATTTAGGAATTTAATTACACATGTGGCATAAAACCAAGCTATGCTTATGATTTTAACCTAGTTGGGTCACATCCAATCCAAAACTAGGGTTGGGGCTTCTACATGTGTCACTCAATATCACATAGGGTTAAAACAAAAATTTTGTAGCTATGATTTTTGGTGTGTGGATTTTTGGGTTGTATAGTCCTACCCCCTTAACAGAATCTCGCCCTCGAGATTAAAGCATAACGTACTCTTCGAAGAGATAAGGATATTGTAGCCGGAGGTCAGACTCTTTCTCCCATGTTGCTTCTCTCTCTGTGTGATTGCTCCATTGGATCTTGCACATAGGAATAGTTTTGCTTCGGGTCTCTTTGGTATCTCTACCCAGGATTCTGATAGGATGCTCTTTATACTCAAGTGTATCTTGAATGTCAAGTGTATCAGTTGGAACTACTTCATCGGGCACTCTCAAACACTTGCGTAGCTGTGAGACATGGAATACGGGATGTACACCCACCAATTCCTTAGGTAGCTCAAGTTTGTAAGCGAGTTTTCCAATCCTCTTGCGGATCTTGTATGGCCCAACAAATCTAGAGGCGAGCTTTCCTTTTACATGGAATCTGGTAGTTCCATGTAGCAGGGATACCTTGAGATAGACGAAGTCTCCCTCATTGAACTCAAGTTCTCTTCTCCTTTTGTTAGCATAGCTCTTGTATCGACTTTGAGCAGTCCTCAAATTCTCCTTCACTTGAGCAACTCCTTCTTCTACCTCTTAGATCTTAGCGGAATCAAAGAACAATCTTTTGCCCGGTTGTCTTACAAGGTCTGCCATACAAAGCTTCAAACGGCGACATCTTGATACTGGCTTGGTAGCTATTGTTGTAAGAGAACTCTGCATAGGGTAGGCATTTCTCCCAATCAGAGCCATAATTTAGTACACTAGCATGAAGCATGTCTTCTAAAATCTGATTTACTCGTTTAGTTTGTCCATCTGTCTGTGGGTGGTAAGCGGTACTGAAATCAAGTCTGGTTCCAATGGACTTATGTAGGGCTTCCCAGAATCAGGACACAAACTGAGGACCATGATCAGATACAATACTAGAGGGAGCTCCATGCAGTCTGAGAATATGCTCAACATATAGATCTGCTAATTTTTCGGCATTGGTCTTGGTCTTAACTGGTACAAAGTGAGCGATCTTGGTCAAACGATCAACAATCACCTAGATGGAATCATTGCCTTTCTGTGAACGGGGCAATCCAACTATGAAATCCATGGATATGCTCTCCCACTTCCACTCAGGAATGTCAAGAGGCTTTAGCAATCCTACAGGCCTTTGATGTTCAGCCTTTACTCTATTACAGGTGTCACATCGTGCCACATGTCCTGCAATGTCTATCTTCATGCCTTTCCACCAAAAGTGTTTCTTCAAGTCTTGATACATCTTTGAACCTCTAGGGTGAATACAGTACTTGAAATCATGAGCTTCTGGCAGAATTTCCTCTCATAGTACTGGGTCAGATGGAACACAGATCCTGTTCTCGAACTAGATGATTCCTTGTTCATCTTCCTGGTGGTTGGTCTTGTAGCCTAATTTCATCAGACCACGGAGATATTCGATCTCTTCGCAACTTTTCTGAGCTTGACGGATGCGATCTGTGAGATCATACTGTATGTGGAGCTCATTCAACAAGTCATGCGGTAGTATCTCAAGTTGGAAATCTTCAATCTCTTCCTTGAGCTCAGGTGGTACGGATTCAGTGATCAAAGTGTGACAGTAACTCTTGCGACTAAGAGCATCTGCGACTACATTAGCTTTTCCTGGATGATAGTGAATTTCCAGGTCATAGTCCTTGATCAACTCTAGCCATCGGCGTTGCCTCATATTTAGATCTTCCTGAGTGAAAAAGTACTTCAAGCTCTTGTGATCCGTATAGATATCACACTTGTTGCCTATCAAGTAGTGTCTCCAGATCTTCAAGGCATGCACAACTGCTGCTAACTCAAGATCATGAGTAGGGTAACGGTTCTCATGTTCTTTCAACTGTCGAGAAGCATAAGCTATCACTCTTCCACCTTGCATCAATACATAGCCAAGTCCTTGACGGGATGCATCACAATAGACCATGAAATCTTTGCTAATATCAGGCCATGCTAGCACAAGAGTTGTGGTAAGCTTCTATTTCAATTCCTAGAAGCTTTGTTTACACTCGAGCGTCCATTCAAACTCCTTAGTCTTCTTCAAAAGGTTGGTCATCGGACGGGCTATCTTGGAGAAGTTTTCGATGAATCGGCGATAATATCCAGCCAATCCCAAGAAACTTCTAACTTTTGTCACATTACGGGGTTAATCCCACTCTTTCACAGCTTCAATCTTAGCCGAGTCAACTGCGACACCTTTAGCTGATAGTACATGGCCTAGGAAGGCAACTTCCTATAGCCAAAATTTGCACTTGCTAAACTTTGCGTAGAGCTGATGTTGGGCTAGTTTCTCAAGCATAGTTCTCATATGGTGTTCATGTTCTTTGGCGGTGGGTGAATAAACAAGGATGTCATCAATGAATACTACCACAAATTTGTCCAGTTCATCCATAAAAACCTTATTCATCATGTTCATGAAGTATGCGGGAGCATTCATGAGTCCAAAGGACACCATAGTGAACTCATACTGCCCATACCTAGTCATGAAAGCTGTCTTCAGGATGTCACTCTCTCGAATCTTCATCTGATGATAGCTAGATCTAAGATCAATCTTGGAGAAATACTTGGCACCTTGAAGCTGATCAAGCAGATCATCAATCCTTGGCAGGGGGTACTTGTTCTTGATGGTGACTGCATTCAAGTTCCGGTAATCAATGCACATTCTCATCGAGCCATCCTTCTTCTTAACAAACAGAACAGGGGATCCCTAGGGTGAAGCACTGGGTCTGATATATCCCTTCGAGATGAGCTCATCAAGCTGTTTCTTGAGCTCGGCCAGTTCATCAACTGACATGCGATAGGGTCTCTTGGCAATGGGTCCTGTTCCCGGCAAAAGATCAATGATGAACTCTACATCACGGTCTGGTGGCATACCCAGTAATTCTTTAGGGAATACATCGGGATAGTCTCTGACCATAGGCACATCATGAACTGTCTTCTCCTCTTTTTGCGATTCTGAACTCGCTTTAGGGCACATAGGATAGAAGTGGTCTTTCTGGACTGAGGTTCACACCTAATAACTTGGCCTGATGGGTGGGTCACTTGGACGTATCTAGGTGAACATGATATGATACCTTGATGAATGGTTAGCCAATCCATACCTAAGATAACATCTAGGTTTGTGGAAGGTAACAGGGTTAGGTTGGCTTTAAAGGTAAGACCCTCAATGGTAAGACTCACTCCCTTACAGATGTGGGTGCACTTTAGGTCTCCTAAAGGTGAGCTAGTGATGATAGGCTTTCCATGTGGAATTACTGGCAGGTCATGCTCTCGTGCAAACTTGGATGATATGTAAGAACAAGTTGCTCCAGAGTCAAATAGAACTGATGCAATATTGCCATTAACTAAAAATATATCGTACACAATGTCAGGGGTAGCCTGTGCTTCCTCGGTGTCCAGATGGTTGAGATGTCCATGGGTAGTAGATCCTTTGAACTGAGACTTCTGAGTGGCTGAGTTCTAAGGGTAATCAGCGGCTTTGTGACCCGGTTGGCCACAAGCAAAGCAGGTGAAAGGCACACCGCCTATAGGGGTTGGCGCGGGTGCCTTCCAGTTTCTAGTGCTTGGTGCAGAGCTGTTCTGTGCTGGGTGTTCATTCATAGAGCGGGAATGGTTGAAACAGTCCTGAGTGTTGCGGTCCTGAGCATAACGGTCCTGGGTATAACAATCTTGAGAAGGGCGGAAGATTTGGTGGTGTAGCCTCCACCACCCCTACTCAATCTAGGGTTGTCATCCCTGTTGTGGCGAGAGCGTTCCCTAGGTGGTGCATCTCTATGGAACCTCTTGCGATCACATCCATGGAAGGTCTCCTCAAACTTACGCTTCCTCTCCCTATACTCCTCTCCAGCTTTAGCACGGTCCTTCTCAATCTGGATGCAGCGATCCACCAGAGCATGCAACGTGTTACTCTCAATACCACCAAACTTCAGCTTGATGTGCGGGCTAAGTCCCTTGTGGTAATAGTACAGCTTCTCCTTCTCAGAGTTCACAACATAGGAAGGTGCATAGCGAAGAAGATTGGTGAAACGAGTAGTGTACTCAGTCACCCTATCCTTTCCCATCTTGATGTTGCGGAACTCCTCGGCTTTGGCCTCCATGATACCCTTGGGAATGTGATACTCAGTGAATGCTTTAGCGAACTCTTCCCATGAGATGTTGGCAGGGTCCTCATGGGAGTCACTGAAACTATCCCACCAGGCGTGTGCTGCACCTGTGAGCTGGTGTGTGGCAGCTCCAACACACTCATCGTTGGTGAAAGTAGTGAGGTCAAGCTTCTTCTCCATCTCCTTGAGCCAGTCATCGGCTACAAGCGGGTCAGGGTCGGTGCCATCATAGGTAGGTGGCCTTAGCTTCAGAAATCCTTCCAACTTCCTTTGGAAGTCATTCAGCTGACCTCCCTAGCGACGGTTTGCTCCATTAACAAGAGCTGCAAGAAGTTGAGTCTATTGTGCCATCACTTCTGCCAGGTTCGGTGGTGGTGGTGGTGGTGGAAGGTTCTCCTCATCAAGCGGCAGGGTATTCTCTAGGTTGAAGGGTATCCCTCCTCGTCCACGACCACAGCCACAGCCACGGTTGTTGCCACCATGCCCCCCATTTGGTTCGACTGGTTCAGGGGTGGGCGCACGTCCACGGTTCATTAGGCAATTAGATTGGTGGTTCGGCATCTGTAGCACGGATCATAGGAATTTTAGTGTTTGTGCCATAAGTGCTTATAATTTAGTATGATTACATAATTTTGACAATTTAAAGAAAAACATTTATACTATCCAACACTCATTACAAAGAAGCAATAAGATCCATAAAATGCAATAAGATCCAAAACATTCATTACATGGGTTTTATTACATAGCATCATCTCCAGTAGCTACACTTGGAGACTCGCGAGAATCGTTCTACGCATAGTGCCTCATATTACATCTCATAAGGGGTACATCATGGGGTACAACTCATGGAAGCCACTGACATGACTCATGACCACGCAGGGTCATCTACTCTAACTCATACACCGCAGCTGGGATACGACTGTTCTCGATCTCGATCTCCTCGTCAGACTTGTGAAGTTAGGACACGTACTTCAAGGCCTCGGTGAGCTCCTCAGTAGGCTTGGCTCTAGGTAGGGTAGGGTAGGCGTCTAGGTTGAGGCAAGTCAGGGCTAACTCAAACTCTTCTATCCTAGGCTTCGTCTTGCTGCGAACCTCCTTGGGTAGCTAATCCCACATACCCTCCATCTCCCTGAGGCGCTTCCTGTCAGACTTCTGCCAAGCCTGCCATGTCCTCTCACAGTTGTCCTGTAGGTACTCATTCTGCCTAAGTGCCTCGATCAGGTGACCCTGGTTGCGAACGGCCTTCTTCCTGAACTCCTCTAGATCCTGGGTCATGGTCTTGTTCCGAGATTGGATTTTCAGCATATCAATCCTCTTGGACCTCTCTCTGTCTCCTCTGCGGTTGAACTCGGCCTTCTTATCGTCCAACTCTCTCTGCAACTCCAAGACTTTGCTATCGAGGTAGCAGTTCCTGTTGCCTAGGTCGATGGCTTTGTCCTGTAAGTCTGTGACCTTGGTTCTGTGGACTTCTTCACGACGATTGAGCTCGTCCTATAGCTTGGCAACTATCTCAAGTAGACTAACTCGCTCCTGTGCTCCCTGTGAGTCTCGCTCCTGGTACTCCCACAGAAGGGCCTGGTCCTGATGTCTCCTCTGCTCTAGCTGGGTCACGTACCTGTCCTGCTCTAGTAGGTGGATAGTCGAGACGCGAAGGCATCTGTCCTCCTCAGTAAAGATAACTCTGCCGACTGCGAAACTCTACTCACTAGGGGTAAGGCTGAGGTCGAGGGCCTGGGGAAGTAGACGGAACTCTGTCATCTTCAGGTGCTCATAGTGGTCCCTCATCACTCTACGAAGTGCCTTATGTGAGATAGCTTGCAGTCCCTCCTCGACTGTGTCCTCTATAGTCAACTCGGTGAAAGCTGGGACAGAAGGTAGGGTAGTGCTAGCTAGGAACTCGACTGAGGTGACAATTGGTCCTTCGATTCCTCCTTCCTGAGCTGGCTTCCCAGTGCAGGTGACCTTGACAAGCTCATCGGGGACTCCTAACGTGACGAGAACTTGACAGAGGGTCTGTGCAAAACCCCCGAGCTCACGTAGGTCGAAGGTAAGCTTGGCGTGGTCCAGAGGTAGCGGTCCTAGAGGCGGCCAGTCGACGTTCGTTGCCATCTGCATGTTTTATGGAAATAGGTGTAAGCAGGTCAATAATAGATGAGCCTTGCATAAAAGTAAATGCAGGGTCAGCATATAACCGAAAGAAGGGTTGTTCTCGTCCTATTCTATCATCCATTTCTGAGGGTTTCGTCCTATGGTCAAGTATGGCTCTGATACCAACTGAAGCGACCCAATTTCCGGGAAGGGAAATCCACAGAGTCAAAGTGTAATAAGACCGTTGTAGAATATATTACCCAAATTTCCAGTCGAATATCACTTCCATACAACGATAATATCAGAGTCCAAATAGTGTGGAATTACATAATTTATTACATCGCCGCATTGGCGGAATCAAAAGTAGCATTCAATCAGAACAGCTTGAAGATAAGATCGCCAAACTTGAGCATAGGCACGAACCCCTCAACCGTCAAACTCCTCAGAGCTATAATCCTTAGCAGAACCTGTGTGCCAAAATTTATCAGTACGATTTGTACTAGCCACTCCCACCCTATGAGCATTGCTTTGTGAAATTTGGATGCAAGTTGGATATATTCAAAAGGAACCTATAGGGCTGGGGTTTCCTATGTTTTAGCATATCATGTATATTATAATAGTTGGTCAAGTTTTAACACCATTCTCACACCCATTCCACCCAATTTCCATCCAGAGCCAGGTTTCGATCCTAGGATCGATTTACCACCATCTCCACACCATCACTACATCACAACCATGCCATCGCTCAGTCGATAGGCCAACTCCCTCTTAGCACTGTCTCAAGGCCCGTAGCCCCTGGCTACGACCGACACTCTCTCTTAGGGGAAGAAGAGAAGGACTCATCTCACTATCTAGTTTAAGCAAAACCCAGGAAAGGTCCATAATCGACAAGTCGGCATATGTATCGATCGATCAACCAAACACTCTGCAGAGGTTTTACATACCACAAGATTAGCCATCCCTGGAGCCATGTATCTCCTAGGCAGAATTCTGGTCGCTTGCCAGCCTAGAACGATGCCACCCTACCTTTCAGCCCTAGAACATCCCAAGTCTAGTCTGGGATGGCTGATACTATGAGTCGTAGACAGAGCCAGGGCCCTCCGGATGTCAAGAGCCGGGTCCACAAGGCCTCCTAAAGTCTCAGAAGGGTGTGGGGGAAACCGCGCGCCCCGTACCTCCTTGCACACGTTTGCCTAGCAGTAGTGGCATCGTCTACCAAGTAGTCCGACCGTCCCGCACCATATAGGGCGAGTGGGATGTAAAGGATTCCCGGTGAGTCTGAGTACTAGTAAGTCGTTAGGGATGACCAAGCCAGAATGTCTTCATCAGGGTTTCCATTTATCGTGCCACCACAGCACCTCTACCCCGGGCTCCACCTCTCCGAGGTTCACACCCAAGGCCACCTCTAATTACCATTTACCCGCCACAGGTATTCCATATCCAAGTGCCCAGGTAGCACCACATGGCAAGACTTGCCCCAGGCTCGTTGTATACTCCAACTTGGTCGACACAACCCTTACCCTTCACGCACCCAAGTCACACACACAGCACTCTCCCCATAGTTCAGATAACGCTAGTTTCCACCATGCATCAATGTAGTACAAGCGTAGTAGAAGTAATAAATAATGAAATATAGCAGCAAGCGTGTGACTAGTCTAACAGTAGGGTGAGCAGGGGTAAGGTTGCGTCAAGGTAAAGGCCATCAAGAAAGCATACTACCATGCAAGTCCTATCATAGTGAGATCATAACAACAAAGTAAAGCAATAGCAGTTCTATATTAGCCATGCTTAATAGGTGCTACGAGGTTGGGTGGGATGTGGCACCTTCAGTGCAGTCGTCTCTGTACTCCTCACGGTACTCTCAGTCCTTGTCCGTCTGGTTCTCCTCCGAGTCTGCAAACGATCGCATTATAGTCACGTTAGTGACGTCAATAGAATAGCACAAAGAAGCAATGAAAATTCAAAAGAGCCAAATGCACTCAAATATGGGTTCATTGCGTAGAGCTTGATTTCATATGAATTTTGGTCCTGATCTTGTATTTTCTAAGGTTGTATGATTTAGTTATGTATTTCTAAAGATTAAATTAAGGCCGATTCATTCATGGCTGACACGTGTCACATTGTGACCGGTTCACGTGGCATGTAGGGATATAGCTGGTGTGGTGGTCGAAGAGGTCGCCGAAGTGGTCGGAAAGGTTGCAGCGGTGGTCGGAGATGTCACCGAGGTGGTCGGTGAGATCACCGTCGTGGTCGGAAGGCTGGCTGAGGTGGTCGGAGAGCTTTGCCGACGTGGTTGGTGAGATCGTGGAGGTGGTCGGAGTGGTCACCGAGGTGGTCGGTGAGATCGCGGATGTGGTCGGATTGGTCACCGAGGTGGTCGGTGAGATCACCGTCGTGGTCGGAAAGATCACGGGGGTGGTCAGAGAGCTTGCTGAGGTGGTCGGAGTGGTCAGAGATATTTCTGAAGTCCCCGATGCTGGCATGGTCTCATCATCGGCATGACATCAGCATGGCACCATCCGAGCTAAACTGTGGCTAACAGGTGGGTCCAGGGTCAAACGGTGTCTGACAGGTGAGGCGTGGTTCATGGTGAACCCGCCTGCGTTGGTCCATAGACCGTAGAGCTGGTCTATGAAGGACTTGTTCCACTTACTCCTTCCCAGTGTTTGATTCACGTGCACCAAGTGTACGGATGTGTGGCCAGCGAGGGAAAATCCCAATCTTCTTCCCTATCGTGCTCCCACCGGTGGTGAGCTCATTGGTGAGCCCCTCCAGCGGCGCGGGTGTGCAATTAAGGTGGGCAAAAGCTTGGCCATGCCATAGCGGGTGTCCCGGTGAAGTTAACATGGTGGTCGGGCAGCCCCAGTTGGCTGGCTGCGGTGAACGGCGGTGTGGGTTCGTCGGCGTGCATGGATAGGGCTGTAGTGGTAGCGAGAGCCTAGTTGGAGGAGCGTGTGAGCTCCATGGTGCTTCTACAACCATGGTAGGCATGTTGAAAGAGCTCCTGGTGCTCCCAGTGGCTCTGGCCACGGTGCTAGGGCAAAGCGGAGGCGTTGGCGCTCCGACGAGGTGCGGTGCGGCAACGCAGGGCTCCGGTGGGTTTCTTCCACGGCTAAGAAGAGCGCAGTGTGTCTCCCATCATGGCGGAGCTAGTTAGGGTGTCAACGTCGCCTTTACCACGACATAGAAGACGCAGTGGTCTCGCCATGGTTGTGCTCTGGCCATGGTGAGCGCGTGTGTGCGTGCAATACGTTGGCCGGGCATAAGCAGAGCGCTCGACACTGGTGTTCCTGAGTAGAGGGCTCGGCGTCGCCCCCTTGCTTCCCTTTGCTTTGCGTTTCCATTTGGCTCAACAAGAGGGTCGTGGTGGTCCTTCTATGCTACTGGTTGGCTAAGCCGGAGCAAGAGCTCGTGCTCCGACGTGGTCCATTCATGGCGTCTGAGAGGCTAGGTGTGGTTGTGCTGGTGTTCCCAAGCTGCTAGGGGTCGGTGAGGTCAGGCCTTGGGCTAGTGCGCGTGTGGTGCGTGTGCAGCGTGTCCAGGAGCGGGAATGCTCCGCCTCTACGTTTCCTAGGCGCGGGGATGCGGTGGCGTTCATGGCGAGTACGGTGAGTGGCGAACGACGTGGCTCACCATAGGGCTCGTGGCGGTAGGATGGCAGTGTAGTGGCGAGGCGAGGCCATGATGAGGCGATGCAGTGCCGTGCCGAGCAGCTACGTCACCGCAGCCGATCGATGCGGCGCTTCTGGCTCTGGCGAGGTCCGGTTCCACAGCGGCTTCCTTCCTCCTCCCTCTCTCTCGGCTTGACGCGGTGTGGTGCTGTGCCACCAGCGGCAACGGTGAATGGGCTGAGGGTTAGGGCTCGCGGGCGTTGGCTTTTATAGCCGGGCTCCAAGGGCTCCAATGGCAGACGGTGATCGGGCGGTGGTGATGCGTGCAGCGCATCCGACGGCTTGCGTGCGGTAGCGTAGGCGCGGCGCAAGGGGGAACAAGGTCATGCAATTTGCGTGACCCTAGGCCCGCGTCTGCTCCGTGGTCGGCTCCCGGTCGTGGAAGAGGTTGGCGTGGGGAGGAAGATGATCCTGTTGCTGGGGTGGCTGATGCATGGGGTCCGGTTTGTCAGCTTGTCCTGATGCGGCGGCGTGCGGTGCGTGATGGCTAACGGGTGGGTCCAGTTTGTCAGCGGCTGCACGCGTGAAAGGGCAGGCGAGGCTTGGCTAGGCTAACTGGGTCGGTCGAGGCAGGCTGGGCTAAACTGCTGCCTCCCCCTTTTCGTTTCTCTTTTATTTCTTTTCTATTTTGTTTGCCTTTCTCTTTCATTTGTTGCCAATTTGGTTAGGGTTCAATTTATTTAGTTAAACATCACATAAGGCAAAAGAATCCAAATCACAAGTGAGATTAAGGATGCATGCATGATTTATTTATTTAGGAATTTAATTACACATGTGGCATAAAACCAAGCTATGCTTATTATTTTAACCTAGTTGGGTCACATCCAATCCAAAACTAGGGTTGGGGCTTCGACATGTGTCACTCAACATCACATAGGGTTAAAACAAAAATTTTGTAGCTGTGATTTTTGGTGTGTGGATTTTTGGGTTGTTACAGGCTACCCCCCCCCCCGACGCTAGGGCCAAGGGTGACCCCCCGCTGGTCCTCTGCACCACCGCCATGACGCCCAGGGACCCTTCGGCCATGTCCCCCTCCATCCGACCCATGTCGGGCGCTGTCACCTAGGCCACTAGTGGCGTGGATCATGCCGCTTCCTCGGGCACTACCATGGCTACATTTGGCTATGCCTAGCTTGTCACAGTCGTGGCCACCTCTGCTTGATTCAGTGGGGCCTTGACCGGTAGCGCCACGTGCACCGCCATCAATGCCACAAGCGCAAGCAGCAACTCCATCCGTTCAAACATCAGCAGTGGAATTGCTTTCACTGCCAGTTGCTCGGCGGCCTCCAAGGGTGTTCCCTCAGTCACGGTGCCTGCTTGTCCCACCGAGGGCATGGGTGCCACCATGAGCTGTGCCTCATCGGCCGATGAGGCAGTGACCTCGGCTCCGATCCCGCCCAAAATGAGAGCAACATCGGGCGATGGCCGCCGCCTCACCTAATGGGCGACACTCTTCTTTGGTGCTAGCGCCAAAGTGCCGCCCTGTCTCAGGATGCTACAAGACACAAAAGGCGTGAGTCACGCTAAAAATAGAGAAAACAGGAGTCTCGGTCCACGATCGAGTCTCAGCCGGGCTGACCCTGGACGGATCCCCACGAACGGGATACCAGGGTTCCATTTAAGCTATCCAGCTAACAAACCATCAAATCTCATAGCCATACCCATGAAGGGTCCGAATCACCCCTAGGTGATTCTTTTCAAATCACCCGGGGGCTCGAGGGCTACACCCGACGGGTGCGCTCATGCGCACCCTCTGGCAAGACGAATCACCCTAGGCGATTCTGTCCGAATCACCTAGGGGATCGAGGGCTACACCCATCGGGTGCACTCGCGCGCACCCTCCAGCAAGTCAAATCACCCCCAGGCGATTCTATCTAAATGACCCCGAGCCTCGGGGGCTACTATCAAGGACCGGATACTGGGATACCCAAAGATGAGGAGCTAATAACCATTAAACGTTGATGCTTTCAAACAGACAAGAATGCGACTACACCTCATCCATCCACCGAGACCATGGGCCCCGCCTTGCCCAACCCTCTAGGACTGGCTCCGCCTCGCTCGACCCCTAGGGCTGGCTCTACCTTGCTCGATGTCTAGGAGTGGACTCTGCCTCGCTTGACGTCTGGGGGCAGACTCCACCCCGCCCGACCTCCGGGGGCTGGCTCTGCCTTGCTCGACATCTAGGAGTAGACTCCGCCTCGCCCGATGTCTGGGAGCGGACTCTGCCTCGCCCGACGTCCAGGGGCAGACTCTGCCCCACCCGATGTCCGGGGCTGGCTCCGCCTCGACCGATGTCTAGGAGCAGACTCTGCCTTGCCCGACATCTAAGGGTAGACTCTACCTCACCTGATGTCTAGGAGCGGACTCCGCCTCGCTCGATGTCCGGGGGCAGACTCTACCTCGCTCGACGTCCGGGGGCTGGCTCCGCCTCGCTCGATGTCTAGGGGTAGACTCCACCTCGCCCGACGTCCAGGGGCTGGATTCACCTCGCCCGATGTTTGGGAGCTGGCTCCACCTCGCTCGACGTACAGGGGCTAGCTTCGCCTCGCCCGATGCCCAGGGGCTGGCTTCGCCTCGCCCGAAGACTGTGTGCTGCTCCTTCATAACTATGTGCGCAGATAAGGCAGGACACTCAAGTCAACCACAATACCAAGGACCATACCCAGCACTATATCCTACACACCTGCAAGAAAGTATCGACAGGATATGACAAGACAGGAGCTTTAAGGCCCTTCCGGGCATGTCAGAGCCCGAATAGTGTTGTGGGCGCCAACATTTGTTTTACAGTGTTGTGGGCGCCGCCATTGGCCCTCGGGCGCGGATCTTGATGGAACCATACATCAACCACTACAGTCCAAGAGAAGACTCATGTCCTCTACAGTGATAGACACGCAGTCACTGCGCCGTCCGCTCCCTGTAGGGTTGCGTATCAACACCCCGGTCCGTCGCGCCACCCGCTGGGGTAGGATGGGATGTGACCACTTGCTGATCAAGTTAGAGCGTGGCATCATCAATGGCAGACGCCCAACATGGAGCTACCCCGGGCACCGTCTGCTGGCTCATAGGAAAAGGAAGACCCGACGCCTTCGAAGGACCTTCTTTTTTGCCTCTGGTTTTTCTTATTCCCCCATCTATAATCTCGGCTTCCCCTTGGTCTATAAAAGGGAAGGCAGGGCACCCCATTAAGGGGACCGATTGATTCAACACACCATGCACCACATAACACACAGCTGAGCAGCATCCTAGCTCTCAGCACCCGTTCGACCTTTCCATCAGAGACTTGGGACCTATCTCTCTCTCACCCATTTGTACCCCCTACTATGAACCTTTCAGTGCTAATAACATGAGCAGCAGCCACAAACTGGACGTAGGGACATTCTACCCAAACCAGTATAAACCTTGTGTCTTTTAGCACACCATCTAGGCCCAACGTGAAATAAATACAAATTTACTAGTTGGTGTTTACTCGAAACATCGACAGTGTCCATTGAAATAGGCTCTTCAGTGAAACTAATTAGGCTTATTGTGAATAGTTATAACACATTGAAATGGCAACTAAGCCTGCCTCTGCCTATATATATGCAATGCTGGATGCATTGCTACTTAATTCCCGACTAGTATTTTTTTGTTGTAGTACCAATGTCTGGAGGTTTGTCCAGAGGGAGAGGAAAGGGGAAGGGAACTACCATTGTGTGGGAGGGTTCTCTTGGTCTCGATTTCTTTGAGGAAGCTCTTTATGAGAGGTTCCCAGTTGAGAGCAAAAGTGATTTCACCAAAGAGGCACCACTGAGAGAATACGATGAATGGAAAGAAGAGTGGCCAAAATGCATGCATGGTAAGGACTGCCTAGTACAGATGTTCACCGAGGGAATAGATGAAGGTCGTCGTTTCTTCAAATGCCTGCGAGCATGGGTAATTGCTATTACTATTTATTTCTTCAATATGTTCCTCTTCTATACAACTTACATGACATACTTATTGCAGTCTTCCTTGGCCGAAGAAAACTATGGGTTCACTTGGTGGGTCGATCCTCGACCTATTTATCCGCATGAGGAGTACATCTACTACCTATAGGACCGTATCTTCGATCTAGAAAGGGAAGTTAGCAGCGGTTACAAGGATGACGAACAGGACAACAACAATAGTGATGCCGATTCACAGGAGGCACTCTGCAATGATCCATATTGATGTAGACTAGGCCCGATCTTCTGAAAGGTATGATAGCATCGATTGGTGGAGACTCGACGTTGACGATCTAGGCTTTGAACCAAGACTGATTCGGACCCCGCAACCGTTACACCACTGCTCCGTTGGTTAACCACGCGAACACGATTGACCTCGCCGAGAAGGCTTTCCTCAAGCGAATCGAGAACACAAGCAAGAATAGGATGAACGCAATCTGAAATTGCAAATAAATATGAGGCTTATGAAAATAAGAAGGAGTTCAAGTCTTTATTCGAAAGGACTAATCGCCACAGGTGAACAAGATCAATAACTGGGGCCCTAGTTCACAGCAAGCGGCCTTGGCGGCGACAGTTGTAGCAAAATGACGTCTGTTTCACGAGGAAATCAAGAACTAAACAAAACCCAAACCCTAAGGAGAGTGATGGCTGATATTTATAGAGTCTTGGGTGTCACCTCCCTGGACGCGCCCCCTAATGGGCCCAAACACGATACACGGTCCAACGGACCAAAAGACGGTGTCGCAGCACCCTGACAGATTCTGAACGCTGACTTGTTTCGACAATTTCTGTTGATTCTGAAGGGCTTTTGACGTTAAACCAATTGGGTTGACTTCCTTATCCAATTAGCTTTCCATCCATATGTGGATCATAAAAAACGGAGTCCGGATGCGTTCTGGGTGACTAGTTTAAGGCAGACTAGTCCTGGAGGCCGAGGCAAACTCGAACTTGAGTTGCTTTGGGCCTCCACCTTGGGGACTCGAACCAAATTAGCCTCGGATCTCCTTCTTGACTTGGACACCCTTGCTGGCCTCCTACCCCTCCATACCATGTGCCAAATATGGTCATATGCATGGGTGTCATGTCCTCATCATCCTCCCCTTCTTGACGAAAAGCCGTCCTCGACGTCGATTGTGCTTGAAACTGATCCTGCACAACATAAAGGAGAACGGGGTTGCAAAAACAAAGGGAACTAAAATAATTGTGAGAAGGAACGTAACCATGTTTACAAGTTTGTAGCATGTCATCTCGCATAAAAATTTCAGCAAGCATGTAGACTCCATGATCTGAGCGCACACGATGTATGTCAACACTATCCTGCAAAAGATTAGAACTAACCAAAGACAATGCAGGAATAGATGATCTAGCAGACATAGATAGCAACCAACAATGCTCCTCTTCTTGGAAGTGAACTTGTTTCTTTAAGGAACATGAGAAAATGTTTGTATTATTATGGCTGACCTCTAAACGATCATAATCTTGTACAACAAAAGAAGAATTTATATTATTGCGAATGTATATGCGATGTATCATATATTGTCCCTTGTTGTTATATTTGCCAATAACATGATATGTATGTTTAGAAAACCAAGGTAAATCAACATATTTAAATAGGCTTTCCTCCAAACAATCTAGGTTACACAAAACATCAAATTCAATGTAACCTAAAGTATGTAAAGAAGACAATAGTTTGAACTCATCAGTTTTAGTAGCAATATGAATAACATGTTTATTTTCAGCGTAAGTGGTTGGTTCCAAAATATGTAAAACTGAAGCATCATCAACCAATTCATCTTTATCACAAAGAACATCAAGCAAATTATCATGGGACAAAGATAAATCAAGAGAGGGTTCCACTAACAATTGCTCTATGATAGCATGGTGTGTGGAAGAATTTAGTACATTAAAACAATTCTCACCTTCTGTGAGTGTAGCACCATGGGCATTACCTGTGGTTTCAGCAGGAGTAATAGGTGCATTGTGAAGTGATGGTTCTGAATTTGCATATGAGGTTGTGGGCTCCTCATTTTCTTCCATGTCATCCTCTCGCTTATGTACATTATCCTACAGAAGGTTAGTCATAGCAAGAGAAATAATAACAGACTCTTCCTCTAAATGGTACACCTCATCATATGAAGTCAAAACAGGAGGTGGATTAACAAAGGTTTCTCGCATAAGAAGTTTCATATCATTCCAAGTTTGAGGTTTATCAGAAGGATCTAAAGACTCCCACCAAGATAAAGCAGAATATCGTAAAACACTAGCT
This sequence comes from Miscanthus floridulus, assembly GCF_019320115.1. NCBI lineage: Eukaryota > Viridiplantae > Streptophyta > Magnoliopsida > Poales > Poaceae > Miscanthus > Miscanthus floridulus. The sequence goes on from NC_089586.1 coordinate 88,224,820, forward strand.
ACATTTTTTACCTTCCTCCTTGGACACATAAAGCGAGTAGCAAAAATATTATCGATGGCAATTTCCCACTCCATGTACTCATCGACACCTATACCATTATAAGTCGGTGGATACGAACAACCTGTCATTGTTAGAAAACAGCAAAAGACAACACAAAAGTATTATCCCTATCATCCACTTAGGTTCTAGACAAGGAAAAATAAGGCACTCAACTCTCAAGCGTCTTACCACGGTCTTACAAGTGTTCTTACTAAAGCAACAGGCGGTGCAATCGGTCGGTGACTGTGATACCGTTGTAGCTTGAGTGTAACATTGCAAGGCGAACCTGTACTTGGTTAGAAGAAAGTGGAGCCTGGACAGGCATAATATAGTAGCAAGGAATAGCAAAATTTGCAACTGAATAGCAAAGCTGAATAAGTATCCCAAGTACTTGTCTTAGTTGCTGGCCTACTCGCGTTTCAAGTACCAGATGTATCAAGTGATGTGAACAATAAAAATATGATTAGGAACAAGGCAGAAATCAGCATATGCAAACACTGCTCAAATGGCGCTCTCTATGTGCTCCTCTAGATATTGTTCCACTTTTGCCCCTCTCTTTTTTCTCTATTTTTGGGCTGTCGTTGTTTTTTTAGGAAATTTTGACTTTTTCTTTTTCTTTTTTTGATATTTTTTCTTCACTTAGGAGCACAAAAGAAGTAACCACAGAAAATATGAGCTTAAACAAGTGAAAGACGTGGCTTGTCAAATTTTCAGAAGACGTGCTCGAAATCGACAAAGACCTTGTGACCACGAAAAGAGGATCTTGTTACCACTTTTTGACCAAAATAAAAATCTCTGACCCCAACATTTGTGGGGGATGGACGGATCCGAAAATTTTTTCTGATTGATTTTGATATATGGAACGTCGAAATCCGAGTTCGTATGCGAAAACTAGACCAGTTTTAAAAACGGACTCCAAATTAGAGGACAAAACGGGAACAATGCGCGCAAAATTGGTCATGGCAGCAATGATTCGATGGAAACAGTGAAGACAAGTGTAGGAAATTAGATGACGTGGACTAGGGTTTGATGGATACAAAGGAAACTCAACAAGACTTGGAGATGTTCACGGATTATGATGAAAAACAAAGGGGAAAACACAAACTGGACTAAAAAATGATCTAAAACCAGCAACAAGAACTTGACCTAGGGTACAAACTCAACAACGCAAAACAGAGACGAAATTGCACGGCACAATGAGGCTATAGGACAGGGAATATGTGACGATGTATATATTTTTTTGGCTTTTTGTGGACTATAGGTAATGCAAAAACAGTAACAATCTAAAGGGAAAAACAAAGTTATACCTAACGGGCAATAAGGGCTCTGATACCACTTGATGTAGACTAGGCCCGATCTTCCGAAAGGTATGATAGCATCGATTGGTGGAGACTCGACGTTGACGATCTAGGCTTCGAACCAAGACTGATTCGGACCTCCGCAACCGTTACACCACTGCTCTGTTGATTATCAACCACGCGAACACGATTGACCTCGCCGAGAAGGCTTTCCTGCAAGCGAATCGAGAACACAAGCAAGAACATGATGAACATAATCTGAAATTGCAAATAAATATGAGGCTTATGAAAATAAGAAGGAGTTTAAGTTTTTATTCGAAAGGACTAATCGCCATAGGCGAACAAGATCAATAACTAGGGCCCTGGTTCATAGCAAGCGGCCTTGGCGACGACAGTTGCAGCAAAATGATGTCTGTTTCACGAGGAAATCAAGAACTAAACAAAACCCAAACCCTAAGGAGAGTGATGGCTTGTATTTATAGAGTCTTGGGTGTCACCCCCCTAGACGCGCCCCCTAATGGGCCCAAACATGATACACGGTCCAACGGACCAAAAGACAGTGTCGCAGCACCCTGATAGATTCTGGACGCTAACTTGTTTCAACGATTCCTGTTGATTCCGAAGGGCTTTTGACGTGAAACCAATTGGGTTGACTTCCTTATCCAATTAGATTTCCATCCATATATGGATCATCAAAAACGGAGTCCGGATAAGTTCTGGGTGACCAGTTTAAGGCAGACTGGTCCTGGAGGCCGAGGCAGACTCGAACTTAAGTTGCTTTGGGCCTCCACCTCGGGGACTCGAACCGAATTAGCCTCGGACCTCCTTCTTGACTTGGCAACCCTTGCTGGCCTCCTACCCCTCCATACCATGTGCCAAATATGGTCATATGCATGGGTGTCATGTCCTCATCACATATTGCACCTGCCCTAACCACAAGAACAAGGGGCCTCCGCCATCACCCTAGCCACCACCACCAACAACAATGGGAGGCTACTGTGGAGAAGGTGCAACACAATTTGCTATGTGGCCACACTACTAGGACAACCCTATCTTATTCACATGGCACATCCATGTATTCGTTGTTTGGTTTAATTACCTAAGGCATGTTAGGTTTAGTCGAAGGAACTCTGTACCCTAGTTCAGTACATGTTCTCACATGCCATTTCATGTGTTTTATGTGTTGAATTATACAATACCCTACTTCGTTAGGTTGTGTTTGTAGCACGTGATCATATTTCACTACGTCCGCAATATTATACTGAATATTACTGAATATTATGACCATAAATAATGAAAACAACGAGATAATAAAAAGTCCAATACTATGCCACATTAAACAACATAATAATATTAGAAGTACATGCCGACAGTAGACAACATTGTTCATGAATAAACTATAGAACTAGCAAGTCATGGAGACTACTAAGTGCAACGAGGCTACTTTCCCTTCCTCAGGGCATCGAGATTCTCCTCCATCGCTGCTTTCGCTCGGCGTGCACGCTCAAGCTTCTTCTCCCTCTTCTCCCTGTACGCAGCAACACGCCTCCTTTCCTCCTCTTCTTTGTGCTCCTTTTTTATAGCCTCCTCTCTGCGTCTCTTCTCCATCATCTCCTTGTCCTCTGTCTCCCACCGCAACAGTTTCTGCATCCATTCCTTGTCTTCAGGCTTGATCTCAATGTCGATCCACTGCTCAAAATCACAGAGCGGTGGAGGGGTCTACAAAAAATGCAATTGTTACAAAACAAAAAAAATCATGCAAGATGTCATATGACACAAACATCAATTCCTCACCATCTTGTTAATGCGGCGCTGACGAAGTGTAGGCTCAAACGTAAAATTGGAACACATCCAATACATCTGCCTATACGTGTCCTCTTCAACGGACTTAGCTACCTTGCAAGGATCGCCGCAAAAGCACATGGACACTGGAACACCACTAGGCAGAGGCAATCGGTCGAAGGCATTTCCGGTCATCCAGCCATAACTACAATTCAATCAATTTTGTTCTAAGAATCGAAAGCAATTAACATTAAACCCTAAACCTAGGGTTTCCCACTTGATGCACAACAATGAACCCATAACATAACAACATGCGCTAAGGTTACCTTGGTTTGCTAGCTTTTCCATGCCTGGCATCATACGGTTGTATAATACAAATATTAAAAATTGCATGAAACCCTAAGTAATGACGATTCTTAGGTTGAAAATCCGACTAACATATACCGAATCGATGCAAAAAAACTAGGAGGGGAGCGAGGATACCTTGCTCTCGAAGATCTACGGATCAAATCAAAGTTTCCAAGGTCCAATATGCCGATTCGTGAGGTAGGACGAAGTGAGGAGAGAAAAAACCTGAGAGAAAGGACAAAGAAGAGGAAGAAGGCTCGGGCAGGAAGGTTGGGGGCCGGGTTAAAACACCACCTCGATGCCATAGATATTGGCGCTAAGCTCGGCGCTAAGATCTACGGCGCTAGGCTCGGCGCCAGGATCTACGGCGCTAGGCTCGGCGCCAGGATCTACGGCGCTGAGCTGCCTGCCAAGTCACCGTAACGTCTGCGTCAAGCCCAAGACCTTGGTGCCAGCAACGATGGCGCCGAGGTAAGGGTCTAGATTTTGAATCATACCTCCAGAGACATATTTGTGAAAAATTTTCAAAAAAAGGCTAGAAAATAAAAAAGTTGGCTAGCTAGCCACCTTCCTCTCCACGACTGCGCTTAGCCACCTGGTTGCCGGTGGGCCTGCCACGCGCTGGCAGCAGATCTAGCACTACCGACCACCGTGATCGGCCCCGCCTACCGTACACCTTCTGCAGCCCTCCTCGCTCCTCCCAAGGCGCAAGAGGCAATGCAACACTGACGTTAGTTCTAAGTATTACTTGAGCACTTTGAATTGATATCTTCATTTGTGTTTTTGTCATATCTATTGTACCTATTAGTTTATGGCTAGTAAAATTTTTAGCTTTCTATTATTTAGCGCCCCCGTCCTCGGCCTGTTTGTGGATCATCCATTGAACATGTACTAGAAGAAAAGCAAGGCGGATAGGAGAAAAACAGAAGAGTGGGGTCTACCTATTGCGTAAGCATCAACAAATTACTTTGAAATCGGAAGAACCTATTTTGTGACTTGGTCGGCATCGTGCTCTATTTCACAGTCTTATCAAGTCACTAATGGCACAACAACATGAACGAGTACAAAATTGAATAAAAAAAGGAATTCACAATAAGGTAGCAAGATCCTTGTCCGTGGCAAATCTATGTTGTTGGCTATTGTCTTTTCAAAAGTAGTTTCTCAATTGCTATTTTCTTCTTGCTTAGGCCCCACTTCTAAAAACAAGTTGAAAAGTATAGAATGCTAAGGACAAATATTCCGAACTCACAGGAAGGGCAGCGATGCGATTCTGTGTCAAAGTAGAGCAGTAGCGATAGTGAATTACTATTCTCATTAACAATAGGGCCTTTCCTCCTATCTTATCCAATTCGTTACGTTTTCTGATTGCACTACTCCCTTCTAATCCAACAATTTGATAACCTACCGAATCCTAAACGTATATATAGTAGACTGGTGGGACAAGCTAATGGTAGCCATAGAAGAACTCTCCAAAGCTTAGTTTGTCCCACCCTAGAGTTCTTCTATCCAGTTCTTCTATGGTTGCCACTTTGCCAGCAGAGTTCTTCTATGTACTCGCCGCAGAGACAGACAGCCAGCCATGCGCAGGAAATGACCACTGGGCTTGGTACGTGACCGTCGCCAAAAGATCAGATCAGACGATGTGCTCTGAATCAATAGACGAGGTAGACATCGCCTCCGCAAAGTCTCTGCTTCCTATCTTTGTGTTTTTTTTCCCAGAAAATGAAGCGCAGCAGGAGCCACTTTTTTCTGTGTGGTGCACGTGTTTGCATGGTAAGGTTTAGGCTGTGTTTAGTTTATGAAATTTAAGAATTTTGCTACCGTAGTACTTTCGTTTTTATTTGGCAATTAGTGTTCAATCATGGACTAATTAGGCTCAAAATATTCATCTCGTGATTTTCAACCAAACTGTGCAATTAGTTTTTTTTCGTCTACATTTAATGCTCCATGCACGTATCGCAAGATTCGATGTGATGACTACTGTAGCACTTTTTGAGAAACTTTTTGGGAACTAAATACAGCCTTATATGATGGCTCTAGCCACAAGGCTCCGGGCTCCGCAACAGATGATGGATGGACGAAGTGGTCGCCGTCATGTAGATGTAGTGCTCATCGCCACGATACACTATCTTATCTACAAGGTTTGATTCCCTGAACGAAACAACCTATAACAGCCCTGTATAACAGCATGTAGAAAGAGTTTATATATTCACATGGAACTAGTGCGGAATATACGGATGAAGTCGTCCAGTTTAGTGCAGGTCTGTCAATCACACGCACAGTTTAGTGCGGTTGTTTAGCTGATAAGCCATAGCTTAACCATAGCTTAAAAGTACTGTTGGCTGAAAAAAAAAGTACGGCTTACAGGATTAGCGCATCGGAATCAATCGTGTTCCTCACCCGCACGCGGAGACCAATCCCAAACCAGCCGCCGCCTCCGCTCCCTAGCCTCCGGCCTCCCCTCCGATTTGATTCGAGGGACCGATGGAGTGCATCGCCGAGATGCCCCGCGCGCCGCTGGACAGCCGCCCGCGCAAGCGGCAGCGGCTCGGGTGGGACGTCGGCCCCGCCGAGATGTACCAGGTTACGCGGCCGCGGCTCGGCTGGGACGTCGGCCCCGCCGAGATGTATCAGGTATAACCTCTTTTACCGTCTCTGTTTCCTCTCGCGGATCTATCGTCGGGGATGTCGGTTTTCCATGCGCAGCGCGTCTATTGGTGCTCTTGTTCTAGGGTTAAGTGGTGGATCTGTAGAATAGCAGTACTCGTCGCCGTAGATTGAATCGTTTTAGTGTCGATCTATCATGTTCCTCGCAGATCTGTTACTATTGATAGGTTTAAGGGGCTGATTTGTTCAGCGTATGATGGGTGGTTGGTGTGGTTGGCGTTGCTCTTTTTCGGGTCAATACTATTATTTGGATCGGTATGGGTTGTATAATCATACTGTTTCTTCGTTATACCTTTTGTAGGTAATAATCTGCTCGTCCTATTTTGTGTTTATAGGTAGACTTTAATTTACAAATTAGAGTATAGGTAAATTTGTGTAGACAATGAAGGCGAATTAACTGTACCATTGAAGAACTTGGGAACTTTTTAATGATTTTGCATAATGTTTTGAGAAAAGAAAAGTACCTTCTCTTTCTAAATTGGTATTATATAAGCTGGCTATAGCAGGATGTTGTGGTGATTTGGTTGCTTAATTTCTCAGTTAGATCGAAAATTTATTGGTTCTTCTTTCCATGTTCAGTTAGGACTTTGTGGACAAGAAGTTGTGAATGCCCTCAGCGCTGCAGCGTTGGGCCTCTCTTCAGGCTGTGTTTCTTCTCAAGTCAACCAAGAGCAGCCTCGTGATGGTTCCCCTCCTCTGAGGGAAGATGACAAGGATGGGCATTATGTTTTTGCTGTTGGAGATAACCTCACATCTCGCTGTAATTACCTGCCCTTGATGCCTCTTGTTGCCCATACAAATGAGTTTCCATGGCTGGTTCTTATGGATTGCTTTACATGTTTGCAGATAAGATCAATGCAAAAATGGGAGAAGGTCAGTTTGGATGGCCATGTCTTCTGAAATAATTGATTAACTCACATTGGGCATGCTGTGCAATACATGCAGCAAGTTATGTTCATAACTGAATGTGTCTGGAATACATCAGGTACCTTTGGTCAGGTCTTGGAATGTTGGGATAAGGAAAGGAAAGAAATGGTGGCTATCAAGATCATCAGGGGCATTAAGAAGTACAGGGATGCCGCAATGATTGAAATTGGCATGCTTGAGCAGCTTGGTAAATATGATGAAAGTCGATCCAGGTGAGTCTGCTGGTTCAGTTAGCACCTCTCTGTGTGCTTTACGTTCATAAGATTGCTTGTATATATAAGCTGGTCTATTTTGCAGTTGTGTTCAAATTCGGAACTGGTTTGACTATCGTAACCATATCTGTATTGTAAGTACATTGTTAGATTATGGCAATTATGAACTGACCCAAAAAGGTAACCATGTGGTGCTTAAACGTTGGTGAATTTGGATTAACGGTGAGCAGGTCTTTGAGAGGCTTGGACCAAGCTTATATGATTTTCTGAAGAAAAACAATTACCGCTCATTCCCAATTGCCCTAGTTCGGGAGATTGCCAAACAACTGTTGGAATGTATAGCATGTGTGTGCACAGTTCTTTCTATTACCCCTCCTGCACTATAATGCATATACATTAGTTTTGTGCATTATATGTGCTGCATTGCAGCCTGTCATTAATCCATTACTCCTGCTTATACAAGGAATATCTAACATCATGGGATGTTTATGTATTTACCCTCTCTCTGTAATGTGTTGCAGTTATGCATGAATTGCGCCTCATACACACTGATTTAAAGCCTGAGAACATTCTCCTTGTTTCTCCGGAGTACATTAAAGTGCCCGATTACAAAGTATATTTTGTTCTTTTTATTTAATTCACCTGCTTAAGATCTACCTTGTGCTGTGCTTGTTCATTTCTGTTGTGTTAATTAGTGAACATTGAGAAATATGGTACTGATCCACTTTTTTAATTTGCTAGGTTTCATCCCGATCCCCAAAGGAGGGGTCCTATTACAAGCGGTTGCCCAAGTCTAGTGCTATTAAGGTAATTGATTTTGGTAGCACTACCTATGATCAGCAGGATCAGAGTTATGTGGTATCGACGAGGCACTATCGGGCTCCAGAAGTTATATTGGGTATCTACTGTGTCCAGTGAAAAGCTTTTCCTAGTTCAGCCTGATTTGGTGACATTTTATGACTGCGTGGATCTTGTGTTCAGGACTTGGATGGAGTTGCCCATGTGATATCTGGAGTGTTGGTTGTATTCTTGTTGAGCTTTGCACGGTATGATTCTTGTGGGCCTTGGTTTGATTTGGCATGTACACGTACAGGGGATCTGAGCTACCAAGGTTCTGCAGGGTGAGGCGTTATTCCAGACTCATGAAAACTTGGAACATCTGGCTATGATGGAGAGGGTTCTTGGACCTTTGCCGTACCATATGCTTAAGAGGGCAGAGTATGTTTCGTACCAATGTAGTCTGAACATCAATGCTGTGAGGTCTGGTCGGTGTCTTGTGCTTATTAATCCTTGTTTGTAGTCGGCACTCTGACAAATACATCAGAAAAGGACGCCTGAATTGGCCTGAGGGTTGCACTTCGCGGGAGAGCATGAAAGCTGTGATGAAATTGTCCAGGCTTAAGGTATGTCTTCGCAATGCTTGACAAAACATCCATTTCAGTCTGTAGCATGTGAAACTGATGTCTATGTTTATGAGCAGAATCTGGTGATGCAAAATGTGGATCAGGCTGCAGGAGATTTAATTGACCTTCTGCAAGTGCTGCTGAAGTATGATCCAGCAGACCGATTAACAGCACAAGAGGCATTGAGGCATCCCTTCTTCACCGAAGGGTTTGGGCGAAGATGATATTCCTTGCAGCCTTCTTCACCGAAGGGTTTCGGCGAAGAAGATATTCCTTGCAGCCGATCTTGTTTGTCTGACTTGATGGTCTTTGTATTTGACAGTCCATACTTTTTTCTCTTTTTTGTAACAGGTTTTTAGCTGGTCAGTGGTATATGTACAGTAGACCAGTCTGAATGTAAAGCTGTAATGGAGTTGTTTCAATCTTGTTTGAAAAAAAACATTGTGTAACTAAAGCTGTATCATAAGGGAAGCCAAATGGATACATTTGACTCTAAATCCTGACTGGCATGTGAATGAAAGTTCGTTTTGAGCAGAATATGCTGGCGTCATATATGAAAACTCACATCTATTTGGAGTTGTTAGTTGTGCAAGGTGTCGCCCAGTAGTGTTCAGCTAAATCGACGTCAGTTGATTGGCTGCATTTCTTCGAGTTATAGTTGTGCAAGGTGTTCATGAGCGAGCTCGAGTCGTTAGTTGTGCAACTCGAGTTGTTAGTTGTGCAAGGTGTGTTCTTAGTTGTGCAAGGTGTTCATGCGCGAGCTCGAGTTTTAGTTGTGCAAGGTGTTCAATGTTCATGTGCGAGCTCGAGTTAGGTGTGCAAGGTGTTCATGAGCGAGTGTTTGTGCACGATTGCTATTTGGGTCTGTAGTATTTTTTTTTTAGTTTTCCACTCTTGTAGTACTACCTACACTACAAGCAGTCAAGTAGCCAACACAAACTCATTAAGACATTCTCAACACACAGGGAGCGTTCTCAACACATATACTCATTAGAACGTCCTTAACACACAGTCAAGTAGCCAACACATACTCCATAGGGTGTCTCCAACAGTGCTCAAACGTCAGCTCAACACATACTCCTTAGGGCTCTCCAACAACATCCGCAACGGTGCTCAAATCACCGCCTCAGCAAACTAAGGTAGCCAACACATACTCCTTAGGACGTCCCCAACAACATCTCCAACGGTGCTCAAATCGCTAGCTCCAGCTCTGGTGGAGATGCTGCTCAAATTGCCAGCTCAACACATAATCCTCAGGGTGTTCCCAACGCTCAAATCGCCAGCTTAACACACTACCAATTAGTCAACACATACACCATAGGACATCCCCAACAGCATCCGTAGGGGTGCTCAAATCGCCAGCTCTAGCAATCACTAGTGTCGGTGTTTTGGACCGGCGGGTCCTCAATCAACTAGTGAAAATGTACTGCGTGCCCCTAATCCCGGATGGTGATGCAAAGAGACACAAGGTTTATACTGGTTCAGGCAAGAGGTGCCCTACGTCCAGTCTGAGAGATCGATCTTGTATTCCTTGCACCGAAGTGCTTGTAGTAGGGGGTTACAAGCAGGGCGAGAGAGGGAGCTAGTCCCAGGTCTCTGCGTGGAGTGGTGTGAATTGCTTGAGATGTTGATCTCAGGCAGCGGGAAAGCGTGCGTGTTATAGAGTGTTGCTTGCGCGCGAGTGAGTGAGTCTGTCTGTCCGTGTTCGTGCATGTGCTCCCCTCTAGAAACGGCCCCGGTCTCTCCCTTTTATAGTTGAAGGGGGGACAGGGGTGATACATGTGTTTGCTACGCGGGGTCTTGTGAGCGGAGGTGGCATGTCTGAGCCCTGTAGCTTGCTACTGTGGCGGCATGGTCGACGGAGCGGCCCTGTCCTTGATGTACTGGAGCAACGCACCGGTCACATCCGATCCTGTGCGACGTGGGAGCTCCAGTGATAGCTTGACGTAGGGCATGGCGGACGACGTGCCGGTCGCTGTGTGCTGGTAGTGTAAAAAGCCGAGGCTCAGTTGGCGCCGAGGCCGAGCCGTCGTGGGGGCCTCGGCGGGCGCGAATACTGAGGCTGCTGAGACCCTGAAGTGGATTGCCGAGGCTACAGTGACCCGGACATGACTCCCCACGCCGCGTTGTTCCTGGAGCAGGGGTTAGGTAGCACAGCGCAGTACGGGCGTCAGTCGTGGGCACAGTGCCTGAGCACAGCGACCGGTAACCCCTGCCCTATCCTGTCGCGGACAACATGGTGTTGATGCGACTCCCATCTCATTGGTCACTCCGCTGTGTCGAGCCGTCATCCGACTGACATCACGGGAGTGGTTGGTTGCGTTAGTTGGACGTGACGTTCTGTCAGGGAAATCGGTCGAGGCGGAGGCGGCGGGGCTGTCGCCGAGCCGGCCTCGAGCGAGACGGAGAATCGGTTACTCGTCCGAGGCCTCACGTGCGAGGCCTCGAGCGAGACGGAGAATCGGTAGCCTGTCCGAGGCCTTTCGTGCGAGGCCTCGAGCAAGGCGGAGAATCAGTAGGCCATCCGAGGCCTTTCGTGCGAGGCCTCGAGCGAGGCGGAGAGTCGGTAGCCTCGGACAAGGCCGGGGGTTAGCCAATAGTTGTCTCTTGGCTTTGATTTTGACAGGGTCTAAGTGATTTTTTCGGTTTTCGCTTAGGGGACCCTTTTTATGGTACCCGACAGTAGCCCCCGAGCCTCAGGGAGAGTGTGAGCGCTCTCCCTAAGGTTTTGACGAGACTCGGCTTGCGGCAGCTCCTGGCGGGATGGTGTTTCGTACTCGAGGCCTCAGTGGGTGCGCGCGAGCGCACCAGCCGGGTGTAGCCCCCGAGGCCCTAGAGGAGTGGATTTATTCCTCTAGGGGATTTTCTTACGTCGTGTGAGGGGTTTCATTGCGTTTGCCGAGCCCATGAGTGCGAGTTCGGGTTGCTGGGTCATCGGCTTGGTTGCAGGAAGGGCCCCCAAGCCTCTACGCGGAGCAAGAGGGCGATCAGGAGTTTCCCTGTCTTTTTTGTGCGGCCCTCACGCATCCTTTTCGTTTGGAAGGAGGGGTGGAGGATGCCAGGCTACCCTCGGTGGGCGCGAGCAGTGACACCTCCGGTGAGCTGTTATCGGGTCAGTCCGAGTGGAGGCCCGTGCCCCGTTCGATAAGGGTCGGCTAGTGGTCCAGAGACGCACTCCAAAAGTACCAAAGGGCTTCTCTAGTGGGTCCCAGGGCTGTTCGATGGGCCCTGGGGGCTCGGCGCCTCCCTGCGGTGGGATCCCATTCAGAGACTTCCCTGCCGGTCTCGTACACGACTTAGGGCATCCCAAGCATTTGCTTGCTTGGGCCTTGGCCATGTACGGGCTCGCCCATAGTCATCCCTGACTCTATTTGTCCTGGGGCGGCTGTCAAAACCTTTGGGGGCCTAGCCTTCGAACCCCTAGACAGTAACGGTCTCGGTGCCCTTTATCACGTTTTTTCGAGCCTCTGAGTGCGAGCTTGGGTTGCTTGTCTTCGTCCTGGGTGCAGGAAGAGCCCCTGAGCCTCCGCACGGAGCGAGAGGGCGGTCAGGAGTTCCCCTGACTTTTTATGCGACCCTCACGCATCCTTTTCGTTCGGAAGGAGGGGTTGTTTGCCGAGCCCTCGGGTGCGAGCCTGGGTCGCTGGGTCTCGACATGGTTGCAGGAAGAGCCCCCGAGCCTCCGCACGGAGCGAGAGGGCAATCAGGAGTTCCCCTGGCTTTTTGTGCGACCCTCGCGCATCCTTTTTGTTCAGAACGAGGGATTGTTTGCTGAGCCCTCGGGTGCAAGCCTGGGTCGCTGGGTCTCGGCAAGGTTGTAGGAGGAGCCCCCGAGCCTCTGCACGGAGCGAGAGGGCGATCAGGAGTTCCCCTAGCTTTTTGTGTGACCCTCGCGCACCCTTTTCGTTCAGAAGGAGGGGTTGTTTGCCGAGCCCTCGAGTGCGATCCTGGGTCGCTGGGTCTCGGCATGGTTGCAGGAAGAGCCCTCGAGCCTCTGCACAGAGCGAGAGGGTGATCAGGAGTTCCCTTAGCTTTTTGTGCGACCCTCGCGCATCCTTTTCGTTCGGAAGGAGGGGTGGAATATGCCAGGCTACCCTCGGTGGGCGCGAGCGGTGACACTTCTGGTGAGCTGTTATCGGGTAAGTCCGAGTGGAGGCCCATGCCCCGTTCGATAAGGGTCGGCTAGTGGTCCGAAGACGCACTCCAAAAGTACCAGAGGGCTTCTCTAGTGGGTCCTAGGGCCGTTCGATGGGCCCCGGGGGCTCAGCGCCTCCCTGTGGTGGGATCCCATTCGGAGACCTCCCTGCCGGTCTCAGACATGACTTAGGGCATCCTGAGCGATCATTTGCTCGGGCCTCGGCCATGTACGGGCTCGCCCATAGTTGTCCCTGACTCTGTTGTCCTAGGGTGGCTGTCGAGACCCTCGGGGGCCCAACCTTCGAACCCCTGGACTGTAACGGGCTCGGTGCCTAGTTCCTTCATCTGAAAGGAATCGGGTGGGGGATATTCCTCTCCCATCGGCTGACAACGGCAGGTGCTCCTTTTGAGGCGATTTTCTCGGGGAGGCGGAAGGGCGCCTACCGCTGCTGTGGTCAGACGCGATGCGGTGTCAGCAGATGGGACATAACTGTGTGTGCGATTAATAAGGAAAAGGTGGGCGCGTGGGTGGTAAAATTTGATCTAGATTACCCCGTCCATTTCGCCCCCTTCCTACATAAATACGTAACGAGCCTCGCCCCTCCCCTCCTTACCTTGCCTGCATTCGCCCTTGCTGCCCTCGAGCCGTTGCTTGGAACAGAGAGCACCGGGGAGAAGAAGGGAGAAGGGAGAGGGAGAGAGAGAGCGGGAGAGGCAGAGCGAGGTTTACCGCCGTAGCCGCATTCTCCATCGCGCAATGGCCGGCGGCCCTGTTATCCTCCAGGCGGATCCTTAGGGTCTGTCCGACGTGACCGTGGAGACGCTGCAGTCGCTTGTCGATGACGGCCTCCTCCGCCTAGTTACCGACCCCAACAGGCCGGAGTGGATTGCTCCGGGGGGTGAGCCGAAGCCGAGGCCACGCGATGGCTACATCATGAGCTTCGTGTCCTTCCACGAGCGCGGTCTCAACCTACCGGTGGACCGGTTCATGCGGGCGCTCCCGTACTACTATGGCGTGGAGCTTCACAACTTCAACCCCAACTCCATCGCGTAGGCGGCCATCTTCGTCGCCGTCTACGAGGGGTACCTGGGCATTGCCCCCCATTGGGAGCTATGGCTCCACCTCTTTTGGGCGGGGCATACCACCAAGCCGACGGGCACGACGGGCACGAGGAAGGTGATGAGGGCCGGCGGCTACACTCTCCAAGTGCGCCAAGACCGGCAGCACCTTTACATCCCGGTCCAGCTCGCGTCATCCAATCGCCGCTGGTACACCAGCTGGTTCTACCTCCGCAACGACGACGGCGGACTTCCCCCCTACACCGGGCGGATCGTGGAGAGCCAGCCGGAGAAGTGGAGGTACGGCGTCACGTTGGTCGATCAACCCAAGCTACAGCCGCTCCTGGAGGGGCTGGAGAGGCTGCGCAGCCACAGCCTTACGGTGGCTATGGTCATGGCGGCCTTCCACCATCGGAGGGTGCTGCCACTGATGGCTCAGCGGCGGCGCCTGTTCAACATGAGACCGGATGAGCCGATCGAGGGCATCCGGATGTCCGCCGTCGCCCTCTCCGATGAGGAGATTCTATGTCAGGTGAGGGAGACGGTGGAGGGGCGACTGAAGAGCGGTGGTCTGACCCATATCGCGATGCGCCCATTGTGGGGGTACCTCTCTCTGGTAAGTCACACGCTGCTGCGGCCCCCGAGGCCTCCTCGTTCCTCGCTGTTTCTTGTTCCCTTATTTGTGTTCGTCATTCCTACAGGGGATGAGGGACGTGCGAGCCTCCCCACCACCCGTTCCCAAGGATGCAGAGTAGCGGGCGGTGAACCGGGCACACGCCGAGGCGTAGAAGAAGTGGAAGGACGCCGAGGAGGCAAAGCACAAGAGGAAGATCCTTGAGTGCGAGGAGCTGGAGAAGCGCTGCCAGCAACAGAGGCAGGACGGTCTCCCGGTGGAGGCATCTCCATCGCCGTCACTATCGATGGACTCTTCGGGTGAAGATGATGAGAGCGAGGTGGGGCGAGGTCCCCTGGACCATCTCCCTGACGTTGGGGGGACAGCGCTCGGGCGTCGGTGAGCAGCCCGGCGCTTCTAGGAGGAGGAGGAGAGGATGCCTCGAAGCCGGCGATCGCCTGCCCTGAGGCCGAGGCCGACACGCCCGAGGCATGGGTTTTAGGGAAGCGCACCATTAGCCCAGTGGGCTCGACGGTAGAGGTGGAGCAGGTGGCGGCGGGGGCGACGCAACTGCCCCCGCAGAGGGTCGAGGGGGTGCCGGAGTCCGGCGAGGGCCAGCCGGCACCGGTGGATACAGAGGCCGTGCCACCGCCACCACCACCGCTGTTGCAGAGGGACCCAGTGCTGAAGCGGTTGTGTCCCCGTTCGAGGTGAGTGTTTTTTCGGTGGAGTTGGCAACATCTCCCATTCGTTCCTTGGTCGTATGCTGACCTTGTCAAAGTTTTGCTTTCAACAGGAAGCTTGAGGCGGAAGTGCCCGCCTTGGCGCCGCATAAGGCGCTCAAGGTGAGCACTAGCTCCACCACCCCGAAGGAGCAAATCGCCTAGGGAGAGGCTAAGGAGGCGGCCACGAGGCAAGCGGGAGAGGAGGAGCCTACGCCCCATGGGGCCGAGGCCCACGAGTCAGATGGGGCAGAGGCGCCCTCAGTTGCCGAGGCCACCGAGGGCGAGGCCGAGGCCCCCTAGACTTCCGAGGCCGAGGCGATGGAGGTCGGGGCGCCCAGGACCACCGAGGCTGAAGTGGTGGGGACCGGAGCCCCCGAGACCACCAAGGCCGGGGTGGCAGGGGTCGGCGTGAGCGTGGCAAAGCCGACGGCCTAGGGAGTAGAGACGGAGGCGGGGCAAGCCTTAATATCGCCGCCGGTCCAAGGCCCGCCGCCATTGTAGGAGAGCGCCCGAGAAGTGGAGGTCCATTCGATCTCCTCTGATGATACTTCCTGGGGGAAGGTGGTGGCGGATGCCGAGGTGGCCAACACCGTGGAGCAGCTAGCTCCGACCTCTGGTGAGAGAAGCTCGGCCCTTGTACGAGTACAACTCGAGCCCCACGGATGGGATCACCCACGTGTCTTGTGGCAGAGCCGAGACAACCCTGAGGGGGAGCCTCTGTTCGCCCTTGAGGACACGGCCGAGGGGGGCATTGGGACACCTTCGAGCAATACCGCCGTCTGGCGGAGCGGTCGCTGCGGACAGCGCTGTCCATCGTGGCCGATGATCTGCCCAGGGTCGCCTAGGTACACGCCTTCTTTTCTCATGCGGTGTCGTCTTTTTCCCAAGTTTTCTCGCAGCGCTTGACGTCCGTTCTGCCTATCAGGAGCTCAAGGCCCGGTCCCTCGGGAAGTCGTTGTTCCTCCGGTGAGAGAGGGACGTCTGGGACTAGCTTCGACAGCAGAAGGACCTGCTCGCCAATGCCAACGAGCTTCTGTCGGCGTGGAGCATGGAGGCGGAGGACCTTTGCCTTCGCTGTGCTGATATGAAGGCCGAGGCGGCCACGGCTCGAGAGCAGGCCGCCCCTTTGGTGGCGTGGATCAAGGAGTTGGAGGAGGAGCTGACCCGGGTGGCCGGCGATCGGGACACCTTCAGGTCCTGGGCTAAGGAAGCGATGGCCTCTACCAAGGCCCTCACAGGGCAACTGGGGGTGGAGCAAGGCGCGCACCTACTGACGAAAGGCGCCCTGGCAGAGGCCCTCAAGGTGGCCGAGGCCTCCCGGACCGAGGCTCTGGTCTAGAAGGGAAAGGCCGAGGGTGAGTCCTATTCCCCTTGTTTTATTTGTTTTTCTTGTGTTCGACCCCTAACTCCCTGGTGTAATGCAGAGATGGAGAAGGAGGCTTCCAGAGTGGCCGAGGCTTCTCGGGTCGAGGTCCAGAGCTGGAAAGAGAAAGCCAAGGCCTCCTGGGTCGAGGTCCAGCGCTGGAAAGAGAAAGCCGAGGGTGAGTCCCGTAGGGCTCCGCCCCTGTTTGGCTTATTTTATTTTGTGCTTAACCTCGTCCTACTTGTTTTGGCACAGGGTTGGAGAAGGAGGTTCCTAGGTAGCTAAGGCCTCTATCACAGTGCAGGTGGTGCTCGAGGCCGAGATCGGGGAGCACGACGTGCTATAGAGCACCGCCCGTACTGTCTGCAAGGCCCTAGAGGTTGAGGGGGTCGAGTCGGGCAGCTCCCTTAGGAGCCGCTTGACCACGTTGAGCGGCCAAGTGCGCGAGCGACTCTGGGGAGCGCTACACATAGGTGTCAAGCGCGCCCTGGCCGTCGTCTCCTCGCACTACGCCGGCGTCGACCTTGAGTCCGTCAGCGATGGCTACGTCCTGGCTGAGGATGACGAGGAGGCCGACGAGGAGGTCGCGAAGCTGATGGAGGCGACTGAGGGTCCTAGCACAGCGCTGGCCAAGCTGTTCGAAGAGGAGGTGGTTCCTCCCATGCCGTCCGCCGACGCTGGTGACCCTGAGCCTTGACCTGGGCCAAAGGGGCCGTGTAAATAAATTAGGATTATTATTGTACCGTAATGCTTGTGGCCATCGAGGCCTTTTCTAAAGTACTTGCGTCTACGCTTCTTAATCATTTTTTATTGTATTTTCGAGCCTCTGCCCTCTGTCTCATTTCTGAACATATCTCTTGCAAAAAACTTCCTCGGAGCCTAAGTTGCCCCTCGGGCAAAAGGTGGTGAGGGAGTGCCATAGCCCGGAGGTGTAGGCCGTCTCATGACTCGGTTGGCCTTTTGGCCCTGAGACAGACTTTCGGTCCTTAGGTCTTTTACAATCGATTTGTCAGAGCACGCTAGAGAGTTTGGTGTAGAAATTTTTTTCGAAAAACAACTAAAAAATGGTGCGTGGGACTTAGGGGGGAGTCCCCCCTTCTAGCCCCCGAGGGAGGCTCGGTTCTACAGAGGCAGAGCCATGTCTTGTTTGAGCCCCGCAGTGGGCACCTCTACAGAGGTGGAGCCGAGTCTCTCTTATGGTGTTATCGTAACGCTGAGGCCCATGATGGGCTCGGGGGGTTTCTCAAAAATTAGAACAATTAAAGAACGCTTCTTTATTGTATTTCGAGAAACAATGTATACAATGCTTGGAAATTTAAGGGCAAAAGCGATGTAGTTGTTCTATGTTCCAAGCGTTGGTGAGGATTTCGCCCTTTTCGTTGGCCAGCTTGTAGGTCCTAGGCTTCAGCACTTGGGCGACGATGTACGGCCCTTCCCATGGCGGGGTCAGCTTGTGGTGGCCCATGTTGTTCTGCCTCAGTCTTAGCACCAGGTCACCCACCTTTAGGTCTCGGCTTCGAATGTGCCGGGCTTGATAGCGTCATAGGGCTTGCTGGTACTTGGCCGAATGTAGCAGCGCGATGTCTCAGGCTTCCTCTAGTTGGTCGAGGGCGTCTTCGCGGGCAGTGCGGTTGCTTTGCTCGTTGTAGGCCTGCAGCCTCGGGGAACCATACTCCAAGTCAGTGGGGAGGATGGCCTCGGCTCCATAGACCAGGAAGAATGGTGTGAACCCCGTGGCTTGGCTCGAGGTGTTCCTCAGGCTCCAGATGACCGATGGGAGTTCGGCAAGCCATTTCTTGCCAAATTTCTTCAACCGGTTGTATATTCTCGGCTTGAGGCCTTGTAGGATCATGCCATTGGCATGCTCTACTTGGCTGTTTGTCCTAGGATGTCCTACAGCCGACCAGGCCACATGGATGTGGTGGTCATCGTAGAATGTCAGGAACTTGTGGCCAGTGAACTGCGTCCCGTTGTTAGTAATGATGGTGTTCGGAACCCCAAATCTGTGGATGATATCAGTGAAGAACAGCACCGCTTGCTCGGACTTGATTCGATTGATCAAACGAGCCTCGATCCACTTGGAGAACTTATCGATTGCTACCAGCAGATGGGTGTAGCCCCCGGGGGCCTTCTACAGAGGCCCAACCATGTCGAGCCCCCATACGGCGAACGGCCATGTGATGGGGATGGTTTGGAGGGCTTGGGCCGAGAGATGTGTCTATCGTGCGTAGTACTGGCATCCCTCGCAGGAGCGTACGAGCTTGGTGGTGTCCGCAATAGCCGTTGGCTAGTAGAACCCTTGGCGGAAGGCGTTTCCGACAAGCATTCGAGGCACTGCATGGTGCCCGCGGGCTCCCACATGCAAGTCCTAAAGTAGGGCTTGACCTGCCTTGGTGGTGATGCATCGTTGGAGGACACCAGATGGGCTTCGCCTGTACAACTCGCCGTTGCTAAGGACGTAAGTCTTGGCTCATCGAGCAAGCCATTGGGCTTCGGTCCTATCTGCGGGAAGCTCTCCTCGGATGAGGCAATCAAGGAACAGGACTCACCAGTCCGTGCCCTGGTTGGCCTCGGGAGGCTCCACATTGACTTCCATGACCTTGGGCTCGGCTGAAGGGGTCTCGGCGACAGAGAGGGCCTCGAGTCCTGCGGTGGGCTCAACTGGTGGGCCCTCTTCCACCGCCAAGGCGTAGTCGATGGAAGGCTTGTGGAGGTCTCTGGCGAAGACGTTCGGGGGGACCGGGGCTCGTGCCATGCTATCTTTGCCAGTTCGTCCACAGCTTCATTAAATTTCCGCGCGATGTGGTTGAGTTCAAGACCGTCGAACTTGTCTTCTAGGCGACGTACCAACTTGCAGTATGCCTCCATTTTGAGGTCATGGTAGTTCAACCCCTTCATCACTTCATCGACAACAAGCTACGAATCGCCCTGCACGTCGAGGCGTCGCACTCCAAGTTCGATGGCGATCTGCAAGCCGTTGACGAGGGCTTCGTACTCGGCTACATTGTTGGAGGCGGCAAAGTGGAGCCAAATCATGTAGCGCATGTGCACTCCCAGGGGTGAGATGAAGAGCAGACCCGCGCCTACCCCGGTCTTCATCAGGGACCCGTCAAAGTACATGGTCTAGCATTCCGCCTGGACTTGAGCAGGTGGCAGTTGGGTGTCAGTCCACTCAGCCACGAAATTGGCCAAGACCTGAGATTTGATTGTTTTCTGAGGCACAAAAGACAGGGCTTCCCCCATGAGTTCGATGGCCCACTTGGCTATCCTACCCAAGGCCTCCCGGTTATGGATTATCTCTCCCAGGGGGAAAGATGACACCACAGTCACCGGGTGGGACTCGAAGTAGTGACGCGGCTTGTGTCGAGCCAAGACTATGGTGTAGATCAGCTTCTGGATGTGGGGGTAGCGTGTCTTGGTCTCGAAGAGCACTTCGCTGATGAAGTAAACAGGTCGTTGGACGGGTAGGGCATGCCCCTCTTCCTGCCTCTCGACCACCACAGCCGCGCTGGCCACTTGAGTCGTTGTGGCGACGTAGAGTAAGAGGGCCTCACCCTTGGCTGGTGGTACTAGGATGGGAGGGTTGGTGAGTAATGCCTTGAGCTTGGCAAGGGCTTCTTCGGCCTTGGGGGTCCAAGAAAAGTGTTCCGATTTCCTCAAGAGGCGGTACAGAGGCAAGCCTTTTTCGCCAAGGCATGAGATGAAGCAGCTTAGGGCCACGAGGCATCCCATAACCCTCTGTACTCCCTTGAGGTCTCGTATTGGTCCCATGTTGGTCATGGCCGAGACCTTCTCCGGGTTGGCCTTGATGCCGTGCTCCGAGACTATGAATCCCAAGAGCATGCCTTGGGGGACCCTGAAAACACACTTTTTGGGGTTGAGCTTGATGCCCTTTTCTCTGAGGCATCTGAAGGCTATTTTCAAGTCGCTGACGAGATCAGTGGCCTTCCTAGACTTGACCACGATGTTGTCCACGTAGGCCTCGACGGTTTGCCTGATGTGCTCGCCAAAGACATGGGTCATGCACCGCTGGTATGTGGCCCCTGCGTTTCTGAGGCCGAATGGCATAGTCACATAGTAGTACATGCTGAATGGTGTAATGAAAGAAGTCGCGAGCTGGTCGGATTCTTTCATCTTGATTTGATGGTAACCGGAATACGCATCAAGGAAGGATAGGGTTTCACATCCTGCAGTGGAGTCGATGATTTGGTCGATTCGAGGTAATGGGAAAGGGACTTTTGGACAAGCTTTGTTCAGACAGGTGTAGTCTACACACATTCTCAACTTCCCATTTTTCTTCTTCACTAATACAGGATTAGCTAACCACTCCGGATGGGACACTTCCTTGATGAATTCGGCCACCAAAAGCTTCTACACCTCCTCGCCGATGGCCCTGCACTTTTCTTCGTCGAATCGTCGTAGGTGCTGCTTCACTAGTCTGGAGCCGGCCCAGATGTCCAAGGCGTGCTCGACGACCTCCCTCGGTATGCCCGACATGTCCGAGGGACTCCACGTGAATACATCGGCATTCACGCGAAGAAAGTCGATGAGCACAACTTCCTATTTGACGTCAAGGGTGGCGCTGATCCTCAGCGCCCGATCGTCGGGGCCGTTGGGGTCGACCGGGACAAGCTTGACGGCCTCCGCGGGCTCGAAAGTCCCGGCATGACGCTTGGAATCGAGCGCCTCGCTACCAAGTCGGTCGAGGTTGACGATGAGGGTCTCGGCCTCTACGAGAGCCTCAGGGTACTCGATGCATTCGACGTCGTAGTCGTATGCATGCTCGTACATGGACTCGACAGCGATGACGCCGTTGGGGCCCGGCATCTTGAGCTTGAGGTAGGTGTAGTTGGGGACTGCCATGAACTTGGCGTAGCACGACCGCCCTAGGATGGCATGGTATGTTCCCTTGAACCCAACCACCTCAAAGGTGAGGACCTCCTTGCGGTAGTTGGAGGGAGTACCGAAGCAAACAGGCAGGTCGATGCACCCAAGGGGCCATGTGCATTTCCCCAGCACAATGCCATGGAAAGGCGCGTTGTCACCCCGGAGCTGCGACTGGTCGAGCTCTAGGAGCTCTAGGGTGTTGGCGTAGAGGATGTTGAGGACGCTGCCTCCATCCATCAACACCTTAGTGAGCCGAGTGTTGCCGATGATGGGGTCGACGACAAGTGGGTACTGCCCAGGGTTCGGGACATAGTCGGGGTGGTCATCCTGATCAAAGGTGATCGCCTCCCGAGACCAGTTGAGGTACCGGGGAGCGGCCACCTTCACCGAGAAGACCTCCCGGTGCTCTCTCTTTCGCTGGCGTGCCGTGAGGCACGCTGAAGGCCCGTCGAAGATCATGAAGGCATTGTGCAGCTCAGGGAACCCGTCATCCTTATCGTCGTCCCTGTCGCCGGTGCCCCTCTTCTTGGGATCGTCGTCGGGGAGCCCGAGCTTAGCATAGTAACATCGGAGCATGGTGCACTCCTCGAGGGTGTGCTTCACCGAGCCTTGGTGGTAAGGGCAGGGTTTCTTAAGCATATCGTCGAAGAGCCCGGGGCCTCTAGGGCCTCGGGGATTCTTGCGCTCTATGGTTGCGACTCGAGGACTTCTTGCTTCCCCTGGCGACCCTTCTTCTTTTTCTTGGGGAGGTGGGGAGCCGAGGCCTCGGGGGCCTCGTCCCTCTGCTTCCCCTTAGCGTCGTTGTTGGGGAAGATGGCCCCGATGGCCTCTTCACCCAAGGCAAAGTTGGTGGCGATGTCGAGGAGTGCGGACGCTGAGGTTGGCATGTTCTGGCCTAACTCTCGGACCAGGTCTCGGCAGGTGGTGCCGGAGAGGAAAGCCTGGACAATTTCTGAGTCACCGACGCTTGGCAACTCGGTGCATTGCTTGGAGAAGCGGCCCCTGGCGACAACTCTTGAGGTCCCAGGAGTTCCCAGGGCGCACGTATGTGCCCTGAAAGTTCCTGACGAAGACCCTTACCAAGTCGCGCTAGTTGTGGATCTACGAGGGAGGGAGGTGTTTGAGCTAGGCTCGTGCCGAGTCTAATAGGAACAATAGGAGGTTGCGGATGATGAGCAGGTCATCGTCCATGCCGCCTAGCTAACAAGCCAGGCGGTAATCGGTCAGCCAAAGTTCAGGATTGGTCTCACCGCTGTACTTCGTGAGGTTGGCCGGTTGTCGAAACTGGGCCAGGAAATGAGCAGCGTGGATAGCTCTGCTAAAGACTCGAGGGCCAGGCGGCTCAGGAGAAGGACTGCGGTCCTCCCCACTATCGTAGCGGCCACCCCGGTGCGGATGGTAGCCCCAGGCGGGCCCCTCATTGTCATGGCGCTGTCGCCTGCTGACCACATCATGGTCGCCTTGCGCCTCGCATCGGTCGTCGAGGCGGTCGTGCACCGAGGGGACCCTATTGGCCGTCGGGGCCCGAGCGGGCTCGGGGCGAACCGAGGCCTCCCTATCCTGCCGAGGCGGTGCCGTAGGAAGTTTCGAGGCGCCTCCACACTGTCGAGAGGCAGAACTTTCGGCCTGCTGCACCGCGGTAGTCTCAAGGAGGTCTCGGAGCTCACCATGGGCTCGTCGCCCCTCCGTGGTAGAAGGCTCGGGCATTGTTCGGAGCAGCATCATTGCCACCGCGATGTTCTGGCTAGCGCGATGGAAGATAGGGGGTTGATCATCCCCTTCGTCGTTGTTGATGCGGCGGTGGACGTCGCGGGCCCTTCGCCGGGCTGCTCCGCCATCACCGCGACCCCGCTACTCCTGCTTGAGAGTGTCTCGGAGCTGCTGCTGTAGGAGTCGGTCTTGTTCGACCTTGGCCTGAGGCTCACGGAGATGCTCCAGGTCTGGGCATTGAAGTTGCTCGGGGGCAAGGTTCTCGTTCCGCGCTGCTCAAGGCTTGATGCGTGGACGTGCGGTGCCGCCCGCCCCCTCGGGGGGCGGGGAGCGAAAACCTGCCCCTTCGTCCTCATCGCCCGCGCTCGGCATCCCGAGCTCGACGTGGAAGCACTCATGAGTGGGGTCATAAGTGCCTTCATCATCAGAGTCGGAGTAGCCAAAGCAGTAGTCGCTCGTGGCCAGGAAGCGGCGCATGGCTTCAGGGTCACGGAGCCCGAAGAAGTCCGCCTTGGCCCATGCCTCGTCCTCCTTTGAGGAGTTAACATGGGTGTGGGTCGAGGTTGTGGTGTCGAGGTTGAGGGCAAAGCGTTGGTGGCGTCCTAAGGGTTCCGCGTGAGCGGAAGCGTAGGCAGAAGCATAGGTGGCAGCGGCATTCCTTAACCCGAAGGGGTACGGGGATGGTGCCATCACCAGGCTTTGCTCCGCCGGAGTCGACTCCTCAGGAGGTGGTAGGGCAGAGCTTGATGACAGGGCATCGCTGGGCGCCACCGGCTCCTTTCCCCTATCCAGGCTCAGGCTAGATAGGTCCCCAACCAGGGACCTGGTGCCAACAGCTGGGCATGGGATACCGGCAGAGCGCGGCGCGTTGCCCTAAGCTTGCGCGGGGTCAAGGTGGTCCTGCCCATGCCGTGCCTGGCGAGCACGATGAGAGCGGCAGACTGGGCGCTGCCTGCGCCTAGGCTGCTGGGGCGTGACATCGTCGACGGTCGGTGGGGCTCTGGGTGAGAGGAGTACCATATCGTACTCATATCCTAGAGACATGAACTCTAGGCTCCTGAACTAGATTATCGTGCTGAGACGCAGTGGTCGCACGGGGTCTACCATCCGGGACTTGTCGGGATGACGAAGATGACACGCAGTAGCTCCCCTACCTGGCACACCAACTGTCGGTGTTTTGGACCGGCGGGCCCTCAACCAACTAGTGAAAATGTACTGCGTGCCCCTAATCCTGGATGGTGATGCAAAGAGATGCAAGGTTTATACTGGTTCAGGCAAGAGGTGCCCTACGTCTAGTCTGAGAGATCGATCTTGTATTCCTTGCACCGAAGTGCTTGTAGTAGGGGGTTATAAGCAGGGCAAGAGAGGGAGCTAGTCCTAGGTCTCTGCGTGGAGTGGTGTGAATTGCTTGAGATGTTGATCTCAGGCAGCGGGGAAGCGTGCGTGTTACAGAGTGTTGCTTGCGCGCGAGTGAGTGAGTCTGTCTGTCCGTGTTTGTGCCTGTGCTCCCCTCTAGAAACGGCCCCGGTCTCTCCCTTTTATAGTTGAAGGGGGGACAGGGGTGATACATGTGTTTGCTACGTGGCGTCTTGTGAGCGGAGGTGGCGTGTCTGAGCCCTGTAGCTTGCTACTGTGGTGGCATGGTCAACGGAGCGGTCCTATCCTTGATGTACTGGAGCAACGCGCCGGTCACATCCGATCCTGTGCGACGTGGGAGCCCCAGTGATAGCTTGACGCAGGGCATGGTGGATGACGTGCCGGCCGCTGTGTGCTGGTAGTGTAAAAAGCCAAGGCTCAGTTGGCGCCAAGGCTGAGCCGTCGTGGGGGGCTCGGTGGGCGCGAATCCCGAGGCTGCCGAGACCCTGAAGTGGATTGCCGAGGCCCAGAGGGAGCAGTTGGTCCTACACACTGATTCCAAGGCTACAGTGACCCGGACTTGACTCCCCACGCTACATTGTTCCTGGAGCAGGGGTTAGGTAGCACAACGCAGTACGGGCGTCAGTCGTGGGCACAGTGCCTGAGCACAGCGACCGGTAACCCCTGCCATGTCCTGTCCTAGACGGCAAGGTGTTGATGCGACTCCCATCTCGTTGGTCACTCCGCTATGTCAAGCCGTCGTCCGGCTGACATCGCGGGAGTGGTTGGTCGCGTTAGTTGGATGTGACGTTCTGTCAGGGAAATCGGTCGAGGCGGAGGCGGCGGGGCTGTCGCCGAGCCGGCCTCGAGCGAGATGGAGAATCGGTTACTCATCCGAGGCCTCACGTGCGAGGCCTCGAGTGAGATGGAGAATCGGTAGCCTGTCCGAGGCCTCGAGCGAGGCAGAGAATCGATAGGCCGTCCGAGGCCTTTCGTGTGAGGCCTCGAGCGAGGCGGAGAGTCGGTAGCCTCGGACAAGGCCAGGGGTTAGCCAATAGTTGTCTCTTGGCTTTGATTTTGATAGGGTCTAAGCGATTTTTTCGGTTTTCGCTTAGGGGACCCCTTTTTATGGTACCCGACAACTAGGCTCACACGTACTTCGAAAAAACTGCTCTCACCATCAACGGAGGACTAGCGCTCGGACGTTTGGACGGACGCCAGAATCCGGACGCTTGTGGCTGCTCTGTTCCCGCGCGTAGTGAGCGGACGGCACGGACCTCAACTTGCTGCGGGGCCACGACGCGGGCATCGCGCTGTTGTCTGGCCCACCTAAGGCCACCACCTTCGTGGGTGCCTGCGCGCTGGTCGGGTATGGTTTTCCCGCCGAGCTCGAACGGCCACGGTAAGAAGATGGAGGGAAGTAAGGGGAGGGAGAGGAGGGCGAGGCACGTCGTGCGAGGAAGGCCGTTGTAACACCAGCTACCGGTGCCATTGTGACATGTCCAACACCAGAGTTAAAAAACACGTGCAACACTAGATCTACTTTTAAAACATCTAGATAAAACATTTGCAACATACGTGTGAAAGCAGATGAAACACTTGAAACATGCGTGTATAGTCATTGCAACATGTGCAACACCAAGATCTACTTTGAAAATATCCAGATGAAATATTTGCAACATATGTCTGAAACACGTGAAACACTTGAAACATAGGCTTGCAATATGTGTATTTTGTCATTGCAACATATGCAACATCCAGATCTACTTTTGCAACATCCAGATGAAACACTTTAAACATAACTTTGAAATATCTGAAACACTTGAAACATAGTGTTGAAACACTTGAAACACAGTGTTCACCGCGTGGCTACGGCCTACCAGGTGGGGATTGGAGTGGCAATAGTGGAGAAGGAGGAGGCCGAGGAGGCCTAGCCGAGCAGGAGGCCGAGGAGGTCTGCTGCCTAGTAGGGCCCTGCGAGGAGCGCCATCTCCTAGGCCACCCTGACGCCGTGCGCTGCTACAGTACCCTCGCCGCCGCCGATAGCACGAACCCGTCGGAGCCGACCGGCCGGGCAGCGACAGCATAGGGACGGATGCGACCGTGCCTGTGTGGGTCGGGGTGGGGGTTGGGGTTGGGGTGAGGGAGGAGATGGAGTGCGCAGCACAGCGCAAGATGGAGCGCGGCGCGGGATGGGAGAGCCAAAGCGTCGCGGGCAGGATGAGGCTTGAGTGAGCGACGGGTGAAAGCAACAACAACTAGCGCGGAGTGGGGCACGGTGTTCGGGCGGGGACGGGGAAAGAGACCCTGCGGGAAATAGAACGGGCAGATGATTTTTTTTTTGCCGGAGCACGTCCTAACAAACGTCTTTATTGTATCATTATTGCATCATCAATGCTATGTATATCTATACTCTCCATTTCTTCTTCTTTTTATTTATTTTTAGCTTTCAACCCGACCGACGATTTGGTTATGTTGTTGGGGATGATATGCTCGTTGAGGCTAGCCTCCACCTAATGTGGAATGACGTTAAAGGCAGACTTATAAAACAATAATGGGGAAAATACTTGGTGCAAAGCTATGTATGTTAAGCAACAGACCAATAGAGCAATAATAGGAAAAATACTTGGTACAAGCTGTGTTGAGCAAGGCTCGAAGGCATGCAGTAGGTGTTCCTTGACCGAACTTACCACCAAGCATCGCATGTTTTTTTTTTTAGTGTAGGCCGCCTCGTAAAAAAGGCCCGTCAGTCGTCCTTAATTGTGTGTCTATAAGATATATGTTGTCTTTCTAAAGTGGTTGGTAGTCTCCTCACTGTGTGTTTGTAACTTATGATATATGACATGATTTGGATGAAATATATACGTTGTCTCTATAATTTTTGGTTGTGTTCATCTTGCATAGGGAACCGATGCCATAATTTTTTTTTTGCAACTTTCATGTTCATTTTATTTTTATTTTATTCCGCAAGCATCTTCATGCAACAGAACCATTCCATTCTTTTGTACCTAGCCTGTGGAATGTGTGGTATCTTGCACTTGTTAGTCGTGCAATCTGTCAAAGATGATTTTCCAAAAGCCTTTTGCATACAGTTCAAAAAGTAGAATAAATTAATGTCTTTTCAGCACCAATTATACCATGTTTTTTTTTATCATGTTATCCAGAAGGCCCGTAGCTTTTCAATTTGGTCTGGTGGCAATCTTTTCACTGTTCTGATTGAAGAAAAACAAAGGGAACTCTTCTGTTGTGGCTGGAGCATGTAATTACGGTAAAATATTCTGGTTGCTGAATGTAATAAATGCACTCATTTTGAACTTATTCCTACGGTGTGATAATCTTGGTAGGATTAATTTGCTTTTTATGTGACTCGGTGACATTTAAGGAGTACTACATGTGAGTAGCGCCGGTCAGTGCACAAGTGTCATATTTTTTTTCACTGTTTTCAAAATATGAGAGCATTGAAAAATGGACATGAAACTCATTCATCACCAGGCGGTCCAAGCCTAGTGATAGTGGGCATTTGCGGCTAGTGGACGCTCGCAAAGCCTGGATATTAGAGTAAGGTTAATAATACAGCCAGTGTATGAATCCTTGCTTGGAACCGATGTGTTCTGATGGAGTTGCTGACTGACCTCCATTGCTTCTGCTAACTATTAGAGCAAGGTTAATAATACAGCCAATGCCTTAGTTTTTTTATACAACAATTCTCGGTAGTGCTCTGATGTGTTCCCTCCAATAGTTAGCAGAAGCAATGGAGGTCTCCATCCGGCCATGATCACAGCTATTACTAGCTTGGAACCGAGAACTTTTGGGTGTTTCGTCGTAGTCCGCATATACAATCGATCGAAGTGTTCTCCTTGTCGGCTGGATGTGGATGCTCACTAATCGAAGCCACCTTTTCTTTGCGCCTTATTGTTCGGTCAAAATCCAAAAGGGCTACAACATAGTGTAGCACTTAAGGAGAGATATTATCCAGACAAGGAGCATCATTGTTGTTCCTGTCAGTTGGTCTTGCTTGCGCAAGCAAGTTCAGTGGATCATCATCATCACTGAACGGAAACACATGAATTTGATCAAATTCTGAAGAAACCAGACTGTTTCCGACTAAATTCTTTTGCTTCAGCAGGCCCAACCAATGGAATGCACCACTCCGTATGAAATTCTTCTTTGCGATGTCATCTACTCTTTCCTTTTTAAAACAAACGTAATTCTAGTTTGGGTCAAATCAAATTTTCTTAAATTTAACCGAGTTATAGAAAATAGTATCATCATTGTTGTCTCATAATAGTTTTACTATAGAAAAACATACTATTTTTCATGTATTTATTAGAGTTCCTCCAAGAGTTTCCAAAATTCACCCCCAATCTGGATATTTTGGCAAGATTAAAAAAATTAATCTCTAACAACTCCCTATGTGAAGTCTCAATCTTTTCGCACTTACCCAATGGTGCGGAAATATACGCGTATATGAATCTGTCAAATCTGAAGGTGGAAGGATGTGAACAAGAATAAAGAGTAGCATAGACTCCCAATGAAAATATACCAAAGAGAAAGAAAGTACAAAGAGGTTAGGGTGACTTGAAAATAGTTCGAAATTCTTGATGTAAAATTATCTTCTATATTTTATGAACAAGATTTTAAAAATTGTTGGAGGAAACCAACAAATGTGCTCCTACATTCTTTTAGTCGCTTAAAAAACTTATTGATTTACCGTTGTTTTTTTAAACTATTGGAGATGTACGGTTAAACTTTGGATTGATTTAGAAACAAATTAGAATTGTATTTCCTTTTTTGAGGGGGAGCAAGCAAATATTCATGGCCGCACGTATGTCATGCAAAAGGATAACGTATTAACGTGGAGCCGCCAAAATCCGCTATTGATTCTGAGACAAAGGCATATGTGTACATGCCTGCATGATGTACGGGGCAGCATCTCTTTCACTTGTTAGTCCCCAAAACGAATAATGCAATTATGCACCTACAGTTGGAATTTGGAAACATCTTCTACTGAAAATTGGTAGCGGCGTTGCTACTTGCTACGTGTCTTGATGACCTTGGGGGGTTAAAAAAATCATCAACCTTGGGGAAGGGGGCATCCCCCCTAGCCCCCTAGCTTCCCCACTTTCTGTTGCCCTCCTTTGCTCAATGTCAGCATAACAAAGCCACCACAAAATAGTTGTGGCATACTCTCTACTGAGAGGTGACCTAGTTTTAGGCGGTGTTTAGATCCAGTGACTAAAATTTAGGAGGTATGTCGGAAGGATATTGCATGAGGTATTCAGATACTAATAAAAAAATAAATTACATAATCTGTCAGTACTACACGAGATGAAATTTTTAAGGCTAATTAACCCATCATCAGCACATGTTACTGTAGCAAAACATTATTAAATTATGGACTAATTAGGCTTAAAAGATTCATCTCGCAAATTAGTCGCAAACTATATAATTAGTTTTGTAATTAGTCTATATTTAATGCTACATACATATGTCCAAACATTCAATGAGACAGCGACTAAAATTTATGAGGTGCAACCAAACACCCCCTTAGTCACCGCGGGGAACCAGCTTTGAATGTGTAATAGCAGCCTTTCCTTCAAGATTACCAGCAAGAAGTGCTGGAAGAGTTAGTGACGTATCAACCATTTGCCCATTAGGAATTTAGGATCCACCAAGAAGTTCATCATATGGATGACGCTTAGGGCGCCTGACCTGGGCATGACGTGACGGCCCAAGTACCACCCGATTCAAGAGGTTGGCCCACTAAGGCCGGCCCATCACCAACAGGAGGGAGCCGGCCCCCAGTCCCTGCCCGACCGTTGGAGGCTTGGCCCATTAGCGGCCATATAAAAAGCAAGCTACAGCCCGTGGCAGCCACACCCCACCTTGCCTACGCCAAACCCTAACTCCATTTTCCACTTCTCCATCTCATTCTCTCTCCTCGCTCGTGGGCTCTTCGCGCCGACATGTCACCATCTCGATCTCTCTCTTTCTTGAAGGGACCATGACACCTAAGACGGAATTGAATTAGACAACTTATAATATACTTCTAAAACTACGGCCTCTAAAATCCATCTAATCAAAACCTATACAATACATGATAAAAAAACCCTATGCAATACAGTAAACTATCTAGATGTGCAACTAAGATTTTGCTAGGTGTATTGCTATCTCTACCGTAAAAAAAATTATGCAACCTAAGTTCCAATTCTATCAACTAGCCTACCAAACTAAGCTAGAAAAGTAAATCACACAACCTAAGTACATAATATAAATGTGGAAGCTTAAGGATGGTAGAGATGCAAGCTTCCGCTGACGACTCAGTACTTTTACTAGGATATCGAGAAGCTCCTCGCTTCCGCTATTGATTATGAGACAAAGGCATATGTACATGCCTGCATGATCTACGGGCAGCATCTCTTTCACTTGTTAGTCCCAAAATGAATAATGCAATTATGCACCTAATGTTTGGAAACATCTTCTACTGAAATTGGTAGTGGCGTTGCCACTTGCTACGTGTCCTGTGTTGAACAGATCGATGAGCTGAGGCTGAGACTGAGCCACCGGTCCAACCATATCCCAACCCATTGCAGAATGGCATGGTTGCTTCATTTGTAGAGGTCAACAGCAAACTGCTCCCTCTGTTCCAAATTATAAGTCACTTTGATTTTTTTTGTTTCGTCTATTTTGCTATACATCTAGATATGTTATTATATCTAGACGTAGTAAAATAGATGTATCAAAAGAGTCGAGCGACTTATAATTTAGAACTGAGGGAGTAAACTAGTTTTTTTAGTTAAATACACCAGCGTTCCTCGAACTTAGGTCCATGAACTTTGAAAATATATTTCTGAATCTCTAAACTTGTTAAGTGGTGCACCACAAGTTCATACCAGCCATATGGTCAATTTTAGCTGACGTGGCATGCTAGCATGGCATGAATTTTTTATTTAAGCCCTCACATTTATTTTTTCCATAAAAAATTACCCTTCCTTCTCTCTCATACTCTGCACGACTGCACGTCGTCGGATACGGCTCGGGTACAACGTCTGCGCGTCGTTGGTCACGGTGGTCGTCAACGGACTCGCACGGAGGCCGGCAGCCACGCGCGCATCGAAAGTTCTTGACTTTTTGTACTCTCGCTGTCTCGCGTCGTCGGACTTGGACAGGAAACTGAAGAGTGGAAGTGGAGGGGTCTGCGCGAGATCACGGGCTCCGTCCGCGCGTCGCGTGCGCGCTCGTCGACCTCCTCGTGCGCCTGGGCCCGGCGCCTGCTCTAGGAGGCGACAGCGGCGGCGGCGGAGGATGGCGACGCGACGATGACGCGATTCTGTGGAACAAGCGCGTCGCCATGCTCGCCGAGGCGGAGGAGTGGGGCGACGCGATTTCCGCATTCGTGGAGATGCGGGCGCGCGGGGTGGCTGCCGACGGTTACGCGTGCGGCCGCGCAGGGGTCGGGCCGTGCACGCGCACGCCGCCAAGGTGGCAGGGGCGGAGCCAGCCCTGTTCATTGATTTCCTGAGATTTTCATTGTAAATTGATGCTCATACGTGAACTTAAGTCATAACGTAGTACTTATGACATCAGTGGAATTTTGACTGGATCCGCTACTGCAAGGTGGCCCACGTCGCCGCGCACCCGCTCGTGCCGGGCTTCCTCGCCGGCATGTACGCCGAGAGCGCGGAAGTGGGCGCGGCCAAGCGGGTACTCGAGACGGAGGACGCGCCGCCCGTCAAGTGGAACGTCGTCGTCGCCTGCTGCGTGCGCCTCGGGCTCGTGGATGACGTTCCTTTCATGGGCTCGCTCCCCGCTAGGACGCGGTCCGCGGCAGGGATTCGAGTTGGGCTCACGGCGATCCACCGCCCGAGAAAAGAAGCGCGAGACACCGCGATCGCCGTGGGCACCGTGAGAAAGGAAGGAATTGTCGCGGCCATCCCATAGCGCGAGGACGGCCATCCTCATCGAGCCCAATCCCTGCATCGCGGCGACGGCGATCGCGTCGAGCACGACGCAGCCCGGAGCCCCTCCAGCACGACGGCGCCAAGGTACGAATAGCTCCTCCTGCCGCCACCGGAGGGACAGCATCCTCTTCGACCGTCGCCAGAATAGGACCTTGGTGACCGTGGGGCACATGCCTAACACCCGGAAGCCGATGGCCGACGTGACGAACTCCCTTTGTAACGCCTCAACGGACGGGATGACGGTGTTGTCGGCGACGAGCGCCTCAGCGAAGCACATAGCGACGAGCATGCGAAACATGGCTCGGTTCAGGTCTTCAGGAGCCCCTTGACGACGGCTGACCCCGTCGTGGTCCATCTGCGCCACGACGGCGGAGATGAGCCCCGCCCCGACGTGCTGGCGTACCGGCGCAGGCGCGACGGGTGGATCGCTCCGCCGGAGCTCGCGCCAGAGCAGGCCGTACGCGCCGGAGATGACGCTGTACTGGCCGCTGGACGCCGAGCCGTATCCGACGACGTGCAAAGGATGAGAGAAAAGGAAGGGTAATTTTTTATGAGAAAAATAAATGTGAAGGCTTAAATGAAAAATTCATGACATATCATGTCTGCTAAAATTGACTACGGTATAGACCTGTGGTGCACCACTTAACAAGTTTAAGGACGTAGAAATATATTTCAAATGCTTACAAGTTAGAGGTCCCCTTACGCATTTAACTCTTTTTTGTTTTTGTTTTGTTTTTTTCGTGAAGCTGCACACGTACGTCGCGCCTGCAGTAGGTGCAGAAGAAGATGTGGAGCTCCAGCATTCTCTGCCCGCTGATCTTGTGGGAAGATATGGTGCGACCCTCTGACGTGACGGTGACGCTGCTCTTGGCCTCTTGCGTTGCAGAGACGTGAGGCCGATCGATACGCGGACAACCCAGAGGCCACCGTCCGTCGTTACCCGCCGAAACAACGGCTCGAACCTAATCCGCTCTCGCTCACGGCTCGCTGCCCGCCGAGCGCCACGCCGGCGCGGTAGTCAGACGGCGCCACGCACGCGACATGAAGAGCTCGTCGGCGGGGTCGCGTGCGTCCAGGGACGTCGACGTGGAGCTGCTCAAGGCAGTGGCGCAGGCGTGGCACGCGCAGTTGGGCAACCCGCGGCCGTCGGGGGCGGGCGCGAACGACCCCGCCGGCGGCGCTGGCGCGCGGGCCCGCGCTGGCGCGGCGCCGCACCGCCCATCTCGGTTCAAGCTAGAGGCCATGGCGGCGGCGGCTGCGGCACCGGACGCTCGCCGTGCCCGGGCCCGCGGGAGGTCGTGGGACTTCGCGCAGTCGCTGTGGGACCCGTACGAGCTCGTCGCCGTGGCGCGGAGGCTCGAGTCCGGCCTCGTCATCGCCGACCACGCCGCCGCCGCGCCGCAGGATGGGGGCGACGCGCGGGGAGCAGCGGAGAAGCGGGGCAGGGAGAGCGGCCGCAGCCTGAGGAACCTGTTCCTTCGCTCCACCTCGAAGAGGTTCGGGTTCGAGGAACCAAGCAGCTAGCGTGCTCTCCGTCGGTCCGTCTCTCTCAAGTCCCAAGTACTGTAAATGGCTAAATTTTATCATGAGATTTAGAAAAAAGAATCTTTCTAGTTCGCAATTGTAATTTTTCATTCACACGCGCAGCAATTTAGTTTTAAGGATTGTCTACACTTTAATTTTTGACAAATACTCAAACACAGTGACTTGAGAACTCGCTTATCCGTCCGTCGACGGGCTGGTGTGTCCGATCGAGAATCGACAGCCACAAATTCATCTTCCTCCCGCGTCACCTCTTCCAACTCTGACGGCCACAAAATAGACGGCGAGCTCTTCCCTGGCGGCCGCGGCCGCGGCCGCGCCCGACGGCCACTCCACCCCCTATCTTTCCCAACTCCGGTGGGCATAGAAGGGCCCGGCCGGGGGAGGCAGGCTTGCCAGCGGTGGGGAAAGGAGGCCGGGTGGCTTAGGGGCCCTGGTGCGAGGTGGTGGGCGGCGGCGGGGGCAAGGACGAGGAGGAGGAGGTTGCGGCCGCCGACGAGGCAGGCGGGGGCGAGGACACAATAAGGATGAGAGGCGGGGGCGAGAACGAGGAGTGGGCGCGAGGAAGAAGAGATGGAGGTTGAAGATGACTAAGAGAAAAAACGAATCTTCAGTCGACAGTGGTTTAATTTTTTCCTCCTCCCACACCTAAATCTCTAGCCCTTAGATAAAAACTGAGTGGCTCAAAAAAACTTGACTCTTCTCATCTCTTCCCTATCTTGTTCTTATTGACCCTGTGTTTTTTTTGCGGAAATATTGACCCTCTCCACTTCATCTAGACAGCGCTATCAACTGCATGCTTGCCATGGTGGAGTCCTCCACTACCCTTCCCTCCTCCGTCTCTTATCACAAATGCCAATCTATCGAAACTCGTATCTCACCACAGGTGGCTCTCGTCCCTAAATCAGCTTTGTCTCCACCATTCTCATGTTATCTCATTCTAACGGTGGCATTCACATCACCACTTCACCACCCAACCGGTTACCCACCGTCGCTCGTGGTAGAAGGAACCCCCTCCGCCTCATCACATCGCTATCTTGACCGCCTCCACCACCCTAGAGCTCCTTCTAGGTTTGTTGGACAGGTATGCCTCCTCTCTATACTAAAAGCTCATTGGGATAGGAGAAAACGAGGCCCTGAACCCCTGGTGTATGTGTGAAAGGGTGAGACGGGGGTTTGGGAGAGGGGAGTTTTTTATCAGGTGCGATATAGCATTTCTACAAATTTGATTTCATGTACTGTAGTTGAAACAAAGCATATAAGAGAAACACATACCATTTATTTCAAAACAACCCCTACATCTTCCTGAACCCCCGCGTCCTCTCAAATTTATATTCCTTATAATGTTGTAGCTGAAGAAAAAGATCATAAGAGAGAAACACATAACATTTCTTTCAAGACAAAACCCTTGACACTTCATAAGAGCAAAACGGCGTGGTTTGGTGGCAACGGTCTAGGGCCGATGGCTTTGCATAGACATTGTGACAGGAAGGGCGAGCTATATCCATGTCCTCCGTGACCTAATCCAACTCGATCAGCCCATAGTGCATTAGAGAGCTTCGACTCTCGTAGACAACCGGTCTGGACGCATGTCCCCTGTGGATTTTTTTAATTTTAACACTTTTTAAAAACTAATTTTAAATCTAACACTGTCTGTTTTTTTAAAACTAACACTTTTGGTCGCGCCTATTGCCATGGTGCAGCCAAATGCCTGTGTCGCGCCATGCATGGTGGCACAGCAGCGGGCTGACGTGGCGACGACCGGAATCGCTGACCGGTGACGTGGCAGGGCTTGCCGCGCCACCGATCTTGGCATGGCAGTGCCGCGCCCTGATCCGTGGCGCGGCAGAGGCGAATAAAACCCCCGCGGCCAGTCCCCCGCTGCCCGAGCAGCAAGACCCCGCGCCTGGCCGCCGCGCTCGCCGCCCGCCCGGCCCTCCGTTGCCGCCTCCCTCCCTTCCCTTCCATTCCCCGGCCGTCTCCCTCCCTCCTCGTCCTCGTTCAAGGTAATGACACACTTTTTATTTTTGTTTGAATGGTGGATAGGATATTATGAATGGGAGTTAAGGTTAGGAGGAAAATTATGTTTGGGAACTATGGGCTATGGTTTGAAGGAAGATATTAGTTTGATTTTGTCAATGTTAAGGTTAATTATTTAGTTAGAAGTATGTTTACCATGTAGATGGAAGACATGTTTCGGGAGCAGTTGTAGCGAAAACAGGGTCGTCCTAGAGAATTGTACCCCGACGAGTCTAGCAAAGATGCCCCCATCCCTCCTGAACTTCCTATCCCTAACTGTGACTATGGTTGTCTGGCCAACGTGTTTCAATTGAGACATCCAGACACAACGACTCGTTGCTTCTACACATGCAGTCGTTTTAATGTAAGTAATTATTTTCGTATGTTTTTCTTTATTTGTATTACTAGGTTACTAATATTTTGTTGAAATTTTCTTATTTAGGCCCATGAGAGGTGCTTTTTCTTTCAGTGGATCGATGGTGCAGGCAAGTTTGACCCCAGGTACCTCCTTTTCGATGATTGGTGGAGAGGGCGACATCCATGAGAGCACTTCGAGCGGTAGGTTCCACCTCCCTCTAACCCCCCTCCAATGATGGCTAAGGAGAAGCACTTAGCCGTAGTTAGACGACTCGAAGAACCTCCTCTGTGCGATTGCGGAGATCGAGCTGTGATAAACCCTGAGAATACGTTGGAGTTTGTATGTTCAAATAGCATGAAGTAAGTGCAAAGTGTATGTGTTGAAATATTGAGCTATATGTGTTCATGTACTAATGTCACATTTTTTAGGTGTATTCAATGGTGAAGTGTCGTTTCAAGGAGTGGTTGTATGGTCCTAAGAACAAATAGCTCGAAGAACCTCCAAAGGCAAAGCAAAAGAAGAAAGAAAGGTTAATTTACAAAGAACCTCCAGTCAAGTGCGAATGTGGTGTTAAATCCAACTACGGTCTAGTCCCTTCAAAGCTTGGAATAGTCCATTATTGCGGCCATATGGTTGACTATGATGAGGTTGGTTATTTTTGTGGTAACCATGAAATCGTATTTTGTTTCTTTTGCTAAGACATATATGATATAATTTTTCGTTTGAATAGAGCACTAGGAAATGCAGGTGGGAATGTTATGATGGTCAAGCTAAGTTCTTGGATGAACTGAAGGGGAAGCAAGTAATTGCATGGAAGAGGTATTTGTAACATCACAAAGACAAGATGCGTGAGTTTGCTAGACAGCGTGGTATTTATAACCCGATCGACGTTGGGCTTGACAAATGGGGATTGGAGAGACGGATGACGTTAGAGGAGGAGAGGGCAAGGAAGGAGGCAAGGGAGGAGACAAGAGTACAGATGCAGGTCTTGAACGAGCATGTTGTTGCATTATGTGCCAGTGAGTGTTTGAAAGCCTTTTTTGGTTGCCTGATTTTAAATGTAATATAATCGCGTTGCTAACTAATTGCATTTTATATATGAAGGGATTGGATGTAGCAAGGAACATGTTGTAGAGGTGGCTCATGCAAGGTACGAGGAAAAGAAGTTAGATGAGCACAGAAAGTGTGGTCACACCGTTGAATCACCGATTGTGTTGTCTGATGAGGGGGACGAGGATGAGGACGACACTGCCAGACTCAGCGAGCTCATCGCTCTAGCAGAGGCGGACTTGCAGGCGGAGGAGGCTAAAGATGACACTAGTAGACTGAGCGAGCTCATCGCTCTAGCAGAGGCGGGCTTGCAGGCGGAGGAGGCTGAGGACAACACTACCAGACTGAGCGAGCTCATCGCTCTAGCAAAGGTAGGCTTGCAGGTGGAGGAGGATAACGACGCGTTCTTCACTCAGGACATAGATACCGTAGATGAAGCGGAGGCCGCTTACTATAAGCTAAAGGTAGATCAGGGCAATGCAGGTGAGCCTAGCCACAACAACAGGGTTGTGGTTGAGGATTGGTACTCGGACGATGAGTTGCTTACTCAGTATGTTTCTGACTGAGGGTTTTTGATTGCGCCGTCTGTTAGTTCCATGCTTTATTAATGATCAATGTAGCTATGTATTAGAAATTTGTCAGGGACCTAATACCAGGGTACCCCAGAAGGTGGAGCCGATAACCACCGAACGTGAAAAACCTCTGGACGCATAAGGGCGCCATGTCATCCCTTGTTCAAGTGACGGGAGTTCGGTTCCGCCTCGCCCGACACCTTTGGGACGGGCTCGGTCTCGCCCGAGGGTCGAGGGATAAACTTCGTCTTGCCCGACGCCTTTAGGGCGGGCTCGGTCTCGCACGAGGGCTTAGGGATGGATTCCGTCTCGCCCGACCCCAGAGGGGCGGGGTCAGCCTCACCCGACGCCTTTGTGGGATAACCCTGCCTCACCCAAAGGCTCAAGGCTAATCTTCGTCCCGCCCGACGCCTATAGGGCGGGCTCGGTCTCGCCCGAGGGCTGAGGGATGGATTCCGCCTCGCCCGATCCCGGAGGGATGGGGTTAGTCTCGCCCAAGAGATAGGGATTGGTCTCCGTCTCACCCGACGGCCAAAAACAAGCCTCGCCCTGGTCGATATCTGTACCTCATAATAATGGGTACAGGACGAGACAAGACGTTCGGGTCAACCATGGCTCCAAGGACCATACCCTGCGCCCTGGCAGGAAAAGGACTGCCAGGGAACGACGGGACTGATGCTTTAGACCCTTCCGGGCACCGCAGAACCCAAAAGGCATTACAGGTGCGTGCATCTCGCCCTATAGAGTTGTAGGCGCCGCCTTCAGCTCTGGGACACGGAACCCGATGAAGATATACGACAACCGCTATGCTCCAGGAAAGGATTTGCTATCTCCACGAACGACGGATATTCCGTCACCATGCTGTGGACCCGAGGGAGCGACGCCCGCTTCCCGACCCCTCAGGCCCACCTAGTCAGAAGGCCTTAGCCACGGCGCTACATCGACCCCCGACCCCGCGTTCCTCCAACGAGGACTCATGGGAACCAAAAGGCGTGCGGAGCAAGGCTAGGGGAGGCTCATAAGTCAAAACCACTGTACTACAGCCCATACCCTGCGTAGGGCAGCATTCTATAAACTAATCTGACATCCTACAGAGACATCGACAACTGAGCCACAAGACTAAGTAGAGTACGCGTCCTAGAGCCCTCACCCTTGTAAAGCCAGCCCCTTCATCTATAAAAGGGGATGCGCTTCCTCCATCAAGGGGGACCCCGAAAAATAAGACCGAACAAGAGAACACACTCATACGCACAGTCAAGCGGCTACAAAGCTCTTGACCACCTTTCAACCCTTCCATCAGAGACTTGGGACCAGTCCCTCTCTCGATAGTTTGTACCCCTTACTACAGACCGTTCACGGTGCTAATAACACAAGCAGCAGCAAACTGGACGTAGGGATGTTCTGCCTGAACCAGTATAAATCTTGTGTCCTTTAGCGCACCATCTGAGCCTAACGCGCATTACTATAAATTTACTTGCCGGTGCTCGTACGAAACACCGATAGTTGGCGCGCCAGGTAGGGGGCTTTGCGCGTTCCAAATCAGGCCTCGGATGGCTA
Source organism: Miscanthus floridulus (assembly GCF_019320115.1). Taxonomy (NCBI): domain Eukaryota; kingdom Viridiplantae; phylum Streptophyta; class Magnoliopsida; order Poales; family Poaceae; genus Miscanthus; species Miscanthus floridulus. The sequence goes on from NC_089586.1 coordinate 88,264,405, forward strand.
CCCACGTAATCACCTGGGTCTCAGGCGCACACGTGCGTTTCGGCAACCTAGATTTCATCGTCACGCTAGGAGGAGAGCTGGCGCTGACTCACTCAGCCGCCCCATCTCCCCCTTCCATGAACCTCAGCCGTCTCAGGCTTGAGGCCCCGTCGGGCAACTCCCGGGGAGTCCCGTCACCCAAGGAGGCCTCTCACAACGCCACCCTGTGTTCAGAAGGGTCCATACGGAGCGCTCCGACAGCGTTTCCGTTCGGTCTCTGCAACGCTGCGGCGACCGCTGGCCGCCTTCTGGCGCTACATTTGGTTCAATCACCCACGGACATCGAGTTCGTGGGGGCGATTGAGCAGGATACGGAGACCCTCTACGAACTCCTCAACGAGGAGCCAGTATCGCTCTCCAGCTCGGATTCTAGTAGGGGGAGCCACCACCCATCTCGGGAGTGCTTCATGACACAGACCCCCGAAGGTCACGTCGAAAGCGCCCCTAGGGAAGGGGTCACCCCTACAAACAACCCTAACAGCGGATCCAGAGAAGAGATGATAGCCCCATCCCGCCTAAGGATAGAGCAGTTGAGGGCCCGGCAGCAAGAGATCGACGAGGCCGGGCAAGGGCTCGTCTGGGAATATGCGGACATCAATCGCGAGATTGAACGCCGCAAAGACGGGGGGCGCGCGCGTGCCACAGCCCGCACCGTACATCAAAGGATCCTCACCGACGATGGGGCCTTTCCTCACTTTGCCCGAGCCAGCCAGAACATCGCCGCAGCAACCGCCTTGCTGCATGGCCTTCTGGAGGCCACAACGTCCGAGGATCGACACGCTTATCGGGAGATTCGCACGTTGCTCGAGCGTGCAGCAGCACAGCAGGCGGAAAGTTCGTTGTCTCGATGACGCGAACCCGACACCAGCCAGCGCGCGCCCTCAGTGCGTCCCACCAAGGACGCCTCCGTACACCAAACACCGCCAGCCGGCGGGCATCCCTCCGCCATCCCAGTACATCAACGCCTCGGCCGTGGCCGCGACGTACGCAGCATCATCGACGCCCGGAGATGTGCCCATGGTGACGATGGAGAAGCAGCGCGTCGCGGCTATCATCCCCGATGTGGTGGGCGCTACGACAGCAATGAGGACCAAAGCCCGAGCCCCGTCCTACCAGGCCCTCAGGCCTTTGGCCAGCACATCCTCAACGCTGCGTTCCCCCTAAGGTATCGACCGCCTACGAACATTCCTAAATATTCTGGCGAAACAAATCCCGGGCTTTGGCTCGAAGACTATCGGCTTGCATGTTAGGCCGGTGGTGCGAGTGATGATAACTTCATTATCCGCAATCTCCCACTGTTCTTGGCCGACTCGGCACGAGCATGGCTGGAGCACCTACCGTCCAATGCTATTCAGAGTTGGGCGGATCTGACTGAGATCTTCGTGGGTAATTTCCAGGGCACGTACAAACGCCCTAGAAACCCATGGGACCTCAAGAACTGCCGTCAGAAGGCCGATGAAACCCTCCGTGGGTACATCCGGCGCTTCTCCCGATAGTGCAATGAGCTCCCGAACGTCGCCGATGCCGACGTGATAGGAGCCTTTCTGTCCGAGATGACCTACGAATCCCTGGTCCACAAGATAGGACGCAGGGGCCCGTGAACTACCAAGGAACTTTTGGACATCGCCACCAGTCATGCCTCTGGAGAGGAGGCGGTCGGAGCCATCTTTGATCGCTCCGACAAAAAGACAAGGCGGGACGAGGATGCCAGCGAAGGTGCCTCCAACCGTCCCACCAAAGGGAAAAATAAGAAGCAACGGCGCGACAACTCACTCGTGGCCGTTGCCGACCGCAAAGGTGGCCGGAAGCCCGCGGAGGGCACTCCGAACCACTTCGAGAAAATGCTCGAGGGGCCATGCCCAAACCACGCCTTCCCGGCCAAGCACCTATACAAGGAATGCGGCCTTATGCACAAATACTTGGCCGGGGGCCTGAACAAGGGGGAGCAGGGGAAGGAGCCTATTCCCACCACTGATGACACGGAGGAGAAGGACGACGCCTTCCCAACGCCAACTGGTGCCCTCATGATCTTCGGAGGATCAGCGGCCTACGACTCTAGGCGCCGCCAAAAGGTCGCACATCGAGAGGTCTATACCGCTGGACCGGCCACGCCAGCTTTTCTCCGGTGGTCGGAATCCGCCATAACCTTCGACCGGACCGACCATCCGGATGCCATCCCACACCCAGGAAGGTATCCGCTTGTCATCGACTCGATCGTCGGTCCAAAGCGGCTCACCAAGGTATTGATGGATGGGGGCAGCGGCCTCAACATCATGTATGCCAAGACGCTCGACGAGATGGGCATCGACCGAACGCACCTCCATCCCATCCGAGCACCTTTCCATGGTGTCGTGCCTGGAAGGCAAGCCGTGCCACTGGGGCAGATTGACCTACCCGTCACTTTTGGGGATCAATCCAATTACCGAACTGAGACCCTCACCTTCGATGTAGTGGGGTTCCCGGGGACTTTCCATGCCATTCTGGGGCGACCATGTTACGCGAAGTTCATGGCCGTACCCAATTACACGTACCTAAAGCTGAAGATACTGGGCCCTTGTGGGGTCATCACCATCGGCACCTCCTTCCAGCGTGCTTACGAGTGTGAGGTCGAATGCTGCGGACACGCATCCGCAGTCATCGCGTCCGAAGAACTCGCCACCCTCAGGGAGGAGGTCATTGAAGGGACACCCGACGCAAAGAAGCCGTCTGGATCGTTTGAATCGGCAGAAGGCTCCAGGGACGTCCTCTTGGATCCCAGTAGCTCCGAGGGCAAAAAAGTCCGTATTGGGACCGCGCTCTCCTCCGCATAGGAAAGCGCGCTCGTCGACTTCCTCCATGCCAACAAGGACATCTTTGCGTGGAAACCCTCGGATATGCCGGGCATCCCGAGGGAGGTCGCCGAGCATACCCTCCAAATCCTCCCGGGCTCCAAGCCAGTGAAACAACGCCTACGCCGCTTCGACGAGGAGAAACACAGGGCCATCGGCGAGGAGATAGCCAAACTACTGGCCGCAGGATTCATTAAGGAAGTATACCACCCAGAGTGGTTAGCAAATCCTGTTCTTGTCCGAAAAAAGAGCGGGAAATGGAGAATGTGTGTTGATTATACTGGCCTCAACAAAGCGTGTCCAAAGGATCCGTTTCCTTTGCCACGAATAGACCAAATAGTCGATTCCACCTCGGGGTGCGAAACCCTCTGCTTCCTTGACGCATACTCAGGCTACCATCAAATCGCGATGAAAGAGTCCGACCAGCTCGCGACATCTTTTATCACGCCCTTCGGATCATTTTGCTACATTTCAATGCCGTTCGGTCTGAAGAACGCTAGGGCAACGTACCAGCGCTGTATGCTTAGTTGCTTCGGAGACCTCATCGGGCGAACCGTTGAGGCCTATGTCGACGACATCGTAGTCAAATCCAAGCGGGTTGACCACCTTGTCACCGACCTTGAACGCACCTTTGCGAAACTTCGGGCGAACAGCATCAAACTCAATCCTAAAAAATGTGTTTTCGGGGTCCCAAGGGGCATGCTGCTCGGCTTCATCGTCTCCGAGCGTGGCATCGAAGCCAACCCAGAGAAGATATCAGCCATCACGAGGATGGGCCCGATCCAAAACATAAAGGGGGTTCAGCGGATCACAGGGTGCCTTGCCGCCCTCAGCCGATTCATTTCACGCCTCGGCGAACGAGGACTCCCTCTTTATCGACTCCTGAAGAAAACTGACCGCTTTGAGTGGACAGCCGAGGCTCAGAAGGCGCTTGACATGGTTAAATGATTTTTAACTAAGCCGCCGGTCCTAGTTCCTCCATGCGACAGAGAATCTCTCCTACTATATATATCGGCCACCACCCAAGTGGTTAGCTCCGCCTTAATAGTAGAGCGAGAGGAAGAGGGGCACGCCTTCAGGGTGCAGCGCCCTATATATTTCATCAGCAAGGTGCTATCCGACTCCAAAACCCGCTACTCCCAGATCTAGAAACTCCTCTACACTGTCCTCATCACTAAAAGGAAGCTACGTCACTACTTCGAGTCACACCCCGTGACAGTGGTGACATCATTCCCCCTCGGCGAGGTCGTTTGTAGCCATGACGCTACGGGAAGAACCGCAAAGTGGGCACTCGAACTGATGGATCAGGGCATTTCTTATGTCCCCCGAACGGCGATCAAATCTCAGGCACTAGCTGACTTCATCGCGGAATGGACCGAGGTCCAGATGCCACCAGCAGCCGTTGATCAAGAATACTGGATAATGTACTTCGACGGATCGCTGATGAAGAAAGGCACCGGAGTAGGACTAGTCTTTATATCCCCCCTCGGGGTCCACATGAGGTACATGGTTCAGCTTCATTTCCCCTCATCAAACAATACTGCAGAATACGAAGCGCTCATCAATGGCTTACGAATCGCCATCGAGCTGGGCATCCGACACCTCGATGTTAGGGGCGACTCTCAGCTGGTCGTCAACCAGGTCATGAAGGAGTCATGCTGCCACGATACCAAGATGGAGGCGTACTGTCAAGAGGTCCGACATCTGGAGGACAAATTCGACGGCCTTGAACTCAATCATATCCCCAGGCGCCTCAACGAAGCGGCCGACACACTCGCAAAAGCAGCATCCAGCCGAGAGCCAGTCCCAACAGGCATCTTTGCTAGCGATCAGCACAAACCCTCGGTACGTTATGTGGGGATGGAACAAGCCGACAATGGCCCTTCTAGTCCGACCCCCGAGGCCGATCCGCCAACTGTTCCTCCCGACCCCGAGGTCATGGAGCTTGAAGAAGACCCAGTAATGGAGTCCGATCCTCCCAATGACTGGAGAACGCTTTACCTCGACTATCTCCTCCACGACGTACTACCGACCAACAAGACAGAAGCCCGACGGCTCGCACGACGCGCCAAATCCTTCGTTCTTGTAGAGGGCGAACTCTACAAACGAAGTCACATCGGAATTCTACAACTTTGTATCCCTGGCGAACAGGGAAAACTTCTACTGAGCGACATCCACGGTGGAGCATGCGGTCACCATGCCGCACCAAGAACCTTGGTTGGGAATGCATTCCGACAGGGTTTCTATTGGCCCACCGCAGTAGCCGATGCCGAGCAAATTGTATGCACCTACGAAGGGTGCCAATACTACGCTCGGCAAACACACCTCCTGGCCCAGGCTCTCCAGATGATCCCCATCACGTGGCCCTTCGTGGTCTGGGGGCTTGACCTAGTTGGGCCACTTAAAAAGGTGCCCGGGGGCTTTACCCACCTGCTTGTCACCGTAGACAAGTTTACAAAATGGATTGAAGCTCGGCCAATATCCACAATCAAATCCGAGCAAGCTGTGCTGTTCTTTCTCGACATCACCCATCGCTTTGGAGTACCGAACTCCATCATCACTGACAACGGCACGCAGTTCACCGGTAGGAAATTCGTTCGCTTCTGTGATGAACGACACATCCGAATCGATTGGGTAGCCGTCGCGCACCCCCGGACGAACGGGCAGGTCGAGCGCGCAAACGGCATGCTTCTTCAAGGCCTCAAACCCAAAATTTTCAACTGGTTGAACAAATTCGGCGCACGTTGGCTCACTGAGCTCCTGGCTGTGCTCTGGAGCTTAAGAACGACTCTTAGCCGGGCCACCGGCTACACACCCTTCTTCATGATCTACGGTTCCAAGGCCGTTCTCCCGACAGACCTCGACTATGGAGCACCAAGAATCAGAGCATATGACGAACAGGGAGCCGAAGCATCTCACCAAGACGCCATGGACCAGCTAGATGAGGCCCGCGACATCGCCCTCCTCCATTCAGCTAAGTACCAGCAAGCGTTACGGCGGTACCACAGCTGACGGGTGCGGGGTCGAGCCTTCAACGTCGGAGACCTCGTCCTCCATCTTGTGCAGAGCAACAAGGATCGCCACAAACTCTCCCCACCCTGGGAAGGGCCCTACATCGTCGCGGAAATACTTCGCCCAGGCGCCTACCGGTTGAAAACCATCAAAGGCGAGGTCTTCACCAACGCCTGGAACATTGAGCAGCTACGTCGTTTCTATCCTTAAAATAAACTTACACTTTTCCTTATCAGTTTTTGTCTTAACAGAACCCCGATCCTTAGTGACTTCCGACCCCTGCAAATCGTGAGGGGTCAGACCTCACTCGGGGGCTGGCATGTGATCGTAACATATGTCATGTGTAATACAAGTATTACGCTCGCAAAAAATTCCTGTGTTATACTTACAAACATTCTCTAAGTTTTCCATTCGCCTCATAAACGAGTCTCGAGGGCTAAGATCTTGGGAACCAATTCTGAATACAACTGGTAGGACTGCGAGACACCCACGCCCCAACGGCTGCAACCTCTTTGCTCACCAGTTCAATCAAAATTAGTTCGCCCATGTTCCTAGCTTCCTATGACTTAGACCATGAGAAGAGTTGGAAAGCGCTAAAATTGTTCCTACAGAAGGGAGAAAGATAAAAAAATGGCTTGCCATAAGCAAAGGATGTAATTTTGTTCATTTTTTGCACAAATTCACCACTTACAAAGCGATGTCATTACAAAAAGGAACGATATACTCAGAGGACTATTTACTCGGGGGCTTCCCCACAACGTTATTTCATTACAGTCTCGGCTCAGCTCTACCACAAGTGCTACTACAGTCGCCGCGCCACGCTCTCCATCGGTGATGTCCGGGGCGTGTACACGGGCCAGCTCGTCTACTATAGTCGCCGTGCCACGCTCTCCATCGATGACATCTTCGCTGGATCCTCGAAGGCGCCACCATCTACGACGCCTCCGCCGGAACGTCCGGGGACTACGCCATCGTCGTCAGCCGCAACCCCAGCAGCGACGCCACCGCCATGGCATCTGGGGACTATGCCATCATCCCTAGCCATAACCCTGACAACGGCGTATGGGCAGGAAACGCCTCCCGCCAAGGGAGGAGCACAGCGAACGACGGCGCAGTCAACGACGTACGACGCCCACCGACGCCTTTTTTCCTTCAGCAGCAGCGACTCCTCAGCAAGGGCCACGCGCACCATCTCATCTACATTGGATAACCTCCAGCTCAACATCACGCACCAAACTCACGAGCAAGTTTGTAAGTTCTCTATCTCTCTCTGGCATTACTCTTCCTCACTCAGGAACTGCCGCGACGCACGGACGCATTCGGCGGAAAGGAAGAAGAAGGAGAGATAGCGGCTCGGAGGCAGAAGAGGAGGTGGGATGAGAACTCCTCTCCCCCTCCCTATTTAAAGAGGAAGCGCTGTAACTAAGGAAAGGCAAAAGGTTGGACGAAAAACCCTCTCCCTTCCCCTTTTTAAAATACGCAATCAATGCTGATTGATATCTGAGGGGACGCGCCGGAACTGACGGGACAAACCCCGGTCGACGAGGCGTCCCTCTTTGGTCAAACTGAACACTGCCTGGGTATGGCCCGCCACTGACCCGCTCCGGACGCGGCGATTAAGGCACCCACATAGGCAGACAACTTTTTTGCCTCCCCATGCAGGACCACGGATGACCTAATGACGGGACCTGTCGGATCTCCTAGGCCGGCCGTTCGGCCCAGAAGACACGACGAACGAACGTCTAAAGAAAGATAAGCATCTCAGCTTTCTTACTCTATGCATTAAAATTAATTCATGAGCTTCCGGGGATGCCGAGGATGACAACCAGTCTAGACATCCCCCACACCCGACCCCTCAGTACGCTTGAAACTAAGGGCACGACATACAGGCACAAAGCTTTGAGTAAAACTGGACGAACTAGCAAACCTTACGCCCCGATAGCTATGGTGTTTCTGTTCACCAGAAAAATCATACTCAACGCCCTCCGCGTCTCTAGTTTCGACGTCTGCCTTCTCAAAGAAGGGATCGGAGGGGTCCACCTACAGAATCTCCCCCAAAGGAGAAGCTGTCAGTTAATCGAACGGCTCGGATCGTCACCGAGACACAAAAACAAAGAATAGCAATTCTTATGCAGGGTATTTCCAACCTCGTCACGAACGTCAGGGCCCAAACCCATCTGGTAGGAGCTTTTTCTGCCACTCATACCACCAAGGTAACGTTGCCGACCCCGCCTCTATTTTGATTAAATTTTGCATTCAAAACATTACATATGCAAAACATTGCATCCCAACGATTCGTGTCGCACCACGAAACGGCTGTCGCCTCATTCGATATAGGCGACCACAGGCCGAGGTTCGAAGGTCGGCCCGCGAAGGGCTCGAGGCCGCCTCACGCTGAACAGAGCCAGGGAGAGATAACCGAGACAAGCCCCAGCGGCCCTGCCTGACCCCGCTCAAAAGCGAACAGGAACGTCTCGACCTTCTCTCGTTCCATTCTAACCCCGAGCCAAACCCATAGAATCTCCAACGAGGAGAGGCCATTGGGCCCCCTGAGCTTATCGAACGACTCAGGCATCTGCCGAGAGGCGGGTTAAGAAGTTGTGGAGTGCCACCAGAGGGCTCTGCCGACCCCATCAGCAAATGATGGACCCGGATTCCACACGAACGTACCCGTTAGTGAGCTCGTTGAGCGCGACACTCGAGCCGTCGAGGCAAGTGTCGTTCACTCAGCCCCTCCGATTGCGAAAACCGAGGATGGGGTAACACGCAAACAACGGCTGACCCCTATTAGACCCTAACAAGGCTCGGGGGCTCGAGCCAAATAATACAGGGACGCAGGTTCAAAGGCCCCACCTTGCCGAGCCCATAGAGTCCCCAGTTGGGGATTTCTGTTGGAAGACAGGGCGGGGAATATGGCGATGACCTCCATGGACTTCGTCAACCTATCACCAAAACCACAGTTCCGATCTCCAGTAACCCCCGACCCCAGCACATGCAGGGGGTCGGACCTTACTCGGGGGCTGGTTAAGGTACGGCTACCTCCTTTCCTTCCTTCGGTACGGCTACCTCCTTTCCTTCCTTTGGTCTCCTCGCATTATAATCAGCGGCATAATTCAGGGGAACATATTGGTAAGATCGTAAAAAATCAAATCGCAAAAAATCAAACAAAACGAAATTAGGACGCAAAAGCACGAAAGGCGTCCAGACTCGAAAAATACCGACACTTGTCCACATATTACATATAAGTTGTTCTCAAAATTGTTCGATTAATTACTCCCGCGGAGGGAGAACCATCTCTTTCAGACTGTCTACCAGGTTCTTCGCAAGGGGAGCGACCATCTTCTCCATTTCCTCCAGCTCTTCATCCTCGTAGGTGGACGGAAAGCCTTCGCTCATCACCTTCAGGTTTATTTCCTTCTCGTAATGGGTGTGGGCGACGGTGAAGGCCTAGGTAATCCCAGCGTGAAAGGCACTCTCCTCAAGTTGGCCCACCCGAGCCGTGATACCTCCGACACGAGCCGCGAGCAGGCTGGTCTCCACCAGCTCTATCACATTCAGGGCGTTAAGGACCACCCCGACCGCAGCTTGTAGAAGATCATGCTCATCGCTCTCAACCTGAAGGGCCCTTTGCGTATAGGCAGCCTCTTTCTCCAGCTTGGCGGAGACGTTCTCAGCACTCAACCTTCCTTTCACCGTGTCACCAAGCTCCGCCCGGAGAGAGCGGACCACCTCGACGTCCTCATCCACCTTCTGCTGGAGGGCCACGGCCCTACTCTCGGCCTTCCGCCAGAGGTCCCGCTCCATCTCCAGCTCCTTCAGGACTTCGTCGGCCTTCTCATTGGCCGCGGCATTCCTCTGCAGCAGCTCGTCTCGCTCTTTTTGGAGTCTGGCAATCTCCTCTCCATCCAGCTTAGACCTCGCCGACAGGTCCTCGAACATCCCGTGCGCCTCTTCCGCATCCTGACGCGCCTGGGCCTCCCGCTCCTGGACGGTAGCAAGCTGGGCGCCCATGTCTGCCCGCAGCCGGGCCTCCTCGGAGAGGCGATCCCACTCCGCCTTCTGCTCATGGAGGAATTGGGATTTATTCTGGCTACGAGCAACAAGAACCTGAGGAGGAAGAAGACTGATATCAGAAATGCGAAAACACAAAAACATACGAAGAAAGAAGAAAGCCCAGAAAATACCTGAGTGGTAGGGATAACGATCTCATGGAGGGCTCCTCTGGCCTGGTCCAGGGCGTTCAGCATGGTTGAGATCCCGATGTCAAGACCCTCCCGCTCCATGCTCTCGGAATGATCATCGAGCGAGAAAAGAGCCGACGTCGGGTCCTGAGCGGCCATCCACTAGAGCGGCGGCTCCCCCCGTGCAAGGGAGCGGCTTCCTCCCGACAAAGGGGCCAGCGACGTCGGGTCCTGAGCGGCCATCCACTGGAGTGGCGGCTCCCCCCACGCAGGGGAGCGGCTTCCTCCCGACAAAGGGGCCGGTGGCAGCTCCCTCCTGACCCTGTGTGGCACCACCGCCGCACTCGAGGACCCTCCGGCTGGACCCTCCTCCGTCTGGGCCGCTTCGGGCGCCACGAGTGGATCCACATGGGCGCCTGGCGGCGCGGATTGCACCATGCCCTCGGGTGCCACCACGACCGCGCCCGGCTGATCCTGGCTTGGCGCAGTCACGATCACCTTCACCGGCGGTATGCGGTCCTTGACCGGCTGTTCCACGCCCGCCACGGAAGAGACCGCTCGCTCAGTAACCTCCGCGGGCGTGGGAGCCACCATGGACGCTGTCGGTTTGGCCAACGCGGCCCTGACATCGGCACCACTCCTGCCCAAAATAGGGGTGACTCCAGGCGACGCCGTCTGTCCCGCTTGAAGGGCGAGACTCTTCTTGGGCGCCAGCCCCAGGGGGTGACCCGTCCGCAAGAACCTACACAAAGGTAATAACCGTTAAGTCAAAATAAAAATGGAAAAAGGATGAAAACAGAGGAATCAACAGCTTACGTTGACGTCCTCGGCCGGCGGAAGCATTTTGGGGACGGATCCCCAGATCCCTGCCCCGACTCGTCCGGACGGGACCATTTCATGCCTGCCCCCTGCTCTGGGGCAGGGGGGTTCATCTTGTCGGGCGCAGCGCCGGAGTCGCTCCCCTCCATCGTCTCGTCGGGCATGGCACCGGAGCCGTCCCCCTCCATCGTCTCACAGGGCGCAGCACCGGAGCTGCTCCCCTCCATCGTCGCCTCGGGGATGGCGGTGGTAGGCCCGCCCTCCCCTATCCACCGGTCCTCGGCCAACACGCCGTGCGAAGTGGCGGACTCGCCGGCCTCCATTGACCTCATCGATCTACTTCCCTCCGCGTGGAAAGGGAAGGGCCCCTGCATGGATGGGTGGCCACTCATCAACGTGTCCTCGTCCTCCAGGATGCCCCAATCCACGCCGACGGCTACCTCGTCGTCGTCATCATCATCATCGTCATCGTCGTCATCCTCACTGCTCACGTCCTCTCCCCGATCCCGTGCCTCCTGCTTCAGTCGTTTCGCCTTTTTCATCTCTTCCCTTGCTTTCTTGTCCCGTTCGGCCGCGAGTCAATTCGCCGCCGCCACGACCTTGTCCTTCGGCAGTGGAACCGGGCTGTCCTTAAAGACCAGCACCCTCGGCTGGTCCCAACGTCATAAAGCAAGTGTTAAGAGAAAAAAGAACAAAGAAAAAAAGAAAAGAGCATGGGAGAGGAGGGCTTACGAATTCAAAGAACCCAGGCTCCGGCCGCATTGGGGGGTGTCTGGGCACCGGATACACAATGTCAAGGACTCTGCCCGCAGAATCCTTCGTCGGCTTCGTCACCTCCTTGATGCACTACGCCACTTCCGAGTAATGGAGCGCCTCATCAACAAGCACCGTCCCCTCGTACGATATCCCGGGCATCATCCGATGCAGGGGAAGCACACGTGCCATCAGGGGTGCCACCCTCCTAGCATGGTAGGCACCGACGATCCCTGTCCCCTTTACACCCCGGCCCTTCAGGGCTTGGAGGGCGGAAAGAAGGTCGGTGATATGTTTCTTGTCTTTGGACTGGACGCCCCAGCCCCACGACTCTGGAACTTCCACAATAAGACGCCCAGTATACTTCGGTAGGGTGGCACTCGCATCATCCCTAACATAAAACCACTGCGAGTGCCATCCCTTGTTGGATGTCGCCAGACGCATGTATGGGTAACCCTTCGACCGGGTATGGCGCAGATGAATACTGGCACATCCCATCGGCGCGTTCACTTCTTTCCCCCCAATCTTCCTCTTCGATAGACTAATGCTAAAGAAATACCGCCACAGATCAAAATGAGGATCGATCCCCAGGAAACCCTCGCACAGGGCAACAAACGCTGCCATATGCTGAATCCCATTGGGAGTTAGATGCTGCAGCTCTACCTCATAGTAATCTAATAGCCCCCAAAGGAATCTATGCGCGCGTACCCCGAATCCCCGCTCATGGAAGATGGCAAAAGAGACGACATACCCTTCAGGCGGCACCGGCTCACCCTCGTCGCCAGGAAGCAACCACTCCTGGACGGCGGACAGCGGGCAGAGAAGGCCACGACGGATGAGGCCCTCCAGACGCCGGGAGGTGATGCTTGATCTGCCCCACAACTCCATTAAAGCAGTAGGGGGGAAGGGCAGGCACGAGCTTGACGGCGGCTGGAACACGAACGCAGACCGGTCGACGGTGGCGATGTGGGCGCGAGAGGCTAGGAAGATTAGCGGCGGATGTTTCAGAACACAAAGGAAGGGGAGCGAAATACGGAACCCTGGGGGCGAACCCTGCAGTTTTATAAGGGGCGACGGACGCGAGAAGGGCAACCGTCCGCCTCGATCTCTGGGCCTGCCACGCGCGCCACCGCGTCATGTCGCGGGACACGCGCCCGCAGTCCCTATCCTCTCACCCCAAAAATCTCGGCGGACGGTTCGCCTTCCCCAAGCGAATCCGGACTCTCTACCCACCGGGGAAACGCAAGCCACAAAGGCCTGTTCTTTTCTCTTTGGCCCACCTAGGGCCCAGAAACTCGCCGGCCGGCCCAACTAAGAAGGGATCCACGAACGATCCACAATCAAGGGCAGAAGCACCAGTTAGGACAGCCCCGAATCAGTTCCCAGCGAACGGGACGCCACGACCCACTCGGAAAAACATCCAGTTGATAAAAAACTAAGTCCTTCAGCCTTACCCGCGAAGGGGCCGATATAACCCCCCAGGCGACTCTACTCGAATCACCCGGGGGCTCGGGGGCTACACCCATCGGGTGCGCTCGCGCGCACCCTCCAGCAAATTAACTTCGACAAAATCAAAAACACCCTCTAGGCGGTTCTACTCAAATCACCTAGAGGCTCGGGGGCTATTGTCGGGGACCTAATACCAGGGTACCCCAGAAGGTGGAGCCGATAACCACCGAACGTGAAAAACCTTTGGACGCATAAGGGCGCCATGTCATCCCTTGTTCAAGTGATGGGAGTTCGGTTCCGCCTCACCCGACACCTTTGGGACGGGCTCGATCTCGCCCGAGGGTCGAGGGATAAACTCCGTCTCGCCCGACGCCTTTAGGGCGGGCTTGGTCTCGCCCGAGGGCTGAGGGATGGATTCTGTCTCACCCGACCCCGGAGGGGCGGGGTCAGCCTCACCCGACGCCTTTGTGGGATAACCCTGCCTCGCCCAAAGGCTCAAGGCTAATCTTCGTCCCGCCCGACGCCTATAGGGCGGGCTTGGTCTCGCCCGAGGGCTGAGGGATGGATTCCGCCTCGCCCGATCTCAGAGGGATGGGGTTAGTCTCGCCCAAGAGATAGGGATTGGTCTCCGTCTCACCCAACGGCCAAAAACGAGCCTCGCCCTGGTCGATATCTATACCTCATAATAATGGGTACAGGACGAGACAAGATGTTCGGGTCAACCATGGCTCCAAGGACCATACCCTGCGCCCTAGCAGGAAAAGGACTGCCAGGGAATGACGAGACTGATGCTTTAGACCCTTCCGGGCGCCGCAGAACCCAAAAGGCATTACAGGTGCGTGCATCTCGCCCTGTAGAGTTGTAGGCGCCGCCTTCAGCTCTGGGACACAGAACCCGACGAAGATATACGACAACCGCTACGCTCCAGGAAAGGATTTGCTATCTCCACGAACGACGGATATTCCGTCACCACGCTGTGGACCCGAGGGAGCGGCGCCCGCTTCCCGACCCCTCAGGCCCACCTAGTCAGAAGGCCTTAGCCACGGCGCTACATCGACCCCTGACCCCGCGTTCCTCCAACGAGGACTCATGGGAACCAAAAGGCGTGTGGAGCAAGGCTAGGGGAGGCTCATAAGTCAAAACCACTGTACTACAGCCCATACCCTGCGTAGGGTAGCATTCTGTAAACTAACCTGACATCCTACAGAGACATCGACAACTGAGCCACAAGACTAAGTAGAGTACGCGTCCTAGAGCCCTCACCCTTGTAAAGCTAGCCCCTTCATCTATAAAAGGGGATGCGCTTCCTCCATCAAGGGGGACCCCGAAAAATAAGACCGAACAAGAGAACACACTCATACGCACAGTCAAGCGGCTACAAAGCTCTTGGCCACCTTTCAACCCTTCCATCAGAGACTTGGGACCAGTCCCTCTCTCGATAGTTTGTACCCCTTACTACAGACCGTTCACGGTGCTAATAACACAAGCAGCAGCAAACTGGACGTAGGGACGTTCCGCCTGAACCAGTATAAATCTTGTGTCCTTTAGCGCACCATCCGAGCCTAACGCGCATTACTATAAATTTACTTGCCGGTGCTCGTACGAAACACTGACAAAATTCCATTATGTTGTCTTATATTCCATTTGAACTACTAATGTATTATACCCATGTATCATGTACTCGGATTACCCATGTTCGATCTTAAGTGATCACATCTGTTTGTATCATGCGTTGAGAATTCTAAAATGAACGAAATCGACTAAAATTATCTCGAATACAGCGCCATAGCCCACTGGTTCTGCCATGCCATAGCCCAGGTTCTGCCACGCCAAAGTCCACTGTGCGTTAGTGACACGCCATAGACCATGGCGTGGCAGTGACGCGGGCAGAAACCGACCAGCCTCAATTGAGCTGTTGTCGATGCGGTAAAAAACTATAAGTGTTGTCACGACCGTGCGCAAGTTGAAACGAATATGAAGCAATAAATGGACGACAAGTTGCCACATAACATTTTCATTGGTTTATGAGTCTGTAAGTTTTCGTCGACAATATTTGTTCGACATAAGTTCAATGTAATGAACTAAGTCCTAGGAATGTAAGGATCCCTCGAACGTCTCTTGGAAACCTCGTCGTCCGGTGGAAGAAGTGGGTCGTCGTACGCCACCTCAAGAAGGGGGTACATCTGGTGCATGCGTGGGAGGGGCTATCCTGTTACAAATTGATAAACAAAGGGTTAGAGTATTGAAATTAACAATATTCAGATTAACATAATATAGCATTGCAAAATTTGAACTACTTGTTATACAATACGAACGCAAATATGAAAGCACATGCTGCCCTCGTCTTCTATGCCTACTAGCCTTGTGACCAGATTGTTTGCAAACGGAGCAAAGATTCCTACCATGGGTCTCGTTGAAGTCTCCCCCGTCGTACATGTCTTCGTCGTACCCTCTCATAGCGTCTATGTCCCCCTTGAGTCGCTTCTTCTTCCTCCTACCCTTTCCTACCTTCATTAGATAAGGATGCGGCATGTAGTCATAACCATTATAAGGTGGCCACTGTGTCGGGTCAAGGTATGGCTCGAAGCTCATCTCCCAAATACTAACGGTGTTCGAACGGAGATACAAAGGTGACATATATGGCAGATCCTCATAGCTATACCCACGAACCCTGCAGGCCATGATCATATGAGAGCAAGGGGCATGCATGATCTGAGAGACGTTGCAACTGCACTCTACCTTTTCAAGATCAACTCAGTAGTTTCATCCACCATAACGTTCGCTGCCCAAGCTTGTGCCACCCTTGCTCCATACACTAAAGATATGGCGGCGGGGTGCATATGGCTCGATGATGTGCTGCTTGGCCAATTCCTCAGTGTCATTCAAATGTTCAGCTCCGGCCTTTCCAAAACGCCCCTGCTCAGCTATATTCCTCTGCGCAAGTTTCCACCTCTTCACAAAATATTCGTTGCACTTATGAAAGGAGAACTCAATAATTCTAGACACAGGCAACGATTGAACTCCGGTGAATACACGGTTGAAGGACTCCGAGGAGTTAGTGGTCATGATGCCACACTTGAAACCCCCCTTGTTATAAGCTAATGCCTACTGAGCCTTCTGTTCCATCTGCGCCTCTAACCAGGCCTTTCCCGCTTCATTTACCATCTTGTCTAGTTCTCTCTTTGTCTCTTTGAACTGGTGCTCTGTACGTACACAACATAGAGCCTTTACCTTATCACATACCTCCTGCTTCCGTTGACACCACCAGAAATTAGCGGCAAAGTGTCTCATGCACCATCTATGTACTAGAGGCGGGAACCCATCTATATGCTCAGCTGTAGCATTAAGAAGCCCTACGTGATGGTCCAAGATCAAACATATAGTGCGAGATGGGCCAAGCACTTGTACATGTAGAAGCCGCATGAACCATGACCACGATTCATTGTTCTCTGCCTCTGCCAAAGCAAAAGCCATGGGTACTATCTGGTCCTCAGGATCAACAACAGCAGCCATCATCAAGGTGCCCCTATACTTTCCTATCAGAAAAGTGCCATCAACAAGTACGACTGGCCGACAAAACAGGAATGCATGTTCCGTTTGCGCGAACGACCAGAACACACGATAGAGGACATGCCTCATTGGGTCCCGAAAACACATCCCTCCGGTGTCCACAAACCATTTCAAGCCAGGGTTGTAGTAATGCATTGCACATAAGATGCGGGGCACCCTATTGTACGCTTCCTCCCAACTACCCCATCGAATTGCCAGAGTAATTTGCTTAGCACGCCAAGCCTTTTTGTACGTCATATTGTACTTAACAAATCCAGATATGGACTGTTGTAAAGAAGACACCGAAATGTCGTTATTGTCATCAACGAGCCCCAATATACGATGGGCAAGGTAACATGCAGTGAGCTGCTGATGATTTTTCTTCCCCCAATTGTCTAGGCAAGTGTGGGGTTCAATAACTTTAGTTATCCTCCACTTGACATCACTCTGTCTCTTCTGTGCATTTAACCTCCACATATAACCATTTTTGCATATCACATGGTACCTCAACTCCTGGTCTAAATGAGTGATGGTGTATGGCCTATGGTGGTACACAGCATAGTCCTGAAGGAAGAGTTTCATCTTTGACATTGTGTTGAATATCATCCCCTTCCTAAGGGTTTTTTCTCATGGTCATACAATGATTTCCTACACATCTAGAGACCGGTGTCACAAACTGCCATATCCATCATGCTGACATCCCTTTAGTTCAGAACGCCCATGAAAGGTACGTTCTTGGACCTTAGTTGCTCAAGCTCAGCTGCTGTGTAATGTGGTGGTGGAACATACTGCCGCGCTTCACTAATTCTAACCCATGAATCATAGGGGGTATCATCTGCAACCAAATCTATGACTAGTCTACCCTGAGCCAAGACACCATGTAAAACCATAGTTGGTACTAGTAATGGCATAGTATGAACCGATACTAGCATGGCATCAGCCGGTGTTGGCATAGCATCTGTACCTCCTTGGTCATCATCAGAATCGTTTGAATCACTGCTAACTACATCACCGATCTTGTCCTCCTCCTCCTCCTGCTCCTTATCTTCTCGTTCGAACTCATTCACATCGAAGTCATTACTGCAATTGAATGAAACTGCTCCTGCGTCAACTGACCGTCCAAATCCATGTTATCTTGAGTTGCTTCCCATTCGACCCCTAATTCATGTTCATTGCCTCCAAAACCATCAATGGACGGGCCGTCCTGAACACCCTACATCCTATACCCATTCTCTACCACCACCTCAGCCATGGGCACATTGGAACCTTGGAGAACCCTAGTGTAGTGGGACCAGTGAGCAGGGTCACGCAAGGGCGCAAGGGCATAAGGACATAGTGTGCCCTAGTCTTCCTAGTATCAAACCTCCCCTTCAGTGTGAAATCACCACCAAACTTTGCATTCAAACGGACACAAAGGTCGTTAAAGTTAGGAGGTTCATCAAACCATTCCAATTCTTCTTCCATATCCTCAAACATACCATCTTCTCTACTAACACTTCCTCCGTATAAAACTCTAACACAACAATCCATCTGCAAAACCATTTCAACAAACTTCATCAAGTCGTCAAATTCGTCGTACGTAATGTCCATAGTAATATTAATACATATTCTAACTATAACTATACTAACTAATCTAAAATTAACATCTATACAAGGCTAACTACAACAACTAATTAGACTAAATCCAATATATAACTAGACTCAATAACTGTACTAACTAAACTACCTCACTTTACTATCTATACTAACTTACTATATTACATATACTAACTAAACTAAATAACTTTATTAACTATACTAACTATACTTTACTAATTTTACTAACTTTATTAATGTCGGTGTTTTGGTCCGGCGGGTCCTCAACCGACTAGTGAAAGTGTACTGCGTGCCCCTAATTCCGGATGGTGACGCAAAGAGACACAAGGTTTATACTGGTTTAGGCAATAGGTGCCCTACGTCCAGTCTGAGAGAGCGATCTTGTATTCTTTGCACCGAGGTGCTTGTAGTAGGGGCTTACAAGCTGAGCGAGAGAGGGAGCTAGTCCCAGGTCTCTGCGTGGAGTGGCGTGGGTTGCTTGAGATGTTGATCTCTTGCAGTGAGGGAGCGTGTGTGTGTTACAGAGCGTTGTGCGTTGCTTGCCCGTGTGCCCTTGCCTAGAAGCGGCCCCGGTCACTCCCTTTTATAGTCGAAGGGAGGCACGGGGGCGATACATGGATTTGCTACGTGGCATTTTGTGAGCAGAGGCGGCATGTCTGAGCCCTATAGCTCGTCACTATGGCGGTATGGTTGGTGGAGCGGCCTTGTCCTCGGTGCACTAGAGCGACACACCGGTCACGCCTGATCCTATGCGACGTGGGAGCTCCTGTGGTGGCATGCGCGCCTTCTTTTGTTGGAGGCGTGCTGGTCACTGTACATTTGATCGGCGCGGAGAGCCGAGGTTGGGTAGAGGCGACGACGCGGGTGTGCTGACTTCAAGGACATAGGAGCTTGGCCCTATGCATGATGTGGGAGCTCCTGCGGCTTGACGCAGGGTATGGTGCGTACTGCAGACAACATGCTGGTCGCTGTATGTTGACAACATAGAGAGCCGAGGCCCAGTCGGTGCAGAGGCTAAACCATTATGGGGGGCTCGGCGGGCGCGAGTCCCGAGGCTACAGGGGCCCGGAAGCGGATAGCCGAGGCTCAGAGGGAGCAGTTGGTCTTGTACGTCGATTCCGAGGCTGCAGGGACCCGGACTTGACTCTCCACGCCGCGCTATCCTTGGAGCAGGGTTTAGGCGGCACAGTGCAGCACGGGTGTTAGTCGTGGGCACAGTGCCGAGCACAGTGCCCGATAACCCCTGCCCCGTCCTGTCCTGGACGGCATGGCATCGATGTGACTCACGTCTCGTCGGCCACTCCACTGTATCGAGCCGTCGTTTGGCTGACATTGTGGGAGTGGTTGAATGCGTTAGTTGGACATGACATCCTGTCAGAGAAGTCGGTCAAGATGGAGGTGACGGGGTTGATGCCGAGCCGGCCTCGAGTGAGTCGCAGAATCGGTACCTCGTCCGAGGCCTGACACGCAGGGCCTCGGGCGAGGCGGAGAATCGGTACCTCGTCCGAGGCCTTGTGGCACGGGGCCTCGGGTGAGGCGAACAATCGGTACCTCATCTGAGGCCTTATGAGCGGGACCTCGGACGAGGCGGAGAATCGGTACCTCATCCGAGGCCTTACGCGCGAGGCCTCGGGCGAGTCGGAGAATCGGTACCTTGTTCAAGGCCTTGCGCATGGGGCCTTGGGTGAGTCGAAGAATCGGTACCTCGTCCGAGGCCTTACGCGTGGGGCCTCGGGCGAGTCGGAGAATTGGTACCTCGTTCGAGGCCTTATGGGCGGGGCCTTGGGTGAGTCAGAGAATCGGTACCTCGTCCGAGGCCTTGTGGTTTCATTTTAGGCCGAGCCCGCTTCGGGTGAGCCTGGATATTGTTCGAGGTGGGCTGGGTGGTCCAGCCAAGCCTCGGATAAGGTGGGGATTTTGCCAGTGGTTGTCTCTTGGCTTCGATATTTACGAGGTCTAAGCGATTTTTTGGTTATTGCTTAGGGGACCCCTTTTCATGGTACCCGACCGTAGCCCCCGAGCCTTGGGGAGAGTGTGAGCGCTCTCTCTGAGGTTTTGACGAGACTTGGCTCGTGGTAGCTCCTGGCGGGATGGCATTTCATACTCAAGGCTTCGGTGGGTGCGCGCGAGCGCACCCACCAGGTGTAGCCCCCGAGGCCCTGGAGGAGTGGATTTATTCCTCTAGGGGCTTTTCTCATGTTGAGTGAGGGTTTTATCACGTTTACCGCGCCCATGAGTGCGAGTTTGGGTCGCTGGGCCTCGGTTTGGTTGCAGGAAGAGCCCTCGAGCCTCTGCTCGGAGCAAGAGGGCGATCAGGAGTTTTCCTGTCTTTTTTGTGCGGCCCTCGCGCATCCTTTTCGTTCAGAAGGAGGGGTGTTTATCGCGTTTGCCGAGCCCTAAAGTGCGAGTTTGGGTCACTGGGTCTCGGCTTGGTTGCAGGAAGAGCCCCTGAGCCTCTACTCGGAGCAAGAGGGCGATCAAGAGTTTCCCTATCTTTTTTGTGCGGCCCTCGCGCATCCTTTTCGTTTAGAAGGAGGGGTTTTATCGTGTTTGCCGAGCCCCCAAGTACGAGTTCAGGTCACTGGGTCTCGGCTTGGTTGTAGGAAGAGCCCCCGAGCCTCTGCTCAGAGCGAGAGGGCGATCAGGAGTTTCCCTGTCTTTTTTGTGTGGCCCTCGTGCATCCTTTTCGTTCAGAAGGAGGGGTGGAGTATGCCAGGCTACCCTCGGTGGGCGAGCAGTGACACCTCCGGTGAGCTATTACCGGGTAAGTCCGAGTGGAGGCCCGTGCCCCATTCGATAGGGGTTGGCTAGCGGTGCAGAGACGCACTCCAAAAGTACCAGAGGGCTTCTCTAGTGGGTCCCAGGGTTATTCGATTGGCCCAAGGGCTCGGTGCCTCCCTATGGTGGGATCCCATTCAGAGACCTCCCTGCCAGTCTTGGACATGACATAGGGCATCCCAAGCAATTGCTTGCTTGGGCCTCGTCCATGTACGGGCTCGCCCATAGTCATCCCTGACTCTGTTTGTCCTAGGGCGGCTGTCGAGACCCTTGGGGGCCCAGCCTTCGAACCCCTGGACCATAACGGGCTCGGTGCCCAGTTCCTTAGTCTGGAAGGAATCGGGTGGGGGATATTCCCTTCCCATCGGCTGGTGACGGCGGGTGCACCTTTTGAGGCGGTTCCTTGGGGAGACAGAATGGCACCTACCGCCGCTGCGGTCGAATGCGACATGACATCTGTGGATGGGATATTACCGTGCGCACGATTAATAAGAAAAAGGTGGACGCGTGGGCAGTTTGGTCGGATCTGGATTAACTGTGCTAGATCTAAGGGAAACTTCCCTGGTTTTGTCACCTGTCCATTTCGCCCTCTTCCCTCCCTCATAAATATGTGACGAGCCATGCCCTGCCCCTCCTTACCTTGCCTGCATTCGCCCTTTCTACCCTCGAGCGGTTGCTAAGAATAGAGGAAGAGAGCGCCGGGGAGAAGAAGGGAGAAGGGGGAGGAAAGGAGAGGGAGAGAGATAGCGAGAGCATGCCTTACCACTGTAGCCACACTCTCCACCACACCCATGGCTGGCGGCGTTGTTGTCCTCTAGGCGGATCCTTGGGGTCCGTCCGACGTGTCCGCGGCGATGCTGCAGTCGCTCGTCGACGACGGTCTCCTCCACTCAGTCACCGACCCCAATAGACCGGAGTGGATTGCTCCGAGGGGGGGGGGGCGAGCCAGAGCTGAGGCCACACGATGGCTACATCGTGAGCTTCGTGGCCTTCCATGAGCATGGTCTTGGCTTGCCGGTGGACCGGTTCATGCGGGCGCTCCCACATTACTATGGCGTGGAGCTCCACAATTTCAATCCCAACTCCATCACGCAGGTGACCATCTTCGTCGCCATCTATGAGGGGCACCTGGGCATCGCTCCCCACTGGGAGCTGTGGCTCCACTTCTTTTGGGTGGGGCTCAACACCAAGCCGGTGGGTACGGCGGGCACGCAGAAGGGGTTGAGGGCCGGCGGCTGCACTCTCCAAGTGCGCCAAGACAGGTAGCCCTTCTACATCCCAGCCCAGCTCACGTCGTCCAACCGCCGCTGGTACAACAACTGGTTCTACCTCCGCAATGATGACGGCAGGCTCCCCCCTATACCGAGCGGGTTGTGGAGAGCTAGCCGGATAGGTGGAGGTACGACGTCCTGTTGGCTGAACAGCCCAAGCTGTAGTCGCTCCTAAAGGCGCTGGAGAGGCTGCATAGCTGTGGCCTTATGGTGGCCATGGTCGTGGTGGCCTTCCACCCTCGGAGGGTGCTGCCGTTGATGGCTCAGCGGCAACGCCTGTTCGAGATGACATCGGGTGAGCCGATCGACGACATCCGGTTGTCCACCGCCGCCCTTTCCGACAAGGAGATTCTACGTCAGGTGAGAGAGACGGTGGAGGGGCGGCAGAGGAGTAGTGATCTGACCCTGTGCTTGATGCGCCCATCATGGGGGTACATCTCTCTGGTGAGTCACGCGTTGCTGCGGCCCCCGAGGCCTCCTTGCTCCTTACGTTTTCAATTTGTTCCCTTATTTGCGCTTGCCGTTCTTGCAGGAGATGAGGGATGTGTGAGCCTCCCCACCGCCTGTTCTTGAGGATGCAGGGTGCAAGCGGAGAATAGGGCGCACGCCGAGGCGTACAAGGAGCAGAAGGACACCGAGGAGGCAAGGCGCAAGAGGAAGAGCCTCGAGCGCGACGAGCTGAAAAAACATCATCGGCAACAGAGGCACGACGGTCTCCCGGAGGAGCCGTCTCCATCATCGTCGTTGAGGGATTCTTCGAGCGATAATGACGAGAGCGAGGCGGGGCAGGGTCCCCTGGACCATCTCCCAAACGTTAGGGAGACGGCTCCTGGGGCATCGGCGAGCGGCCTGGCATCTCTAGGAGGAGGAGAGGATGCCTTGGGGCTAGCGATCGCCTGCCCCAGGGCCAAAGCCAACATGCCTGAGACACAGGCATTGGCGAAATGCGCCGTCAGCCCGATGGGCTCGACGGTGGAGGTGGAGCGGGCGACGGCGGGGGTGACTCAACCGCCTCCGCAGAGGGTCGAGGGGGCATTGGAGTCCAGCGAGGGCTGGCTGGTACCGGCGGACACGGGGGCCGTGCCACCACCGCCGCCACCACCATTGTCGAGGACGAGGGACACAGTACGGAAGCTATTGTGTCCCCGTTCGAGGTAAGTGTTTTGTCAATGGAGTTTACAGCATCTCCCACTCGTTCTTTGGTCGTATGCTGACCTTGTGAGTGCTTTATCTTTTGCCGGAAGCATCAGGCGGAAGCATCCACCCTAGCGCCACGTAAGGTGCTCAAGGTGAGCACTAGCTCCACCGCCCGATGGGTGGTGGAGGCGCAGGCCACCATACAGCGTGGCGCAGCGTCGGCCAGGGCCGACTCGAAGGAGCCAGTCGCCCAAGGAGAGGCTACCGAGGTGGCTGTGGCAGAACCTCCTAAGTTATAGGGCCCACATGCACCTGTCACTGTCCGATGACCTTGGACATTTATGCATATGTTTCCATTAACTTAAAAAGACTGTCGGGTGTCCTCGGGGAACCCCGAATCATCCACGATTTCTGAGCAGGATCACGTTACAGAGTCATTGCAGTATTACAACATTTATTCAAATATCAATACCAGAGTAAAAACAGTGGAAGTCTTACAATAACATAATTTACAAAACAGTAGTTTCAAACCTCACAACTAAGTTCGATGTTTATTACAAAACGAAATAGTGGAGTGGCATTATAATACAATACAAAACACACAATGAAACTGCCCTGCCCAAGGGCCACACATTTACTTCTCATCGTCATCACAAGGAACAACTGTCATGCAGCACGATCCAAAATAGATCTGCTCATGAGGCTCACCTACAACAAGGGGTCAACGAACCCTGAGTACAAAAGTACTCAACAAGACTTAACCGAAATAAAACTGATAGAACTCAGGAATGCCGGCTCATGGGATTCAAGGTATGGCTTTAACAATAATCAAAGTTCTTTTGCATAAAAGCTCTTTAACAAAATTCTTTACTTCAAAGGTAAAACTTTATAAGTACCACATATGAATCTGCCATGATCCGTAATGAGAACATGAACTTCATATCAATCTCTTTCGTAGACCTTTCTCAAGTTCCAGTTATTAATACTATGATGATGAACAGTGAGTTGAGTCTCCATAACCGAGGAGCAACGATGATTCGAACCGATTAAAACCCAGCTAGGAATTCCAGACCACATGACATATGCAGATCCCCAACCTACATATACCAACCTGCACTCAGATCCTCTAAAATAAGAACGGGTCCGCGATACCCGAGAATACAGTACTCCACCAATCCAGCCCATGGCCACGTGGGTACATGCTATTCCCGCCATCTCTCCACTCCTAGTGCGTGAGTAGCCATTCTCGTAATAGACTAGCCAAGTTAAGGCTTACCGAAGTATGTGGTTAGTACTACAAATTCTCACCTCATGCAATTCAACAACGGACGTGCCTTAATCGACACAGGCGGAAAGAACCCGCTCACAAGACCTCCATGTCTGGTGGCTCACACTCACCGAGTCCGCCCGGTCTAGATTTATTACTCCACATTCCCATATCACATGATAACAAGTAACCAAGGTTCCATTAAAAACTTGCAGGTGGTAGGTAATCACCCGACTTTCATCGTTCTAAGCATAGCTAAGCAAAACTAGGCATATACGAATTTAAAACTGGTAATATGGTAAATATGGAATAACAAGGTTGGTAATGTACCAATTTGGCTTGTACTTGACTCCTAATCACTTAATGCAATAAAAAGAAGCAAAAGCAAAATCAATTTGTAAAATACAAGGTAGGGTTGTATGCATCCGGGGCTTGCCTTCGTTGACGGAAAAATCCGGTTCCTACGACGTTTCACAAGTATTCGATCCGACCTCAACAGACGGATTAACCTCCTCAACAACTTGATTAACTATCACATGTCCACCTTCGTTCACTACACGTAATAACAATGCCATGTTTAGCATGATGCGGAATACGAAACGTGATGCTCGATGATGGATGCAACAATTAACAATTTGAATACAACTTTCCTTCACGGTAAAGTTACAAGTCAAACAAACTAAATCTTTTTTGCAACACTTACATCAATTACCAAGGATCATTATCAACAAATGACCCAAGGTCATCACTCAATCAAAATTTCAAACAAAACCTAAATCATTAAAGGTTACTATTTGCTTTTATGAATTAATTATTTAATTCAAAATTATGAAATAAATCAACTTATTCTAATTGAGCTCAAAAATTTTGTAAATGTTCATTACATGATAAGTAAGTGGCAAAACAATTTCATAATTTTTGGACAATTAAATAAGCCTAGAAAAATCATGAAAAATCCATTTATTACTAAATTGAGCAATTTTTATCACATTCAAAAAGTACTAAAAACATTATTTCATATTTTTCTTAAATACTATACATCACAGAGAAGTCACACAAAAATTTTCATAATTTTTGGAGCTCTAAATAAATCTACACAAAAATAACAAATTACATCACTATTCATTCAAATCTAAAAATAGAAAAAATCCATTTGAACGCTGAGTCGCTGACACCATGACCCCACATGTCATCTTCAACCTCCGACGTTGACTACGATGATGATGGTGCTGACCGGCGCAAACTCGCCGACGGTGAGATCACCGGCGATAGACAAAGCTCTAATACGTTCACGACAATAGGACGCATCGATTGGTGGCAAAATCAAGACCCAACCATGACTGGACCGAGCACAACGCTAGCCATGGCGGACGCGAATGTACGGCGGTGCTATGCCGGCAACAACAGGCCGGTAGCAGTTAAACAAAAGGTCTGGGAAGCATCAGTAGCTTACCCCAAACGGTTTGGAGTCAATTACCGAGCCTAAGGAGCAACAACAAGGTGGTTCGACGATCAGCGCAAGCACGGCGGAGCAAAACGTCATCGGCGATGGTGTACCGGTGACTGCAGTGGTCAAAATGAGCAACCAACTAAGGATTAAGTACCACAGCATCGAGACGAAATGGAATCAACCAAAACCAAGGACGGAGATGCACCGTGGAGCTCTGGCCGTGGCGAATCGTGCTCGGCGAAGGGGTTGCCGGCCGCGAGGAAGAAGACGACGCAACTCGAGTTCCCGACGAAGACAAGCCGAATTGGTGGGTCGACTGGATGTGCAAGGAGTAAGCAAAGTTGGAACTAGCTTATCAGCGATGGTGGAGCACAACAACGATGGCGCGGGCTCGCCAGAGATGAGCAAGGCGACGGGAAAAACAGAGCAAGGAGAAAGGGCAAAGACGACGGCGGCTCAAGCTATAAAGGGGGCCAAGAAGCTCGAGGAAGCCGTGCTGTGGCCTTTACCACGCCAGCGCGACGCCAAAACGGCCATGACCACGCCTGGAACGCCGAAGAAGGAAACGCCGGCAATGTAGCTTCAGCGGTGGACACTGTTCACAAAAATTACAGATTTGCCATTCGCCAAAATTCATAAATTACTCTTAAATTTTCATAACAACTCAAAAATCTCCAAAAACAAAAGTTGTTCAAAATCAAAAGGTCTACAACTTTGCTTTTATAACCATCTCCTAATTCGGTCTAGATTTTGAAATGAACTTTTGAATTTGAATAGGGAAATTTACCGAATTACGCCTTTTTGAATTACTCCAAATTTTTCTAAACAACTTGGAAAACTCCAAAAACAAACTTTGTATAACTTGTCAAGCTCTACACTTTTGCTTTTGGGCTCAACCCCAAAATATGCTTAGATTTTGAAATGGATTTTCAGAGTAGGGTTTAAATATTGAAAATCAGGGTTTTCGGAATTTCAAATCAATACAAAGATTTCGAACTTGATTCAAACAATACCAAGCAATGCTTATAACATAAATGTAAACTTATTTTAGTGAATGCATACAAAGTTTTTAATATGACCAAATGCCTTGCAATGCATATGATGACATGGCAGTTTTAATATTTAAACACCCGGGGTGTTACAATCCTTCCCCTAAAAGAAATCTCGCCCCGAGATTCAAAGCCATAGAGTAAGTAATGGAAAAGGAAATGTGTCAGTCCAAAAACATCCAAAACTTGTCCATAAAACAGCTGTGGTTCCTTTACAAAACACAATTTGTAGCAACCGAGCTCAACTAACATTACTCTATTCTATATTGACGCTAGAAACTCTAGAAACTTCTCTAACAAGTAATCTTCTGATTCCCAAGTAGCTTCCTCTTTTGAATGTTGATTCCATTGTATTTTATAGAACTTGATTGTCCGTCTTCGAGTAACACGATCTTTCTGATCTAACACGCGGATAGGATATTTGGAATAAGTTAAATCCGGTTCTAGTTCCACTCCTTCAACTTCAATATTCTGTTTAGGCACTCGGAGACACTTCTTCAATTGAGAAACATGGAACACATCATGCACAGCTGCAAGATGTTCAGGTAATTTCAAGCGATAAGCCACTTTTCCATACCTCTCTAAAATTTGATACGGTCCAATGTATCGGGGTGCCAACTTTCCTTTAACACCAAAACGGGTAACTCCCTTCATTGGTGATACTTTCAGATATACAAAATCTCCTTTGTTAAATACCAATGGTCTCCGTCTTCTATCCGCATAACTCTTTTGGCAGGACTGAGCTATCTTCTAATTACTCTGTATTTGCCTAACCTTGTCTTCTGTTTCTTTCACAAGGTCAACTCCAAAGAATCTTCTTTCTCCAGGCTCAGACCAACTCAACGATGTTCTGCATCTACGACCATAGAGTGCTTCAAATGGCGCCATTCTAATGCTTTCCTGATAACTATTATTGTATGAGAACTCAGCCAAAGGTAAACATTCATCCCACTTATTGGAATAGTTAAGGACACAACACCTTAACATATCTTCAAGTACTTGATTGACTCTTTCAGTCTGTTCATCAGTCTGCAGATGATAAGCTATACTATATAGAAGTTTGGTACCCAACGAAGCATGTAAGTGTTTCCAAAAGCTGGAGACAAACTGTGTACCCCTATCTGACACTATGGTCTTTGGTACACCATGCAAACTCATGATTCTTGCTAAGTACATCTTGGCATATTGGATCATAGGATATATAGTCTTGACAGGAAGAAAATGTGCTGACTTAGTGAGTCGATCTACAATAACCCATACTGAGTCAAATCCCTTTGATGTCTTGGGTAGACCAACAATAAAGTCCATACTTATGTCCTCCCACTTCTAAGATGGAATAGGTAATGGTTGTAATTCACCAGCAGACCTCAAATGTATAGCTTTCACCTTTTGACAAGTATCACACTTCGCTATATATCTAGCAATCTCTATTTTCATTTTAGTCCACCAGAATCTTTGCTTCAAGTCATGGTACATCTTGTTGCTTCCCGGATGGATAGATAACCTAGTAGCATGTGCCTCATCTAGAATTGACTGCCGCAACTCAGGAACTTTTGGTACCACCAGGCGATCCTTGAACCATAACACATCTTCATCATCTATGCTAAAGCATTCCACTTTTCCATTCTTGACTCTTTCCTTGATATGGGCTATACCCTTGTTTTCCTTCTGAGCAACAATAACTTGATCTCGAATAGTGGCTTCAACAATTATGTTGGTCAAACTACCTTGTTGAATTACTTCTACATTCAACTTCTCCATTTCTTGACATAAATTCAGACCCATTGTTCTCACTGTCAGACAATTGCAATAATTTTGCGACTGAGGGCATCTGCAACTACATTTGCTTTACTGGGGTGATAATGTACTTCCAAGTCATAATCTTTAATTAGTTCTAACCATCTTCTTTGTCGTATGTTCAACTCTGACTAAGTAAAGATATACTTTAAGCTCTTGTGGTCTGTATACATATGGCACGTATTACCAAGCAGGTAATGCCGCTAAATCTTCAGAGCATGAACCACAGCTGCTAACTCCAGACCATGAGTCGGATAGTGTTCTTCGTGTTGCTTAAGTTGCCTGGATGCATAAGCAATGACTCGGCCTTCTTGCATCAGCACACATCCAATACCAATACCTGAAGCATCACAATAAACATCAAATGGCTTTTCGATATCAGGTTGGGCTAGCACTGGTGCAGTAGTCAACAGTCTTTTTAAAGTCTGGAAAGCCTCTTCACAATCAGATGACCAGACAAACTTGACTTGGTTTTTCAACAGTTTAGTTATGGGCTTTGATATTTTAGAGAAATCTGGAATAAACCGACGGTAATACCCTGCCAAACCCAAAAAACTCCGAACTTGATGAACTGTGGTTGGTGGTTTCCAATCAAGCACATCCTTCACTTTGCTTGGATCAACTGCAATGCCTTCAGCTGATAAGACATGTCCAAGAAATTGTACTTCCTTGAGCCAAAAATCACATTTGCTGAACTTGGCATATAGTTGATGTTCCCTCAAGCGGGTCAGAACAATTCTGAGATGTTTCGCATGTTCTTTCTTATTCTTGGAATATACTAAAATGTCATCAATAAACACCACTACAAACTTGTCTAGCTCAGGCATGAATACTGAGTTCATCAGATACATAAAATGAGCTGGAGCTTTTGTCAATCCAAAAGACATTACCAAGTATTCATATAATCCATATCTTGTGGTAAATGCCGTTTTGGGAATATCTTCAGGCTTTATCTTAATTTGGTGATATCCTGACCTCAAATCTATCTTGGAGAAAACTTTGGCTCCGGCCAATTGATCAAAAAGCAAATCTAAGGTAATGGATACTTATTCTTGATGGTCACTTCATTCAACGGATGATAGTCAACACATAACCTCAGGGTCTCATCTTTCTTTTTCACAAAAATTGCCGAACATCCCTAAGGTGAGGAACTAGGTTGGATAAACCCCTTCTCAATCAATTCTTGTAACTGAGTCTTCAACTCGGCCAATTCCTTAGGTGGCATCCTATAAGCTCTCTGAGAAATCGGAGCTATTCCAGGTTGTAACTCTATGTTAAACTGTACATCCCTATTAGGTGGTAGACCAGGTAGATCTTCTGGAAATACATCCGGAAATTCACACACTACCAGAATATCTCTAATCTCTTTGACAACAGTTGCACAAACCTTGCCTACTGATCTTCTTAGGGTTGGAAGTTGGATGAGAAGTTGAGAATTACTATCAGACAAACTCACCCTTAATGTCCTATTCAAAGCATCTATAATAGCCTTATGCTGATACATCCAATTCATTCCCAAGATTACATCTATATCCTGATCCTTAAGGATAATCATGGTAGTGGGAAAAATATGCCCACCCAGGTTTACGGGTACCTGGTATACCATTTCCTTAGTACACAAACGTCCCCCGGGCGACTGTATAAATAAACTTTCCTTTGTTGCCCCAATTGAAATTTCATACTTCACAATAAATGTTCTATTGATGAATGGATGCGATGCGCCAGAATCAAAAAGTATAACTGCAGGGTGATTGGCAACAGAAAACATACCTATCATCACTGGCTCCCCTTCTGGAATTTCTCCAGCTTGAATATAGAACACCAAACCTGTCTTCCTCTCATCTTTGCCTTTCTGAGCATTCAGATTGGGGTTCTTGTTTGGTGCCTGACCCTGTTGTTGATTGGCAGGGGTCTTCTGATAATTTTGATTAGCCTACCTAGGATATGGACATTCCCTGGAGAAATGACCAGTCCTTCCACAATTGTAACATGGATAGTTGTGACCCTAGGACGTTGTAGCATTGCCACCAGGAGCATTGGTTGACTGTGAATTTGGATAGGTTATAGCAGGACGGATATTTGACTGTTGCCCGGCTTGGAACTGTGGCGGATGATAAGGAGGACGATTATGATGTACTGGATGATAAATCACCCTCTGCCTCTTCTAATTTCCCCCAAAAGATCTGGACGGCATACTCTTTTTCTTTTTGAGCTCCTTATGCTGCCGATACTTTGACTCTGAAGCAATTGCAATATTTATGGCCTCATGATAAGTGACATTGGTGCAAGTTGTCATCATTATTTGCAGCTTGGTATTCAAACCTCTCATAAACCACCTCTTCTTCTTTGCATCAGTATTGACATGTTCTGATGCATATTGTGACAGGTGATTAAATCTTCCCACATACTGCATCACGATTTGATCTCCTTGCTTCAAAGCAAGGAATTCATCTAGTTTCATTGCCATCACTCCTTCAGGGATATAATGGGCTCTGAAGGCAGTACGAAACTCAGCCCAAGTTATTGGAATGCCAGCTGGTTGCATAGCCACCAAGTTTGCCCACCAAGCACTTGCTGCTCCTCTAAGTTGCTGGGCGGCGAACGTAGGTTTCTGATACTCCGTGCATGGGATAAGATCAAATTTCTGCTCCATGGTTCGGAGCCAGTCATCAGCCTCCAATGGTTCATCTGCCTTGGTGAACACCGGTGGTCTTGTGTCTGTAAAATCAACATATGTAGCCTCCTGTCTGTTGTGGTGGCGACCACGGTTTTCGTGTATCTGATTCTGATTACTCTGAGCTATCTCATGAAGCAAACAAGAATTTTCGATCGTCACATTGACAAGTGCAGTTATAGCATCAGCCAGATTTGTTGGAACTGGTGGCGGATCTGGAATACCATCCTCATCTTGTGAAGTTCCAGGAATATACGAACCCCGCGTATGACGCATCTGCTCATAACAAACCAAACTTTATTCAC
Organism: Miscanthus floridulus; assembly: GCF_019320115.1. Taxonomy (NCBI): domain Eukaryota; kingdom Viridiplantae; phylum Streptophyta; class Magnoliopsida; order Poales; family Poaceae; genus Miscanthus; species Miscanthus floridulus. The sequence continues at coordinate 88,296,359 of NC_089586.1, forward strand.
AAGCCTTTATTGAATTGCACAAAAGCTTACTCCAGACACATTACATAGGGTTTACTAATATAAAAACCAGAACCCGTAAGTACCAAAACAAAACTACATAACTTAACTATAACTAACTATTATACAACTCTACTCTTTTCTGTGATTACTTCAAACTTTAGGCTCGGTATCCATTCCAGAATTATTACCGCCTTCATCATCACTCTCATTGATCATTACTAATTCTTTAGGATCTTCTTCTTCTTCCTCTTCCGATTCGTTATCATCGGCAAGGATGACACCGGGGTCCATGGCATCAGCTTGGGGCTCATGATTCGGATTTAGTAGATTGCTAAGCCTATGAACTTCCTCATGTAGATAGGTATTATGTTCTTCTAAATCTTCTACATAGAATTTTAGCTCATGAGTTCTAGCTCTAGCTACATTTTCCCTGTGCCAAGCTTCATTTCTTCCCTCCACCATACGAACTAACATACTTTCGCAGTTCCTGTGCGCGGTGGTGAGACGCCTCAATTGATCCTGTAATTCTCCTACCTGAATAGCATCCAAAGCCCTATCTCTAGTAGCTTGTGCTAATTCTGCAGAAATCCTCTGTATCTCTACTTGGGGATCAGGCCTAGAACTGCTACTGCTAGCACCGTCATTTCGAGGGGCAAGTTGGTGACGAGGAACGCCTTTGGGTCCAGTGGACTTATGGGGCGTCATCTTGGCACGAGCCATACTGTATGAAGCCAATTTAATCCAAGTAAGATCATTTGATCAAAGTCTAAAGAGCCGCTATGATGGATTACATTACTCAAATCAGACTCACTACTCAACTCCAGACTAAGAGGTGAAGGAAGTAATGAGTGAATTAATTATGATGCATGAATCGTTCTTACGAACAAAAACATCAAAGTTTATAATGCACATAAACAACATTTATTTTTATATAGGGCATAGTAAGATTACTACTCCACCACACAAAACCTTTTTAATCAAATACGGAATGATGAGGAAGAAATAAGATAAGTCAGAAGCAATTTGGACCAAACTATCAAGTTAAATTTAGTCATCCCAAATTATTTTGAAGTTTTTGTAAAACAATACAACAAAAACCTTGTAACGATCGCTCTGATACCATTCTATGGCAGAACCTCCTAAGTTATAGGGCCCACATGCACCTATCACTGTCCGACAACCTTTGACATTTATGCATATGTTTCCATTAACTTAAAAAGACTGTCGGGTGTCCTCGGGGAACCCCGAATCATCCATGATTTCTGAGCAGGATCACATTACAGAGTCATTGCAGTATTACAACATTTATTCAAATATCAATACCAGAGTAAAAACAGCGGAAGTCTTACAATAACATAATTTACAAAATAGTAGTTTCAAACCTCACAACTAAGTTCGATGTTTATTACAAAATGAAATAGTGGAGTGGCATTATAATATAATACAAAACACACAATGAAACTGCCCTGCCCAAGGGCCACACATTTACTTCTCATCGTCATCACAAGGAACAACTGTCATGCAGCACGATCCAAAATAGATCTGCTCATGAGGCTCACCTGCAACAAGGGGTCAACGAACCCTGAGTACAAAAGTACTCAACAAGACTTAACCGAAATAAAACTGATAGAACTCAGGAATGCCGGCTCATGGGATTCAGGTATGGCTTTAACAATAATCAAAGTTCTTTTGCGTAAAAGCTCTTTAACAAAATTCTTTACTTCAAAGGTAAAACTTTATAAGTACCACATATGAATCTGCCATGATTCGTAATGAGAACATGAACTTCATATCAATCTCTTTCGCAGACCTTTCTCAAGTTCCAGTTATTAATACTATGATGATGAACAGTGAGTTGAGTCTCCATAACCGAGGAGCAACGATGATTCGAACCGATTAAAACCCAGCTGGGAATTCCAGACCACACGACATATGCAGATCCCCGACCTACATATACCAACCTGCACTCAGATCCTCTAAAACAAGAATGGGTCCGCGCCACCCGAGAATACAGTACTCCACCAATCCAGCCCATTGCCACGTGGGTACACGCTATTCCCGCCATCTCTCCACTCCCAGTGGGCGAGTAGCCATTCTCGTAATAGACTAGCCAAGTTAAGGCTTACCGAAGTATGTGGTTAGTACTACAAATTCTCACCTCATGCAATTCAACAACGGACCTGCCTTAATCGACACAGGCGGAAAGAACCCGCTCACAAGACCTCCATGTCTGGTGGCTCACACTCACCGAGTCCGCCCGGTCTAGATTTATTACTCCACATTCCCATATCACATGATAACAAGTAACCAAGGTTCCATTAAAAACTTGCAGGTGGCAGGTAATCACCCGACTTTCATCGTTCTAAGCATAGCTAAGCAAAACTAGGCATATACGAATTTAAAACTGGTAATATGGTAAATATGGAATAACAAGGTTGGTAATGTACCAATTTGGCTTGTACTTGACTCCTAATCACTTAGTGCAGTAAAAAGAAGCAAAAGCGAAATCAATTTGTAAAATACAAGGTAGGGTTGTATGCATCCGGGGCTTGCCTTCGTTGACGGAAAAATCCGGTTCCTGCGACGTTTCACAAGTATTCGATCCGACCTCAACAGACGGATTAACCTCCTCAACAACTTGGTTAACTATCACGTGTCCACCTGCATTCACTACACGTAATAACAATGCCATGTTTAGCATGATGCGGAATACGAAACGTGATGCTCGATGATGGATGCAACAATTAACAATTTGAATACAACTTTCCTTCACGGTAAAGTTACAAGTCAAACAAACTAAATCTTTTTTGCAACACTTACATCAATTACCAAGGATCATTATCAACAAATGACCCAAGGTCATCACTCAAAATTTAATTCAACTTATTCAAAATTTTTGTAAATGTTCATTACAAGATAAGTAAGTGGCAAAACAAATTTCATAATTTTTGGACAATTAAATAAGCCTAGAAAAATCATGGAAATCCATTTATTAATAAATTGAGCAATTTTTATCACATTCAAAAAGTACTGAAAAACATTATTACATATTTTTGTTAAATACTATACATCACAGAGAAGTCACATAAAAATTTTCATAATTTTTGGAGCTATAAATAAATCTACACAAAAATAACAAATTACATCACTATTCATTCAAATCTGAAAATAGAAAAAAATCCATTTGAACGCTGAGTCGCTGACACCATGACCCCACATGTCATCTTCAACCTCCGACGTTGACTACGATGACGACGGTGCTGACCGGCGCAAACTCGCCGACGGTGAGATCACCGGCGACAGACAAAGCTCTACTACGTTCACGAGAACAGGACGCATCGATTGGTGGCAAAATCAAGACCCAACCGTGACTGGACCGAGCACAACGCTGGCCATGGCGGACCCAAATGCACGGCGGCACTATGCCGGCGATAACAGGCCGATAGCAGTTAAACAAAAGGTCTGGGAAGCATCAGTAGCTTACCCCGAACGGTTTGGAGTCAATTACCGAGCCTAAGGAGCAACAGCAAGGTGGTTCGACGATCAGTGCAAGCACGGCGGAGCAAAACATCGTCGGCGATGGTGTACCGGCGACTGCAGTGGTCAAAATGAGCAACCAACTAAGGATTAAGTACCACAGCATCGAGACGAAACGGAATCAACCAAAACCAAGGACGGAGATGCACCGTGGAGCTCTAGCCGCAGCGAATCGTGCTCGGCGGAGGGGTTGCCGGCCGCGAGGAAGAAGACGACGCAACTCGAGTTCTCGACGAAGACAAGCCGAATTGGTGGGTCGGCTGGATGCGCAAGGAGTAAGCGAAGTTGGAACTAGCTTATCAGCGACGGTGGAGCACAACAACGACGGCGCGGGCTCGCCGGAGATGAGCAAGGCGACGGGAAAAAACAGAGAAGGAGAAAGGGCAAAGACGACGTCGGCTCAGGCTATAAAGGGGGGCAAGAAGCTCGAGGAAGCCACGCTATGGCCTTTACCACACCAGCACGATGCCAAAACGGCCACGACCGCGCCTGGAACGCCGAAGAAGGAAACGCCGGCAATGTAGCTTCGGCGGTGGACACTGTTCACAAAAATTACAGATTTGCCATTCGCCAAAATTCACAAATTACTCTTAAATTTTCATAACAACTCAAAAATCTCCAAAAACAAAAGTTGTTCAAAATCAAAAGTTCTACAACTTTTCTTTTATAACCATCTCCTAATTTGGTCTAGATTTTGAAATGAACTTTTGAATTTGAATAGGGAAATTTACCGAATTACGCCTTTTTGAATTACTCCAAATTTTTCTAAACAGCTTGAAAAACTCCAAAAACAAACTTTGTATAACTTGTCAAGCTCTACACTTTTGCTTTTGGACTCAACCCCAAAATATGCTTAGATTTTGAAATGGATTTTCAGAGTAGGGTTTAAATATTGAAAATCAGGGTTTTCGGAATTTCAAATCAATACAAAGATTTCGAACTTGATTCAAACAATACCAAGCAATGCTTATAACATAAATGTAAACTTATTTTAGTGAATGCATATAAAGTTTTTAATATGACCAAATGCCTTGCAATGCATATGATGACATGGCAGTTTTAGTATTTAAACACCCGGGGTGTTACAGTGGCCACGAAGCCGGTGGGGGAGGAGGCACCTACGCCATGCGAGGCGGGGGCCCTCGAGTCAAGGGAAGCCAAGGCGCCTTCAATCGTTGAGGCCACCGAGGGCGAGGTCGAGGCCCCTAGGACCTCCGAGGTCGAGGTGGTGGAGGCCAGGGCTTCCAAGGCTTCTGAAGCTGAGGTGGCGGACACCGAGGCTCCTAGGACCACCGAGGCCGAGGTGGCAGAGGCTGGAGCTCCTAGGACCACTGAGGCCGAGGTGGCGGAGGCTGGCTTGGGCGCGGCGGAGCCAGCGGCCCAGGATGCGGAGATGGAGGCGGGGCAAGCTTCGGTACCGCCCCCATTTCAAGACCTGCCACCGTCACAGGAGAGCGCCCGGGAGGTGGAGGTTCATTCAATCTCCTCCGATGATACTTCCTAGGGGAAGGAGGTGGCAGACGCCGAGGTGGCTAGCACCACGGAGCAGCTAGCTTCGACTTCTGGCGAGGGAAGCTCGACCCTCGTCCGGGTACAACCCGAGCCCCGTGGGTGGGATCACCCGCGTGTCTTGTGGCGGAGCTAGGATGACCCTGAGGGGGAGCCTCTGTTCGCCCTTGAGGACATGGCCGAGGGGGGCGCTGGGGCTCCTTTGAGCAATTCCACCATCTAGCAGAGCGGTTGCTGCAGACAGCGCTATCCATCATGGCTAACGACCTGCCCGACGTTGCCCAGGTACATGCTTTCTTTCCTTATGCTATGTCGTCTTTTCCCGAGTTTTCTCGTAGTGCTTGATGTTTATTCTGCCTATCCAGGAGCTCGAGGCCCGGTCCCTCGGAAAGTCGATGTTCCTTCAGTGGGAGAGGGACATCTAGGACCAGCTCCGGCAGTAGAAGGACTTGCTCGTCAATGCCAATGAGCTTCTATTGGTGCGGAGCGCGGAGGTGGAGGACCTCCGCCTTCGCTGTGCTGATATGAAGGCCGAGGCGGCCATGGCTCGGGAGCAAGATGCCCCTTTGGCAGCGCGGATCAAGGAGCTAGAGGAGGAGCTGACCTGGGTGGCCGACGAACGGGACACCTTTAGGTCCCGGGCCGAACAAGTGGCGGCCTCTGTCAAGGTCGTCGTCGGGCAGCTGGGGGCAGAGCAGGGCGCGCACCTGCTGATGAAAGGTGCCCTGGCGGAGGCTGTCAAGGTGGCCGAGGCCTCCCGGGTCGAGGCCTTAACCTAGAAGGAAAAGGCCGAGGGTGAGTCCTGTTGAGCCACACCCCTTGTTTTATTTGTTTTTCTTGCGGTCGACCCCTAACTCCCCGATGCGACGCAGAGCTGGAGAGGGGGGCTTCCAGGGCGGTCGAGGCCTCTCGGGTTGAGGTCCAAAACTAGAGGGAGAAAGCCATGGGTGAGTCTCATAGGCTTGCGCCCCTGTTCGGCTTGTTTTCTTTCATGCTTCACCCCATCCCGCCTGTCTTGGCGTAGGGTTGGAGAAGGAGGTCACCCGAGCAGCCGAGGCCTCCGTCGTAGTGTAGGCAGTGCTCGAGGCCGAGATCCAAGAGCACAACGCGCTGTAGAGCACCACCCATACCGCCTACAAGGCCCTGGAGGTCGGAGGGGTCGAGTCGGGTAGCTCCCTTGGGAGCCGCTTGATCGCGTTGAGCGGCCGACTCCAAGAGCGACTTCGAGGGGCGCTGCATATGGGCGTTAAGCGCACCCTGGCCGTTGTCTCCTCGCACTACGCCGACATCAACCTTGAGGCCGTCAGCGATGGTTACATCATGGCTGAGGATGACGAGAAGGCCGAGGAGGAGGTCATGAAGCTGGTGGAGGGGGCTGAGGCCCCTGGCACGACACTAGCCAGGTTGTTCAAAGAGGAGATGGTTCCTCCCACGCCGATCGCCGACGCTGGCGACCCTGAGTTTTGACCTGGGCCAAAGGGGCCATGTAAGTAGATTAGGACTTACATTATTGTACCATAACACTTGTGGCCGTCAAGGCCTTTTAAAGTACTTGTGTGTATATGCTTTTTAATTGTTTTTTATTGTATTTCCAAGCCTCTGCCCTCTGTCTTGTCTTTGAACATATCTCTTGCAAAAAACTTCCTCGGAGCCTAAGCTGCCCTTCGGGCAAAAGGTGGTGAGGGAGTTGCCATCGCCTAGAGGCGTAGGCCATCTCGCGGCTCGGCCGGTCTTTTGGCCCTGAGACAGACTTTCGGTCCTTAAGTTTTTTACAATCGATTTGTCAGAGTACACGAGAGAGTTTGGTGTAGAATTTTTTTCAAAAAACAACTAAAAATGGTGTCTGGGACTTAGGTGGGGTCCCCCCTTCTAGGCCTCGAGGGAGGCTCAGTTCTGTAGAGGCAGAGCCGAGTCTTGTTCGAGCCCCGCGGTGGGCACCTCTGTAGAGGCAGAGCCAAGTCTCCCTTATAGCGTTATCGTAATGCCGATCCCCCATCAATGGGCTCGGGTGGTTTCTCAAAAAATTAGAACAACTAAAGAATGCTTCTTTATTGTATTTCGAGAAACAATGTATACAATGCTTGGAAATTTAAGGGTAGAAGCGATGTAGCTGTTCTATGTTCCAAGCGTTGGTGAGGATTTCGCCCTTCTCGTTGGCTAGCTTGTAGGTCCCGAGCTTTAGCACTTGGGCGACGATGTACGACCCTTCCCATGGCAGGGTCAGCTTGTGGCAGCCCTTATTGCTCTACCTCAGTCTCAGCACCAGGTCACCCACTTTCAGGTCTCGGCTTCAAATTCACCGTGCTTGATAGCATCGTAGGGCTTGCTGGTACTTGGCCGAGTGTAGCAGCGCAACATCTCGGGCTTCCTCCAGTTGGTCGAGGGCGTCCTCGTGGGTAGTGTGGTTGCTTTGCTCGTTGTAGGCCTATAGCCTCGGGGAACCGTACTCCAAGTCAGTGGGGAGGATGGCCTCAGCTCCATAGACTAGGAAGAACGGTGTGAACCCTGTGGCTTGGCTCGGAGTGTTCCTTAGGATCTAGATGACCGAAGGGAGTTCAGCAAGCCATTTCTTGCCAAATTTCTTCAATCGGTTGTTTATTCTTGGTTTGAGGCCCTATAGGATCATGCCGTTGGCACGTTCTACTTGGCCGTTTGTCCTAGGGTGTCCTACGGCCGACTAGGCCACACGGATGTGGTGGCCGTTGTAGAACATTAGGAACTTGTGGCCGGTGAATTGTGTTCCATTGTCAGTGATGATGGTGTTTGGAACCCCAAACCTGTGGATGATATCAGTGAAGAACAGCACCGCTTGCTCGGATTTGATTCGAGTGATCGGACGAGCCTTGATCCACTTGGAGAACTTGTCGATCGCTACCAGCAAATGGGTATAGCCCCCGGGGGCCTTCTGTAGAGGCCCAACCATGTCTAGCCCCCACACGGCGAACGGCCATGTAATGGGGATGGTTTGGAGGGCTTGGGCTAGGAGGTGCGTCTACCGCGCATAGTACTGGCATCCCCCGCAGGAGCGTACCAGCTTGGTGGCGTCAGCAACCGCCGTTGGCCAGTAGAACCCTTGGTGGAAGGCGTTTCCGACGAGCGTCTAAGGCGCTACATGGTGCCCATAGGCTCCTGCGTGCAAGTCCCAAAGTAGGGCTTGGCCTGCCTCGGTGGTGATGCACCATTGAAGGACGCCAGATGGGCTTCGCCTGTACAACTCGCCATTGCTAAGGACATAAGTTTTGGCTCGTCACGCAAGCCATCGAGCTTCAGTCCTATCTGTAGGAAGCTCTCCTCGAACGAGGCAATCAAGGAATGTGACTCGCTAGTCCATGCCCTGGTCGACCTCAGGAGGCTCCGTGTTGATTTCCATGGCCTCAAGCTCGGCCACAGGGGCCTCGATGATAGAGGGGGCCTCGGGCCCTGCGGTGGGCTCGACCGGTGGGCCCTCTTCTGCCACCAAGGCATAGTCGATGGAAGGCTTATGGAGGTCTCTGGCGAAGATGTTCCGGGGGACCGGGGCTCGTGCCGACGCCATCTTGGCTAGTTTGTCCGTGGCCTCGTTCAATTTTCGCGCAATGTGGTTGAGTCCGAGACCATCGAACTTGCCTTCTAGGCGACCTACCAACTTGCAATATGCCTCCATTTTGGGGTCATGGCAGTTCGACTCCTTCGTCACTTGATCGACGACGAGCTACGAATCACCCCGTATGTCGAGACGCCGTATTCCAAGTTCGATGGCGATCTGCAAGCCGTTGATGAGGGCTTCGTACTCGGCTACATTGTTGGAGGCGGTGAAGTGGAGCCGAATCAGGTAGCGCATGTGCACTCTGAGGGGTGAGATGAAGAGCAGACCCGTGCCTGCCCCAGTCTTCATCAGGGACCCATCAACGTACATGGTCCAGCATTCCGCCTGGACTTGAGCAGGTGGTAGTTGGGTGTCGGTCTACTCAGCCACAAAATTAGCCAAGACCTGAGATTTAATTGCATTCCAAGGCACAAAAGACAGGGCTTCCCCCCTGAGTTTGATGGCCCACTTGGCTATCCTACCCGAGGCCTCCCGGTTCAAGATTATCTCTCCCAGAGGGAAAGACGACACCACGCTCACCGGGTGGGACTCGAAGTAGTGACATAGCTTGCATCGAGCCAAGACTACGGCGTAGATCAGTTTCTGGATGTGGGGGTAGCATGTCTTAGTCTCAGAAAGCACATCACTGATGAAGTAAATAGGTCATTGGATGGGTAGAGCATTCCCCTCTTCCTGCCTCTCAGTCACTACGGCCGCGCTGACCACTTGGGTCATTGCGGCGACGTAGAGTAAGAGGGCCTCGCCCTTGGTCGGCGGCACCAGGACGAGAGGATTGGTGAGCAGTGCCTTGAGCTTGGTGAGGGCTTCTTCGGCCTCGGGGGTCCAAGAAAAGCGTTCGGATTTTCTCAAGAGGCAGTATAGAGGTGTCGGGTACCATAAAATAGGGTACCCCGAGCGTATACCGAAAGAATCACTTAAACCCCATAAAAAAACAAAGCCAAAAGGTAAACCATTGGTTAACCCCTGGCCTTGCCCGAGCCCACCGGCTCTCCACCTCGCTCGAGGCCTCGTACGGGAGGCCTCGATGGCCTGCCAAATCTCTGCCTCGCTCAAGGCCTCGCACGCGAGGCGTCGACGGGGAACCAATTCTCCGCCTCGCCCGAGGCCCTGCGCGTAAAGCCTCAAACGAGATGACGATTCTCCGTATCACTCGAGGCTGGCTCGGCAATAACCCGTCGCTTCTGCCTCGACTAGTCTCCCCGACCGAACGTCACATCCCATTAATATGCCAACCACTCCCACGATATCAGCCGGATGACAGCTCGACACTACGGAGTGGCCGACGAGATGGGAAGTCGCATCAATGCCCTACCGTCCAGGACAGGACAGGGTAGGGGTTACCGGCCACTGTGCTCTGGTGCTATGGCCCATGATCTGCGCCCACACCACACTATGCCACCCAACCCCTGCCCTAGGAACAACACGGCATGGGAGTCAAGCCCGAGTCACCATAGCCTCGGAATCAGTGTACGAGACCAGCTGCTCCCCCCGAGCCTCGACAATATACTTTAGGGTCTCGGCAACCTCGGGATTCGCGCCCACCGAGCCTCCCACGATGGCTCGGCCTCGGCACCAACTGAGCCTCAACTTCTCACGAGGTCGACACATAGTGACCAGCACGATGACCGTCGCACCCTGCTTCAAGCTTTCACTGGAGCTCCCACGACGCACAGGATCGGATGTGACCGGCGCGTCACCCTAGTACTTCAAGGATGGGACCACTCCATCGACCACGCCACCACAGTAACAGGCTACAGGGCTCGGACATGCCGCCTCTATTCGCACGATGCCGTGTAGCTAGTGCATGTATCACCCTTGTCCCCCTTCAACTATAAAAGGGAGGGACTAGGGCCGTTTCTAGGGGGATCGGACGTTTTATGATTTAGGCCTACGCCATGCGATGAACTCACACATAAACACATAGACGAACACACAAGCTTCTTCGCTGCTTGAGATCAACATCTTAAGCAACCCATGCCACTCCATGTAGAGACTTGGGACTAGCTCCCTCTCTCGCCCTACTACGAGCATTTCGGTGCAAGGAATACAAGATCAATCTCTTAGACTGGACATAGGGTACCCATTGCCCGAACCAGTATAAACCTTGTGTCTCTTTACATCACCATACAGGATCGGGAACATGTAGTAGAAATTCACTAGTTGGTTGAGGGCTTGCCGGTCCAAAACACCGACAATTGGCGCGCCAGGTAGGGGCATCTGCGTGTCAGCTTCGTCATCCCCAACCAGTTCTGGATGGCAGACCCCGTACGACCGCTACGTCTCAGCACGGTGATCTAGTTCGGGAGCCTAGAGTTCATGTCTCTAGGATCTGAGTACGACATGGTACTCCACACCCCCGAGCCCCACTGACCGATGACGACGTCACACACCAGCAGCCCAGGCGTAGGCGGCGCCAGGGTCGCCGCCCCCATCATGCCCACCAAGCGCGACGCAGACGGAACCACCCTGACACTGCACAAACCCAAGGCGACGTGCCACGCCCCACCGGTATCCCAATGCCTAGCTATTGGCACAAGGTCCCTGGTTGGGGACCTATCGAGCCTGAGCCTGGACAAGGGAAAACGTCGGTGGCATGCGGTGACGCCCCATCATCAAGCTGTGCCCCACGACATCCTGAGGAGCCAACTCCGGCAGAGCAGGACCCGGCGATGGCACCATCCCCGTACCCTTTCGGGTTGAGAAATGCCACCGCCTCCTATGCTTATGCCTATGCTTCCACTCACGCGGATCCCTCAGGACGCCGCCATCGCTTCGCCCTCGACTTCAACGCCACGGATTCGACCCACACCCATGCTGACTCCTCAAAGGAGGATGAGGCATGGGCCAGAGTGGATTTCTCTGGACTCCATGACCCTGAAGACATGCGCCGCTTCTTGGCCGCGAGCGACTACTGCTTCGGCTACTCCGACTCTGACGACGAAGGCACTTACGACCCCACTCACGAGTGTTTCCACGTCGGGCTTGGGATGCCAAGAGCGGGTGAGGAGGACGAGGGGGTAGGCAACCATTCCCCGCTTCGCCAGGGAGCAGGCACCGCCACACCTCCACGCGTCGTCCCACCGGCAGTGCGGAACAGGAACCTTACCCCTGCACAACCTCAACGCCCGGACCTTGAATAGCTCCTTGAGCTCTAGGCCAAGGTCGAACAAGATCGACTCCTCCTGTAGCAGCTTCGAGACACTCTTGAGCAGGAGCAGCGAGGTCACGGTGATGGCGGAGGAGCCCAACGGAGGGCCCATGACGTCCACCACCGCATCCACGACGATGAAGGGAGTGAGCAACCCCCAATCTTCAATCGCGCTAGCCAGAACGTCGTGGCTACGGCGATGCTAGTCCGCATGATGCTCGAGCCCTCTACCATGGAGGGACGATGGGTCCACGGCGAGCTCCAGGATCTCCTCAAGACCACCATGGTGCAGCAAGGCGAGAGTTCTGCCTCCCAACAGTGCGTGGGTGCCTCAGACCTTCCCACGGCACCACCTCGGCAGGATAGGGAGGCCTTGGTTCGTCCCGAGCCTGCTCGGGCACCAATAGCCCATAGGGTCCCCTTGCTGCTCGACCGCCTTGGCAACCGACGCAAGGTGCAGGGTGACCAAGAGGTGGTCAGCAGGCAACGATGCCACGACAATGAGGGGCCTGCCCGGGGCTACCATCCGCACCGAGGTGTCCTGCTACGATAGTGGGGAGGACCGTAGCCCTTACCCTGAACCACCTGGCCCCGCGTAGTTTTTAGTAGGGCCATCCACGTCGCTCAGTTTCTTAGCCTGGTTTCGCCAAACCGGCCAACCTCACAAAATACAGTGACAAAACCAACCCCCGAGCTTTGGCTGGCCGATATTACCACCTAGCTTATCTGCTAGCAGCGCGGATGACGACCTACTCATCATCCGTACCTCCCCTTGCACTGTCATACTCGGCGCGAGCCTGGCTCGAACACCTTCCTTCCTCACAGATCCACGACTGGCGTGACTTACTCAGGGTCTTTGTCGGGAATTTCTAGGGCACATATGTGTGCCCGAAACTCCTGGACCTTAAAAGCTATCGCCAGAAGCCGGACGAGTCTCTCCGAGACTTCATTCGGTGGCTTCTCCAAACAGTGCACCGAGTTGCCCAGCGTTGGTGACTCAGAAATCGTCCAGGCTTTCCTCTCCAAGCACCACCTGCGAGACCCTGGTCCGAGAGTTAGGCTGAAACATGCCAACCTTAGCTGCCGTGCTCCTCGACATCGCCACCAACTTCGCCTCGGGCGAAGAGGCCATCAGGGCCATCTTCCTCGACGGTGACTCCAAGGGGAAGTGGAGGGACGAGGCCCCCGGGGCCTCGGCTCCCCACCTCCCCAAGAAAAACAAAAAGGGTCGCCCGGGGAAACAGGAGGTCCTCGAGGCCGATCTAGTCACGGCCGCAGAATGCAAGAATCCTCGAGGCCCCGGGCTCTTTGACGACATGCTGAAGAAGCCCTGCCCTTACCACCAGGGCCCGGTGAGGCACGCCCTCGAGGATTGCACCATGCTCCGGCATTACTACACCAAGCTCGGGCTCCCCGATGACGATGCCAAGAAGAGGGGCGCCAATGACCGGGACGATGACAAGGACGACGGGTTCCTAGAGGTGCACAATGCCTTCATGATCTTTAGCGGACCCTTAGCGTGCCTTACGACGCGCCAGCAAAAGAGGGAACGCCAAGAAGTCTTCTCGGTTAAGGTGGCCTCTCCCCGGTACCTCGACTGGTCTCGGGAGGTGATCACCTTTGATCGGGATGACCACCCTGACCATGTCCCGAATCCCGGGCAGTACCCACTCGTTGTTGACCCGATCATCGGCAACACCTGACTCACCAAGGTGTTGATGGACGGAGACAGCGGCCTCAACATCCTCTACGCCAACACCCTAGAGCTCATGGTGCTTGACCAGTCGTGGCTCCGAGGTGACGCCGTGCCTTTCCACGACATCGTGACAGGGAAACGCACGTGACCCCTTGGGTGCATCGACCTGCCCGTCTGCTTTGGTACTCCCTCCAACTACCGCAAGGATGTCCTTACCTTCGAGGTGGTTGGGTTCAAGGGAACTTACCACACCATCCTAGGGCGGCCGTGCTACACCAAGTTCATGGCGGTCCCCAACTACACGTACCTCAAGCTCAAGATGCTAGGCCCCAACGGTGTCATCATGATTGAGTCCATGTACGAGCATGCTTACGATTGCGACATCGAGTGCATCGAGTACGCTGAGGCTCTCATAGAGGCCGAGACCCTCATTGCTGACCTCGATCGACTCGGTATCCAGCTGCCCGAGCCCAAGCGTCATGCCGGGACTTTCGAGCCCGCGGAGACCATCAAACTCATCCTGGTTGACCCCACCTACCCCGATGACCGGGCGCTGAGGATCAGCGCCACCCTCAACATCAAATAGGAAGCCGTGCTCGTCAACTTTCTCCGCACGAATATCGATATGTTCACATGGAGTCCCTCGGACATGCTGGGCATACCGAGGGAGGTCGCCGAGCATGCCATGGACATTCGGGCCGGCTCCAGGCCGGTGAAGCAGCGCCTGCACCGATTCGACGAGGAAAAGTGCAGGACCATCGGCGAGGAGGTGCAGAAACTTCTGGTGGCTGGATTCGTCAATTAAGTATCCCATCTAGAGTGGTTAGCTACCCCTGTGTTAGTCAAGAAGAAAAATGGGAAGTGGAGGATGTGTGTAGACTACACCGGTTTGAATAAAGCCTGTCCGAAAGTCCCTTTCCCATTACCTCGAATCGACCAAATCGTTGACTCCACTGTGGGATGTGAGACCCTGTCTTTCCTTGATGCGTATTCCGATTACCATCAAATCAAGATGAAAGAGTCCGACCAGCTCGCGACTTCTTTTATCACACCATTTGGCATGTACTGCTATGTGACTATGCCTTTCAGCCTCAGAAACGTAGGGGCCACTTACCAGCGGTGCATGACCCAGGTCTTTGGTGAACACATTGGGCAAACCATCGAGGCCTACATGGACGACATCGTGGTCAAGTCTAGAAAGGCCAGGGATCTCGTCGATGACCTGGAGATAGCCTTCAAATGCCTTAGAGAGAAGGGCATCAAACTCAACCCCGAGAAGTGTGTCTTCAGGGTCCCCCGAGGCATGCTCTTGGGATTCATAGTCTCAGAGCGTGGCATCAAGGCCAACCCAGAGAAGGTCTCGAAGGTGACCAGCATGGGACCAATCCGAGACCTCAAGGGAGTGCATAGGGTCATGGGATGCCTTGTGGCCCTAAGTCGCTTCATCTCATGCCTTGGCAAAAAAGGCTTGCCTCTGTACCGCCTCTTGAGGAAACCCGAACGCTTTTCTTGGACCCCCGAGGCTGAAGAAGCCCTTGCCAAGCTCAAGGCAATGCTCACCAATCCTCCCGTCTTGGTACCGCCAGCCAAGGACAAGGCCCTCTTACTCTACGTCGCCGCAATGACCCAAGTGGTCAGCGCGGCCGTGGTAGTGGAGAGGTAGGAAGAGAGGCATGCTCTACCCATCCAACGATCTATTTACTTCATCAGCGAAGTGCTCTCTGAGACCAAAACACGCTATCCCCACATCTAGAAGCTAATCTATGTCATAGTCTTGGCTCAGCGCAAGCTGCGACACTACTTCGAGTCCCACTCGGTGACTGTGGTGTCATCTTTCCCCCTAGGAGAGATAATCTATAACCGGGAGGCCTCAGGTAGGATAGCCAAGTGGGCCATTGAACTCATGGGGGAAGCCCTGTCCTTTGTGCCTCAGAAAGTAATAAAGTCTCAGGCCTTGGCCGATTTTGTGGCTGAGTGGACCAACACCCAGCTGCCACCTGCTCAAGTCTAGGCGGAGTGCTGGACCATGTACTTCGACAGGTCCCTGATGAAGACCGGGGCAGGCACGGGTCTGCTCTTCATCTTGCCCCTCAGAGTACACATGCGCTATATGGTTCGGCTCCACTTCGCTGCCTCCAACAATGCAGCCGAGTACGAAGCCCTCGTCAACGGCTTGCAGATCGCCATCGAACTTGGAGCATGGCGTCTCGACATCCAGGGCAACTCGCAGCTCATCGTCGATCAAGTCATGAAGGAGTCAAATTGCCTCGACCCCAAAATGGAGGCATACTGCAAGTTAGTACGTTGCCTAGAAGACAAGTTCGACGGTCTCGAACTCAACCACACCATGCGGAATTACAATGAGGCCACGGACGAACTGACAAAGATGGCGTCGGCACGGGCTTCGGTCCCCCCGAACGTCTTTGCCAGAGACCTCCACAAACCTTCCATCGACTATGCCTCGACAGTGGAGGAGGGCCCACCATCCGAACCCACCGCAGGGCTCGACGCCCTCTCTACCGCCGAGACTCCTTCGGCCGAGCCTGAGGTCATGGAAGTCGACACGGAGCCTCCCGAGACCGACTAGGGCACGGACTGGCAAGTCCCGTTCCTTGATTGGCTCGCTCGGGGAGAGCTTCCCATAGATAGGACCAAAGCCCGACAGCTTGCGCAACAAGCCAAAACTTATGTCCTCTGCAACGGCGAGTTGTATAGGCGAAGTCCATCTAGCGTCCTCCAACGATGCATCACCACCGAGGTAGGCTAAGCCCTACTTTAGGACTTACACGTGGGGGCCTGCGGGCACCATGCGGCGCCTTGGACGCTCATCGGAAACGCTTTCCGCCAAGGGTTCTACTGGCTGGCGACGGTTGCTGACGCCACCAAGTTAGTACACTCCTGCGAGGGATGTCAGTACTATGCGAGGTAGACGCACCTCCCGGCCCAAGCCCTCCAAACCATCCCCATTACATGGCCGTTTGCCGTATGGGGGCTTGACATGGTCGGGCCTCTACAGAAGGCCCCCGAGGGCTACAACCATCTACTGGTAGCAATCGATAAGTTCTCCAAATGGATCGAGGCCTATCTGATCAACCAAATCAAATCCGAGCAAGCGGTGCTATTCTTCATGGACATCATCCACAGGTTCGGGGTTCCGAACACCATCATCACCGACAACAGGACACAGTTCACCAACCAAAAATTCCTGACATTCTATGATGACCACCACATCCGAGTGGCCTGGTCGGCCATAGGACACCCAAGGACAAACGACCAAGTAGAACGTGCCAACAGCATGATCCTACAAGGCCTCAAGCCAAGAATTTACAACTGGTTGAAAAAGTTTGGCAAGAAATGGCTCGCCGAACTCCCGTCGGTCATCTAGAGCCTGAGGAACACTCTGAGCTAGGCCACGGGGTTCACACCATTCTTCCTAGTCTATGGGGTTGAGGCTATCCTCCCCACTGACTTGGAATATGGTTTCTCGAGGCTACAGGCCTACAACGAGCAAAGCAACCACACCGCCCGTGAGGACGCCCTCGACCAACTGGAGGAAGCCCGAGACATTGCGCTGCTACATTCGGCCAAGTACCAGTAGGCTCTACGGCGCTATCAAGCCCGGCGCATTCGAAGCTGAGACCTAAAGGTAGGCGACCTGGTGTTGAGGCTGAGGTAGAGCAACAAGGGCCACCACAAGCTGACCCCACCATGGGAAGGACCATACGTCGTCACCCAAGTGCTGAAGCCCGGGACCTACAAGCTAGCCAACGAGAATGGCGAAATCCTCAACAATGCTTGGAACATAGAACAGCTATGTTGCTTTTACCCTTAAATTTCCAAGCATTGTATACATTGTTTCTCGAAATACAATTAAGAAACGTTCTTTAGTTGTTCTAATTTTTCGAGAAACCCCCCGAGCCCATCGCGGGCCTCAGCATTACGATAACACCACAAGGGAGACACGGCTCTGCCTCTGCAGAACCAAGCCTCCCTCGGGGGCTAGATGGGGGTCTCCCCCCTAAGTCCCACGCACCATTTTTTTAGTCGTTTTTTGAAAAAAAATCCTACGCCAAACTCTCTAGCATGCTCTGACAAATCGGTTGTGAAAAACCCAAGGACCGAAAGTCCGTCTCAGGGCTAGAAGGCCGGTAGAGTCGCGAGACAGCCTACGCCTCTGGGCTATGGCGCTCCCTCACCACCTTTCGCCCAAGGGACGGCTTAGGTTCCAAGGATGTTTTTTGCAAAGAAATCTGATCAGAGACAACAGAGGGCAGAGGCTCGGAAATACAAGAAAAATGATTAAGAAGCACGAGTACTTTAAAAAAGGCCTCGACGGCCACAAGCGTTACAATACAAAGTTAATCCCTATTCTATTTACATGCCTCTTGGGCCCAGGTCATGGCTCAGGGTCTCCAGCACCGACGGACGGTGTGGAGGGGACCACCTCTTCAAATAACTTGGCCAGCACCGTGCCGAGGCCCTCCGCCACCTCCATCAGCTTTGCGACCGCCTCATCGGCCTTCTCGTCATCGTCGGGCAGGACGTAGCCATCGCTGATGGCCTGGAGGTCAACGCCGATGTAGTGCGAGGCGATGACAGCCAGGGCGCGCTTGACGCCCGTGTGCAGCGCTCCTCGAAGCTGCTCACGCACTTGGCCGCTCAGCGTAATCAGGCGGCTCTCGAGGGAGCTGCCCGACTGGACCCCCTCGGCCTCTAGGGCCTCGCAAGCGGTACGAGCAGCACTTTTCAGCGCGTCGTGCTCCCTGATCTCGGTCTCGAGCACCGCCTACATGGCGATAGAGGCCACGGCTGCCCGAGTGACCTCCTTCTCCAGCTCTGCGCCAAAAGAAACAAAATGGGGTTGAGCGCAAAGGAAAACAAGCCAAATAAGGGTAGAAGCCTACGGGACTCACCCTTGGCTTTCTCCTCCCGGCGTCGGGCCTCGACCCAAGAAGCCTCGGCTTTCTCCTTCCAGCGTTGGGCCTCGACCCAAGAAGCCACGGCCTTCTCCTTCAGGCATCGGGCCTCGACCTAGGAAGCCTCGGTCGCCCTAGAAGCCTCTCCCTCTAGCTCTGTATCACAGCAAGGAGTCGGGGGCTAAACACAAGAAAAACAAATTAAACTAAGGGAATAAGACTCAACCTCGGCCTTTCCCCTCCAGACCACAGCCTTGGTCCGGGAAGCCTCGGCCGCCTTGAGGGCCTCATCCAAGGCACCTTTCATCAGCTGGTGTGCACCCTGCTCCGTCCCTAGCTGTCCAGAAAGGGCCTTGACAGAGGTCGTGGCTTCTTTAGCCCGGGACCTGAAGGCATCCCGATCACCGGCCATGCGAGTCAGCTCCTCCTCCAACTCCTTGACCCGTGCCACCAAAGGGGCGACCTGCTCCTAGGCCGTGGCCGCCTCGACCTTTGCATCGGCACAACGAAGGCGGAGGTCCTCCACCTCCGCGCTCCGCGCCGACAGGAGCTCGTTGGCGCCGGCAAGCAGGCCCTTCTGCCACTAAAGCTGGTCCCAGACGTCCCTCTCCTGTCAGAGAAAGACTGACTTCCCAAGGGACCAGGTCTCAAGCTCCTGGGTAAGCAGAACAGGGGTCATTCACTACAAGAAAACTCAGAAAAAGATGACACCACATGAGAAAAGAAGGCGCGAACCTAGGCGACGCCGGGCAGATCATCGGCCACCACGGACAGCGCCGTCCGCAGTGA
Source organism: Miscanthus floridulus (assembly GCF_019320115.1). Lineage (NCBI taxonomy): Eukaryota > Viridiplantae > Streptophyta > Magnoliopsida > Poales > Poaceae > Miscanthus > Miscanthus floridulus. The sequence goes on from NC_089586.1 coordinate 88,315,540, forward strand.
TCGCTCCGCCAGCTGGCGGTATTGCTCGAAGGTGCCCCAGCGCTCGTCCTCGGCCGTGTCCTCGAGGGCGAATAGAGGCTCCCCCTCGAGGTCATCTTGGCTCTACCACAGAACACGCGGGTGATCCCACCCGTGGGGCTCGGGTCATACCCACACGAGGGCCAAGCTTCCCTCGCCCGGGGTCGGAGCCGGCTGTTCCACGGCATCGACCACCTCGGCGTCGACCACCTCCTGCGCCCGGGAAGTATCGTCAAAGGAGATCGGGTAGACCTCTGCCTCCTGGATGCTCTCCCGTAACGGCGACAGGCCTTGGAGCAGGGGCGCCATCGAGGCCTCCGCCGCCTTCATCTCCACTTCCTGGGCCGATGGCTTCACTGCAATCACATCGGCCTTGGTGGCCCCAGGGGCTCTGGCCTCCGCCATCATGGCCTCGATGGTCCCGAGGGCTCCAGCCCCCGCCGCTGCGCCCTCGGCGGTCTTGGGTGCCCCGGCCTCCATCGCATTAGCCTCGGAGGCCTAGGGGCCTCGACCTCAGGGGCCTCGGCAACTAAGGTCGCCTTGGCCCCATCTGACTCACGATCCTCATCCTCACAGGGCGGAGGTGCTCCCTCCCCCATCTGTGTCGGGGTCGCCTCGGCAGCCCCTCCTTGGGCGGCCGGCTCCTTCGGGTCGGCCCTTGCCAACGCCGCGCCATGTTGTATGGCGGCTTGCGCCTCCGCCACCCAGTGGGCGGTGGAGCCGGGGCTCACCTTGAGCGCCTTAACGGGCACCAAGGTGGGCACCTCCGCAGGTCACTTCCGGCTAAAGACAAAATACTTGCGGGGTCAGCATGAGATCGAAGAACGAATGAAAAATGTTGCGACTCTGTCAAAAATACGCTTACCTCGAGCGGGGCTGCAACCGCTTTGGCACGGCAACCCTCCTCTACGGAGGCGGTGGCGGTGGCAGAGGCACGGCCTCTATATCCGCCAGCGCCGGCCGGTCCTCGATGGACCCCAGCGCCCCCTCGGTCCTCTATGGGGGCAGTTGCGTCGCCCCCGCCGCCACCTGCTCCACCACTGCCGTCGAGCCCACTGGGCTGACGGCGCGCTTTTCCAATGCCCGTGCCTTGGGCGTGTCGGCCTCGGCCCTAGGGAGGGCAATTGCCGGCCCTGAGGCAGCTCCTCCTCCTCCCCTAGGTGCACCGGGCTGCTTGTCGACGCCCCGAGCACCGTCTCCCCAATGTTCGGGAGATGGTCCAGGGGACCCCACCCCATCTCGCCCTCGTCATCTCCATCCGAAGCATCCATCGATAGCGACAATGATGGGGATGCCACCAACGGGAGACCGTCCTACCGTTGCTGCCGGCGACGCTTCTCTAGGTCCTCGCACGTGAGGATCTTCCTCGTGCACTTTGCCACCTTGGCGTCCTTCCACCTCTTCTGTGCCTCGGCGTGCGCCCGATTGACCGCTCGCCACCTTGTGTCCTCAGGAACGGGCGGCAGGGAGTCTCGCACGCCCATCATCCCCTACAGGAACGGCAAACACGGATAAGGGAACAAGAAATGATGAGAAATAGGGAGGCCTCAGGGGCTGCAGCGGCGCATGACTTACCAGCGAGAGGAACCCCCACGACGAGCGCATCGCGAAGGGGGTCAGGCCACCACTCCTCAGCTTCGCCTCCACCGTCTCCCTCACCCAGCGAAGAATTTCCTCATCGGAGAGGGCGGAGGCAGACATCCAGATGCCCTCGATCGGCTCATCCGGCCTCATCTCGAACAGGTGCTGCTGTCGAGCCATCAGCGGTAGCACCCTCTAGCGGTGGAAGGCGGCCATGACCACAGCCGCAGTAAGGCCGTGGCCCCACAGCCTCTCCAGCCCCTCTAGGAGCAGCTATAGCTTGGGCTGATCCTCCCTTAGGATGCCATACTTCCACCTCTCCGGGTAGCTCCCCATGATCCGCCCGGTGTAAGGTGGAAGTCCATCATCGTTGTTGCGAAGATAGAACCAGCTCGTGTACCAGCGGCGATTCATTGACGCAAGCTGGGCTAGGATGTAGAGGTGCTGATGGTCCTGGCGCACTTGGAGAGTGCAGCCACCGACCCTCACCGCCTTCCTCGTGCCCGACGTACCCGTCGGCTTAGTGGTATGCCCCGCCCAGAAGAGGTGGAGCCACAGCTCCCAATGGGGAGCAATCCCCAGATACCCCTCGCAGACGGCGATGAAGATGGCCGCCTACGCGATGGAATTGGGGTTGAAGTTGTGGAGCTCCACGCTGTAGTAGTGCGGGAGCACCCGCATGAACCGATCCGCCGGAAGGCCAAGGCCGCGCTCGTGAAAAGACACAAAGCTCATGACGTAGCCATCGCGGGGCCTCAGCTCCAGCTCACCCGACGGAGCAATCCACTTCGGCCTGTTGGGGTCAGTAGCCAGACGGAGAAGACCGCCGTCGATGAGCGACTGGATCATCTCCACGGATACATCGGATGGACCCCAATGGTCTGCCTCGATGACAACAATGTTGCCGGCCATGAGTGTGGTGGAGGGTTCGACTACGGCGGTGAGTCTCTCTCTCTCTCTCTCTCTCTCTCTCTCTCTCTACCTCGCCCTTCTCCCTTCTTCCCGGTGCTCTCTGCTCTAGTGATGGCTCAAGGGCGGCAAAGCTAATGCAGGCAAGGTAAGGAGGGGAGGGGCGAGGCTCGTTGCGTATTTATGCAGGATGAAGGCGAAACAGACAGGCGACGAAATCGAGGAAGTTTCCCTTAGATCTGGCACAATTAATCCTGATCCGACTTTACCGCCCACGTGCCGACCTTTTCCTCATTAAACGCGTGAACAGTTATGTTCCATCCGCTAACACGACGTCATGTCCAACCGCTGCAGTGGCAGGCGCCGTTTCGCCTCTCCGAGAAAATCGCCTCAAAAGGCGCGCCTGCCGTTGTCTAGCCAACGGGGGAGATATCCCCCCACCCGATTCCTTTCGGACGAAGGGACTAGGCGCCGAGCCCGTTACGGTCTAGGGGTTCGAAGGCTGGGCCCCCGAGGGTTTCGACAGCCGCCCCAGGGCAACAGAGTCAGGGACGACTATGGGTGAGCCCGTACGGGGCTGAGGCCCAAGCAAGCGAAACGCTTGGGACATCTTAGGTCGTGTTCGAGACCGGCATGGAGGTCTCTGAATGGGATCCCACCGTAGGGAGGCATCGAGCCACTGGGGCCCAGCGAACGGCCCCGGCACCCACTAGAGAAGCCCTCTGGTACTCTTGGAGTGCATTTCTGGACCGCTAGCCGACCCCTAGCTAACGGGGCATGGGCCTCCACTCGGACTTACCCGATAACAGCTCACCGGAAATGTCACCGCTTGCGCCCACCGAGGGTAGCCTGGCATATTCCACCCCTTCCGTGCAAAAAGGAAGCGCGAGGGTCATACAAAAAAGCCAGGGGAACCCCTGATGGCCCTCTCGCTCCATGCAGAGGCTAGGGGGCTCTTCCTACAAATCTTGCCGAGACCCAGTGACCCAGGCTCGCACTCGAGGGGGCTCAGCAAAACAAACCCTCCTTCCGAGCGAAAAGGACAAGCGAGGGTCGTACAAAAAGCCAAGGGAACTCCTGACGGTCCTCTCGCTCCGTGTAGAGGCTAGGGAGCTCTTCCTGCAGATATGCTGAGACCCCATGACCCAGGCTCGCACCCGAGGGGGCTCGGCAAACAAACCCTCACGCGCAAGGGGCGTACAAAAAGCCAGGGGAACTCCTGATCGCCCTCTCGCTCTGTGTAGAGGCTCGGGGGCTCTTCCTACAAGTTTGCTGAGACCCAGCGACCCAGGCTCGCACTCGAGGGGGCACGGAAAACAACCCCTCCATCCGAACAAAAAGGATGTGCGAGGGTAGAACAAAAAGGTCAAGGGGACCCTCGACCGCCCTCTTGCCCTGTGCGGAGGCTCGAGGGCTCCTCCTGCACCCAAGACAAAGACAAGCGACCCAAGCCCGCACTTGAAGACTCAGAAAAACACGATAAAGGGCATCGAGCCTGTTATGGTCTAGGGGTTCGAAGGCTGGGCCCCTGAGGGTTTCTATAGCCACCCCAGGGCAACAGAGTCTGGGATGACTATGAGCGAGCCCGTACGGGGCTGAGGCCCAAGCAAGTGAAATGCTTGGGACATCCTAGGTCGTGTCCGAGACCGGTAGGGAGGTCTCCGAATGGGATCCCACCGTAGGGAGGCATCGAGCCACCGGGGCCCAGCGAATGGCCCCGGCACCCACTAGAATAGCCCTCTGGTACTCTTGGAGTGCGTCTCTGGACCGCTAGCCGACCCCTAGCGAACGAGGCATGGGACTCCACTCGGACTTACCTGATAACAGCTCATCGGAAATGTCACCACTCGCGCCCAGCGAGGGTAGCCTGGCATATTCCACCCCTCCTTCCGAGCGAAAAGGAAGCACGAGGGTCGCATAAAAAGTTAGGGGAACTCCTGATCGCCCTCTCACTCTGTGCAGAGGCTCGGGGGCTCTTCCTGCGATCTTGCCGAGACCCCGCGACCTGAACTCGCACTTGTGGGCTTGGCGAATACGATAAAATCCCTCGCTCAACGTGAGAAAAAGACCCTGGAGGAATGAATCCACTCCCCTAGGGCCTCGGAGGCTACACCCAGCAGGTGCGCTCACGCGCACCCACCAAGGCCTCAAAATACGAAACACTATCCCGCCAGGAGCTACCGCAAGTCAAACCTCGTCAAAACCTCAAGAAGAGCGCTCACGCTCTCCCTAAGGCTCGGGGGCTACTGTCGGGTACCATAAAACGGGGTACCCCGAGCATATGCCGAAAGAATCACTTAAACCCCATAAAAAACAAAGCCAAAAGGTAAACCATTGGCTAACCCTTGGCCTTGCCCGAGCCCACCGGCTCTCCGCCTCGCTCAAGGCCTCATACGAGAGGCCTTGACGGCCTGCCAAATCTTTGCCTCGCTCGAGGCCTCGCACGTGAGGCCTCGACGGGGAACCAATTCTCTGCCTCGCCCGAGGCCCCACGCGTAAAGCCTCAAATGAGATGACGATTCTCCATATCGCTCGAGACTGGCTTGGCAATAACCCGTCGCTTCTGCCTCGACCAGTCTCCCCGACCGAACGTCACGTCCCATTAATACGCCAACCACTCCCACGATATCAGCCGGATGATGGCTCGACACTATGGAGCGGCCGACGAGATAGGAAGTCGTATCAATGCCCTACCGTCTAGGACAGGACGGGGTAGGGGTTACCAGCCACTGTGCTCTGGTGCTGTGCTCACGATCAGCGCCCACACTACACTATCCCACCCAACCCCTACCCTAGGAACAACGTGGCATGGGGAGTCAAGTCCGGGTCACCATAGCCTCAGAATCAGTGTACGAGACTAGCTGCTCCCCCCGAGCCTCAGCAATATACTTTAGGGTCTCGGCAACCTTGGGATTCGTGTCCGTTGAGCCTCCCACGATGGCTCAGCCTCGGCACCAACTGAGCCTCGACTTCTCATGAGGTCAACACACAGTGACCAGCACGACGACCGCCGCACCCTGCTTCAAGCTTTCACTGGAGCTCCCACGACGCACAGGATCAGATGTGACCGGCGCGTCACCCCAGTACTTCAAGGATGGGACCACTCCATCGACCATGCCACCATAGTAATAGGCTACAGGGCTCGGACATGCCACCTCCATTCACACGACACCGTGTAGCTAGCGCATGTATCACCCTTGTCCCCCTTCAACTATAAAAGGGAGGGACCAGGGCCGTTTCTAGGGGGATCGGACATTTTACGATTTAGGCCTACGCCATGCGATGAACTCACACATAAACACACAGACGAACACACAAGCTTCTTCGCTGCTTGAGATCAACATCTCAAGCAACCCACGCCGCTCCACGTAGAGACTTGGGACTAGCTCCCTCTCTCGCCCTGCTTGTAATCCCCTACTATGAGCATTTCGGTGCAAGGAATACAAGATCGATCTCTCAGACTGGACGTAGGGTACCCATTGCCTAAACCAGTATAAACCTTGTGTCTCTTTGCATCACCATCCGGGATCGGGAACACACAGTACAAATTCACTAGTTGGTTGAGGGCTCACCGGTCCAAAACACCGACAAGAGGCAAGCCTTTTTCGCCAAGGCGCGAGATGAAGCAGCTTAGGGCTGCCAGGCATCCCATAACCCTCTGCACCCCCTTGAGGTCTTGGATTGGTCCCATGTTGGTCACGGCTGAGACCTTCTCTGGGTTGGCCTCGATGCCGCGCTCCGAGACTATGAATTCCAAGAGCATGCCTCGGGGGACCCCAAAGACACACTTCTCAGGGTTGAGCTTGATGCCTTTCTCTCTGAGGCATTTGAAGGCTATCTCTAAGTCATCGACGAGATCACTGGCCTTTCTAGACTTGACCATGATGTCATCCACATAGTCCTCGACGGTTCACCCGATGTGCTCGCCAAAGACCTAGGTCATGCACCGCTGGTATGTGGCCCCTACATTTCTGAGGCCGAATGGCATAGTCACATAGCAGTACATGCCGAATGGGGTGATGAAAGAAGTCACGAGCTGGTCGGATTCTTTCATCTTGATTTGATGGTAACCGAAATACGCATCAAGGAAAGATAGGGTTTCGCATCCCGTAGTGGAGTCAATGATTTGGTCGATTCGAGGTAATGGGAATGGGACTTTTAGACATGCTTTATTCAAATCGGTGTAGTCTACACACATCCTCCACTTCCCATTTTCTTCTTAACTAATACGAGATTAGCTAACCACTCTAGATGGGACACTTCCTTGATGAATCCGGCCGCCAAAAGCTTCTGCACCTCTTCGCCGATGGCCCTGCGCTTTTCCTTGTCGAATCGGCGCAGGCGCTGCTTCACCGGTCTAGAGCCGACCTGGATGTCCAAGGCATGCTCGGTGACCTCCCTCGGTATGCCTGGCATGTCCGAGGGATTCCATGCGAATACATCGGCATTCGCGCGGAGGAAGTCGATGAGCATAGCTTCCTATTTGCTGTCGAGGGTGGCGCTGATCCTCAGCGCCCAGTCATTGGAGCAGGTGGGGTCGATCGGGACGAGCTTGACGACCTCCATGGGCTCGAAAGTCTTGGCGCGATGCTTGGAGTCGGGCGCCTCGCTACCAAGTCGGTCAAGGTTGACGATGAGGGTCTCGGCCTCCACGAGAGCCTCGGCGTACTCGATGCATTCGACGTCGCAGTCGTATGCATGCTCATACGTGGACTCGACAGTGATGACGCCGTTGGGGCCCGACATCTTGAGCTTGAGGTAGGTGTAGTTGGGGATCACCATGAACTTGGCGTAGCACGGGTGCCCTAGGATGGCATGATAGGTCCCCTTGAACCCAACCACCTCGAAGGTGAGGACCTCCTTATGGTAGTTGGAGGGAGTGCCAAAGCAGACGGGCAAGTCAATGCGCCCAAGGGGTCACGTGCGTTTCCTTGGCATGATGCCATGGAAGGGCGTGGCATTGCCTCGGAGCCATGACTGTTTGAGCTCTAGGAGCTCCAGGGTGTTGGCGTAGAGGATGTTGAGACCGCTGCCTCCGTCCATCAACACCTTGGTGAGCCGGGTGTTGCCGATGATCGGGTCGACGATGAGTGGGTACTGCCTAGGGTTTGGGACATAATCGGGGTGATCATCCTGATCAAAGGTGATCACCTCCCGAGACTAGTCGAGGTACCGGGGAGTGGCCACCTTAACCGAGAAGACCTCCCGGTGCTCCTTCTTTCGCTAGCGTGCCGTGAGGCACGCTGAAGGCCCGCCAAAGATCATGAAGGCGTTGTGCACCTCAGGGAACCCGTCGTCCTTGTCGTCGTCCCTATCACCGGCGCCCTTCTTCTTGGCATCGTCATTGGGGAGCCCGAGCTTGGCGTAGTAACACCGGAGCATGGTGCACTCTTCAAGGGTGTGCTTCACCGGGCCCTGGTGGTAAGGGCAGGGCTTCTTAAGCATGTTATCGAAGAGCCCGAGGCCTCTGGCGGGGCCTCGGGGATTCTTGCAATCTACGGCTGTGACTAGATCAGCCTCAAGGACCACCTGCTTCCCCTAGTGTCGGGTACCAAAAAACGGGGTACCCCGAGCGTATATCAAAAAGAATCAATTAAACCCCATCAAAGACAAAGCCAAAGGGTAAGCCATTTCTTAAACCCCGGCCTCATCCGAGCCAACCGGCTCTCCGCCTCGCTCCTGGTGTAGCACCCGGTTTTAAAGACAAAACCAGATACACACTATATGTGAGCCAGAAAGTCAAATCTCACATATAGCCACAAATAAGAGTAATATCAAGAGACAATACTTATTACATAATGTATTAGTAAAAGGAAATTAACCTCAGAGTATAGATAGCGGAAAGTTGACTCCAATCTTCTGGCGAAGACTCCAAATCCACAGGGACGACTGACTGGTTGACCACAAGCCTAACTTCTCCAAACCAGCAATCTGGTACCCATCCAGGATTTTTATCCAAAGTATAGAAAAGTAAAACAAGCGTAAGTACATGTCATACTTAACAATTATATCATGGGGTTCACGAGGCTCAAAAGGGCTGACACTGGTTTAACTGCGATTAGCTTTAATAGATCATCTTTTAAAGCAGTTGGGTGGCAAAGAATTTATCATTCCCATAAACACATGATCAGGTAAACATGATAATGTATAGCATAAACAGTTGATCATTAGTACCATTATCCATTAGTGATCATCTCTATTCCATAAGGGTCCAAGGCCGCTCGTGACCGTAAGCACGGCTGTTATAACAGTTTTAAACTCTGCAGAGGTTGTACACATTCACTGTGAGTCATGATTTACCCTTTCGCCCGATGTAGCTAATCTCTTGACCCACTTCCAAGGAAGGTCGGCAGGGTTCACTATGAAGCCTTTCAAAGGATTCGTCTAACAAGTTAGGGCCGCTAGGCATATGTGGCCCATCTCTAGGAGTGGCATGCGTGGGCATCGCAGCACGGTACACACTTCCCAGGAGCAAAGGAAACATACCCTGCGCCTTAAAGGTAACCACTAACAAGCTAGAAAAGATCCTCATACTGAGCTAAAGCCAGAGCCATATAGCCCTCACAGCTGTACTGTAAGTCCCGGATGATCGCTTACAGATAAGTCCTTAGGGAGAGGAATCTGAAGCATATAAACACTTCAGCCCCCTGTTTCCATATTACTAAAAAGTCATGTTTTAATGTTTATTGCATATACCATTAGTCAAGTTACAAGATCATGGTTTTGATTAAGCACTAGCAAAAACTACCCAATGCAATATCCCAAAGGTTTCAAGGTGCAAGATATCAAATATCTAGGATATCCTATTTGGCAACAAGGTAGACACATGCAATATGAATTAAGTGTTTAAATGTGAATAGGTAACAAGGATGTCCCATGCTATACTTGCCTTAACTTGCTTTTCCCCCAAAGCAATACGCTCAAAAGCCTTTAGTATTCCACTTTCAATCTTCTGCTTCCAATTCTCAGCTTCTAGTCTCCAGAGAACTGCTTCTTAATCACCATGTAAACCTCACCGATTGACTGAACCATATATCACCATACAAACATCCATACATGGCATACAAACAAGAATATATGAGAACAGTACACCAACCAATAAAATAAGCAAAACGGCGTATCGCTACGAACACACAAACGTAAAAGACACGCTATATGCGATTCAACGAAAAAGCGACTATCGAAGGATTTTTGGTGCAATGGAAAATGAAACCTATCAATTTAACTTATTTTAACTGTAGAAACACATGTGAATATTTTCATTAATCAACTTGATTCATTGCTTAAGAAAGAGCATAGTATAAAACCTATATTGACTTTATATTCTGAAAACGATGCAAGTGATAGTATTAATACAATTAACTTTTTAACTGCCAAAACATATTTGAGTAACATGAGAACCACTAACGCCACTGCGTAGAACACGCCGATAACGAAACTATCGTTAAGAAGAAACAACTACCGAACAGTTTTATATATATTACAAAAGAAACATTTACGAGCTTGATTCATGTTAATTAAGAAAAACTATGTGAGTAGTACCCACTCGGATTACTCAGAACGTATTCAATTTGAAAAGTTGAGTTAAAGCTAATTATATTTTATTTATAAAAATATCTCATATCATTTAAGTCATTTGAACATTTAACTGGAAAGATTAAAGGACATGTGACAAAAGCCATACGAAAGCATCATGTGTTGAAGTTGAACTGAGCATGCTATAAATTAAAAATGTATTAATGTCGATATTAATCATAATGATAGTGATTTATGAAAGACTGATGTATTCACCTAAGTTGCTTTTAATTATAAACCCAGTTGCATAACCATTAAATAAATTATCATTTAACTTATAAAATTTTGAGATATGAGACATGCTAAACGTCACTGCATTAGTCAAATTATATTTTAATTTATAAACTAAGTTAGAGTAATCACGTTTTATTTATAAATGTTGCCAGGTAGATTAAGCAAGTTAAAATTAAACTTGCAACAGTAAAATGCACGTGAGAGCATCTATACAAGTTTATCATATATACAACGGGTTTAAGCTAACCAAACTTATAATTGAAAAGAATATTAATATCAACAATTAATCATATTAATATTATACATGAATTGCCGAGATATAAAACATATATTACTTAATTGTAAAACTATTTGCATGCATACTTAATTATTTTAATATTTAATTATAAAAGCGTAATAAGGTAACATGGAACACATCGTCATGAACACGTATCACCCATTACGATGAAAACTCGGGCAATCAATTCGAAATTAAAAATCTAAATCGACTTTAATTAATTAGCAATTAATTAATTATAGACACAATTAACATTTTAATAAAATAAATTTATAAATATGTGATATGAAAACTAATAGCGCTACTACGTAGATCTCCACGACATGAAACTAATGCAACTGGAATGAACTGAAACTGAATTAAAACGAAGAAATTGCGGAGATTAACGAACCAGTGGCAAACTCGTAATTAAGTCATCTTCCTCCTTGGTCTGTACGTACAGAGCATAAACACGGATGGAGTTCCGGCTGGTGCAGGTCAGCCGGGGAGCAGCTTGGCCTTGGGGCGAAGACCGAAGGCTGGACGGGCATGGCCACGGCAACGCGCTGGCCCGCATGGGACCCATGGTGGCGGCTAGGCCTGGCCCGGCGGCTCCCAACCGAGCCAGCCACGTACGTACGTGCAGGCAGCGTATGGCGGTGGTGCACAGGGCAGGCCGGGGCAAGGCGATGGCTTGCTGCGCGAGAGAGGCGAGCGTCGGGCGCGAGGCATCGGGACCGAGAGTAGGCTGGACGAGCAAGGACCGGGGTGGCCGGTAAACGAAGAACACGCAGTCGTCCATGGAGGTTCGCCGGAAACCTATCGGAACAGAGAAAGAGGAAAGGGAACGTGGTCAACCGGTGAAGGATTCGCAAAACGAAAAGCGTGACGGTGTAGAGAACGACGAGATCTACCTTGTGGTGGTGGTCGTTGACGCCGGAACGCGATGGTTTGGTCGGAAAAGCTCGCCGAAGAGTTCACCGGAAACATAGCTGTGCCAAACTTCGGTGTCCAATCTGCGGGGCTACGAGTGGCGGCTCGAAAAACGGGTTGTACTTCTGGAATCCTCGCGTCGAGGGCAACGCTGGCATATATATACACGTAGGGTTTGGAGATTTTGGAAAGTGAAGATATTTATTAATTATTGATTTTCGGAATTAAAGTAATTACAGAAAATTGGGAATTACTATTTAGGCTATGAAAAATATCTCTGAGCTCCGAAAAATTCCAGAAAAATTCCTAGGGATAGATGGAAGGATAAGGAACACAACCAAAGTGGTTTTAGCTCCCGAAAAGACTTTTGGATTGATGGAGAAAAAAGACAAGGCTCCAAGAAATAGGAATTTAATTCCAAAAAAAGGTCGGAAAGATTCCCGGAAAGAGAGGCATCGTTCTAACGCGTCTTAAAACATTTTTCTAGCCTTTGGATTTTAAAAACAAAGCATCTTATCTAACTTTTGTTTTTGTAAGTTTTCAATTTCTTTTTAAACCACTACTTGAAAATAATATTTTGAAGATTGAGATTTGAATTTATTTTCCAAACCACTCATCACAAAAGTGCCAATGCAACAGCATCCAAACCACTCATCACAAAAGTACCAATGCAACTGCATGTATACGCAAACATGTTGCTACCCTTATGTTGGATTTCATTTAAAGAAAGTTTTCTTTTACCTATGTTTTTATGAGCACAAAACAATTAACAGAAATCGTTTTACTCTTTTTATAAAGTAGCTAATTTTAGGGTGTTACAATTCTACCCCCCTTAAGATGAATCTCGTCCTCGAGATTCGGAGAAGAGCAAAGAAGACAGGGATACTTCAACTTGAGATCTTCTTCACTTCCTTGAGCAACACCATCTTGATACTCACCTTGTGTTGTATGAGAACTCATCACGTGGCTACTCTTGCAGATTCTTGTTCCATCTTATTCCAAGTCCGATCTTGTTGCTTCTCTTAATTTGTTCCAGTGAATCTTATCATCCATATGTTAAGCTTCTAAAAGATCTTGCTTAGCTTGAATTAGAACTTTGAATTCTATGGTTCATCTTTTATGCATTTTAAAATGTTTTACTTTTCAAAAGGAAGACTTTCAATCAAAACCGAACAAATTTTCTTTTTCAACTCCTTTTGAAATAGCTTTCAAAATATGTTTTATGTTTAGAACTCAAGAAAATATTTCAACCATGTTTTGAAACTCTTTTGAATAAATGTTTTTAAGGTTTTGAAATAAACCCAACCATTTTCAAATCGTTGGAAACTCAGGTAAACATACTAAGCTTTGTTTTTCAAACTCTTTTGAAAACTCAACTTTATAATCAAATGTCAGATAAAGAGTAGACAAATCAACTTAGGTTCTTTTGAAATCTGTTTCAAACAAGGGATTTTCAAGATTTTAGAAAACAAATGAAACATTCGAACTTCATTTTCAAATCATTTTGAATGAACTCTTTTGGGATTTCTAAAATCAAACCAAATCAATTTCAAAACTACTTTAGAAATAAAGAGAATAAGTTTTCAATTCCCATTTTCTTTTGAAGTCAAACAAAAGACTTAAAACACATGTTCAAGTTCTTTTTGGAATAAAACTTTTAGGGAATCAAATCAAATAATTTTCAACCCTTTCAAACCATTTTGGAAGACTCCTTTTTGAAATACACTTTTGAAATCAACTCAAACCTTTTCTTTTCAAATTTTGTTTTGAAATCAAACTTAATTCTAATTCAAAGCCAAAAGTGCTCAGTTTCCAAATGCAAATTGTTGCAAACTTTTGAACCAAAATTTTCAAACTTTTGTAAAATATCTTGAAAGCATTTTGAACACCTTTCAAATAAAATTTGAACTAAGACAACTCAAGTTGTTTTTTTTTCAATCGGTCTTTTCCAAACAACCCATTTTAAAAACACTTTAGAGTCATTTTCAAAGTGTTTTAGAATAAAATGGTTCAAAAGTGTTTTTAGAATAACACTTTGAAGAGTAACCGAATACATTTTACTCTTTTTGAAATTTAGTTCAAAGCAAAGTGGGTTTTCAAATCTGATTTCACTTTCAACTTTTTTGAAGTTTTAGAAATAAGATACTTTCAAACTTTTTATGAATATCTGTTTTTAAACTAAAACCTATTTTCTTTTGAATGAGCAAAAGAGTCTTTCAAAATTCCAATCAAAACTTTTGAAATGTCTCAAATATAGTCTTTAGCAACTCTTTGTATACATCTATATCCTAGGTACGTGAAGATCGAACTCCCAACCATAGCTAGCTCAAAGATCAATCTAGACGTAGATCCAAACTCCTTGTGGTTCACCAACTCACAACACTCTTAGCTTGGCTACCCCCCTTAAGAAGAGATGAGATAGGGGCACCAACATCCAACATGTAACTTTCTTCAAAGTGTATTATCATCCTCTGACATCCTAGAGAGCTTGTGGACATAGATAAGAATAAGAAAAATTGATCCTTCCCGTAGATACAAAACAGCAGCGCAGAAAAACATCCATATCTCGAGTTCCATTTATCCAATAAAGTTTCATCTTAAACTGTTGGAAAGCTTATAAAATTCCCCACATCTTTCTTTTAGACCATTCCTTCAGATTCTATAGCTAACTTGGTCGAAATGTTTGCTTAACAGAAACTATTCTAGATTCCAGACAGCACATATGTATTGCCTTGTGATTTTCATATCTCCCAAACCAGAAATGCTATCATGGTGACTCCTGTGGGAAAAGAAAGATCTTGAAGTCTACTTTCACCCAGAATTTTCTCAGAATTTTTAGTCGCCCAGAGGTTAGAGACATTGGCCATAGAAGTCAGACTGCTCCAGAAGATAGAAAGCAGGAAACAAGAGAAAGAGAACCTAGACTATTTATTTCCTTATCCCTTATACCTTAAACCTTTAATATAAATGAAATTGTGAGCATAACCCACAAATTCACTGCACTCATTACAAAGATCTAGCTCAACCATAACATAAATATAAACCATTCAAACATGAAATACAAGCTCGTTACTAATCGTTCCTTCTAGCTACTTGGTAGGCATTCTTAAGGGAAAACTTTCTTATCGGGGCTTTGGTAATTTGAATTAAGGTGAGACCAGAAAGTTTTGCAAGAGATCAAGAACAACAACTCAAGGAGATAAAAAAAATTTAGCTCAAAGGGAGCTATCAAGGAGAGGAGACAATAGGACAAGGATTGAAAATATTCAATTCAATGAGTCAAGGAGGTGGAGAAATAGTTTTATAGTAAAATAGGTTTTTAGAAACGACCAGTGCTAACTAGGCTTGCGTCCTACAGTCAGTATTGCTCTGATACCACTTTGTAGCACCCGGTTTTAAAGACAAAACCAGATACACACTATATGTGAGCCCAGAAAGTCAAATCTCACATATAGCCACAAATAAGGGTAATATCAAGAGACAATACTTATTACATAACGTATTAGTAAAAGGAAATTAACCTCAGAGTATAGACAGCGGAAAGTTGACTCCAATCTTCTGGCGAAGACTCCAAATCCACAGGGACGACTGACTGGTTGACCACAAGCCTAACTTCTCCAAACCAGCAATCTGGTACCCATCCGGAATTTTTATCCAAAGTATAGACAAGTAAAACAAGCGTAAGTACATGTCGTACTTAACAATTATATCATGGGGTTCATGAGGCTCAAAAGGGCTGACACTGGTTTAACTGCGATTAGCTTTAATAGATCATCTTTTAAAGCAGTTGGGTGGCAAAGAATTTATCATTCCCATAAACACATGATCAGGTAAACATGATAATGTATAGCATAAACAGTTGATCATTAATACCATTATCCATTAGTGATCATCTCTATTCCATAAGGGTCCAAGGCCGCTCGTAACCGTAAGCACGGCTGTTATAACAGTTTTAAACTCTGCAGAGGTTGTACACATTCACTGTGAGTCATGATTTACCCTTTCGCCCGATGTAGCTAATCTCTTGACCCACTTCCAAGGAAGGTCGGCAGGGTTCACTATGAAGCCTTTCAAATGATTCGTCTAACAAGTTAGGGCCGCTAGGCATATGTGGCCCATCTCTAGGAGTGGCACGCGTGGGCATCGCAGCACGGTACACACTTCCCAGGAGCAAAGGAAACATACCCTGCGCCTTAAAGGTAACCACTAACAAGCTAGAAAAGATCCTCATACTGAGCTAAAGCCAGAGCCATATAGCCCTCACAGCTGTACTGTAAGTCCCGGATGATCGCTTACAGATAAGTCCTTAGAGAGAGGAATCTGAAGCATATAAACACTTCAGCCCCCTGTTTCCATATTACTAAAAAGTCATGTTTTAATGTTTATTGCATATACCATTAGTCCAGTTACAAGATCATGGTTTTGATTAAGCACTAGCAAAAACTACCCAATGCAATATCCCAAAGGTTTCAAGGTGCAAGATATCAAATATCTAGGATATCCTATTTGGCAACAAGGTAGACACATGCAATATGAATTAAGTGTTTAAATGTGAATAGGTAACAAGGATGTCCCATGCTATACTTGCCTTAACTTGCTTTTCCCCTAAAGCAATACGCTCAAAAGCCTTTAGTATTCCACTTTCAATCTTCTGCTTCCAATTCTCAGCTTCTAGTCTCCAGAGAACTGCTTCTTAATCACCATGTAAACCTCACCGATTGACTGAACCATATATCACCATACAAACATCCATACATGGCATACAAACAAGAATATATGAGAACAGTACACCAACCAATAAAATAAGCAAAACGGCGTATCGCTACGAACACACAAACGTAAAAGACACGCTATATGCGATTCAACGAAAAAGCGACTATCGAAGGATTTTTGGTGCAATGGAAAATGAAACCTATCAATTTAACTTATTTTAACTGTAGAAACACATGTGAATATTTTCATTAATCAACTTGATTCATTGCTTAAGAAAGAGCATAGTATAAAACCTATATTGACTTTATATTCTGAAAACGATGCAAGTGATAGTATTAATACAATTAACTTTTTAACTGCCAAAACATATTTGAGTAACATGAGAACCACTAACGCCACTGCGTAGAACACGCCGATAACGAAACTATCGTTAAGAAGAAACAACTACCGAACAGTTTTATATATATTACAAAAGAAACATTTACGAGCTTGATTCATGTTAATTAAGAAAAACTATGTGAGTAGTACCCACTCGGATTACTCAGAACGTATTCAATTTGAAAAGTTGAGTTAAAGCTAATTATATTTTATTTATAAAAATATCTCATATCATTTAAGTCATTTGAACATTTAACTGGAAAGATTAAAGGACATGTGACAAAAGCCATACGAAAGCATCATGTGTTGAAGTTGAACTGAGCATGCTATAAATTAAAAATGTATTAATGTCGATATTAATCATAATGATAGTGATTTATGAAAGACTGGTGTATTCACCTAAGTTGCTTTTAATTATAAACCCAGTTGCATAACCATTAAACAAATTATCATTTAACTTATAAAATTTTGAGATATGAGACATGCTAAACGTCACTGCATTAGTCAAATTATATTTTAATTGATAAACTGAGTTAGAGTAATCACGTTTTATTTATAAATGTTGCCAGGTAGATTAAGCAAGTTAAAATTAAACTTGCAACAGTAAAATGCATGTGAGAGCATCTATACAAGTTTATCATATATACAACGGGTTTAAGCTAACCAAACTTATAATTGAAAAGAATATTAATATCAACAATTAATCATATTAATATTATACATGAATTGCCGAGATATAAAACATATATTACTTAATTGTAAAACTATTTGCATGCATACTTAATCATTTTAATATTTAATTATAAAAGCGTAATAAGGTAACATGGAACACATCGTCATGAACACGTATCACCCATTGCGATGAAAACTCGGGCAATCAATTCGAAATTAAAAATCTAAATCGACTTTAATTAATCAGCGATTAATTAATTATAGACACAATTAACATTTTAATAAAATAAATTTATAAACATGTGATATGAAAACTAATAGCGCTACTATGTAGATCTCCACGACATGAAACTAATGCAACTGGAATGAACTGAAACGGAATTAAAACGAAGAAATTGCGAAGATTAACGAACCAGTGGCAAACTCGTAATTAAGTCACCTTCCTCCTTGGTCTGTACGTACAGAGCATAAACACGGATGGAGTTCCGGCTGGTGCAGGTCAGCCGGGGAGCAGCTTGGCCTTGGGGCGAAGACCGAAGGCTGGACGGGCATGGCCACGGCAACGCGCTGGCCCGCATGGGACCCATGGTGGCGGCTAGGCCTAGCCCGGCGGCTCCCAACCGAGTCAGCCACGTACGTACGTGCAGGCAGGGTATGGCGGTGGTGCACAGGGCAGGCCAGGGCGAGGCGATGGCTTGCTGCGCGAGAGAGGCGAGTGTCGGGCGCAAGGCATCGGGACCGAGAGTAGGCTGGACGAGCAAGGACCGGGGTGGCCGGTAAACGAAGAACACGTAGTCGTCCATGGAGGTTCGCCGGAAACCTATCGGAACAGAGAAAGAGGAAAGTGAACGCGGTCAACCGGTGAAGGATTCGCAAAACGAAAAGCATAACGGTGTAGAGAACGACGAGATCTACCTTGTGGTGGTGGTCGTTGATGCCGGAACTCGATGGTTTGGTCGAAAAAGCTCACCGAAGAGTTCGCCGGAAACCTAGCTGTGCCAAACTTCGGCGTCCGATCTACGGGGCTACGAGTGGCTGCTCGAAAAACGGGCTGTACTTCTGGAATCCTCGCGTCGAGGGCTACGCCGGCATATATATATATATATATATATATATATATATATATATATATATATATATATATATATATATACACACACGTAGGGTTTGGAGATTTTGGAAAGTAAAGATATTTATTAATTATTGATTTTCGGAATTAAAGTAATTATAGAAAATCGGGAATTACTATTTAGGCTATGAAAAATATCTCTGAGCTCCGAAAAATTCCAGAAAAATTCCTTGGGATAGATGGAAGGATAAGGAACACAACCAAAGTGGTTTTAGCTCCCGAAAAGACTTTTGGATTGATGGAGAAAAAAGACAAGGCTCCAAGAAATAGGAATTTAATTCCAAAAAAAGGTCGGAAAGATTCCCAGAAAGAGAGGCATCGTTCTAACGCGTCTTAAAACATTTTTCTAGCCTTTGGATTTTAAAAACAAAGCATCTTATCTAACTTTTATTTTTGCAAGTTTTCAATTTCTTTTTAAACCACTACTTGAAAATAATATTTTGAAGATCGAGATTTGAATTTATTTTCCAAACCACTCATCACAAAAGTGCCAATGCAACAGCATCCAAACCACTCATCACAAAAGTATCAATGCAACTGCATGTATACGTAAACATGTTGCTACCCCTATGTTGGATTTAATTTAAAGAAAGTTTTCTTTTACCTATGTTTTTATGAGCACAAAACAATTAACAGAAATCGTTTTACTCTTTTTATAAAGTAGCTAATTTTAGGGTGTTACACCTGGCCTCGCACGGGAGGCCTCGGTGGCCTGCCAAATCTCCGTCTCGCCCGAGGCCCCGCGCAAAAAGCCTCGATCGAGATGTCGATTCTCCGTGTCGCTCGGAGCCGGCTCGGCAACAACCCGTCGCGTCCCATTAATGCGCCAACCACTCCCGCAATATTAGCCGGACGACGGCTCGACACTGTGGAGCGGCCGACGAGACGAGAAGTCACGTCAACGCCATACCGTCCTAGATAGGGTGCGGTAGGGATTACCGGCCACTGTGCTCTGGTGCTGTGCCTACGATCAGCGCCTGCACTACACTGTGCCACCTAACCCCCATCCCAGAGACAACGCGGCATGGGGAGTCAAGTCCGGGTCACCATAGCCTCGGAATCAGCGTATGAGACCAACTACTCCCTCCAAGCCTCAGCAATCCACTTCAGGGTCTCGGCAACCCCGGGATTCATGTCTATCGAGACTCCCACGATGGCTCGGCCTTGGCACCAACTAAGCCTCGGCTTCTTGCGCGCAATCAACACACAGTGACCAGCACGCCGACCACCACGCCTGCTTCTAGATAACACTGGAGCTCCCACGACGCACAGGATCGGATGTGACTGGTGCGTTGCCCCAGTACTTCAAGGACGAGACCGCTCCGTCGCCCACGCCGCCACAGTAATAGGCTACAGGGCTCGGACATGCCGCCTCCGTTCGCACGACGCCATGTAGCTAGCGCATGTATCACCCTTGTCGCCCCTTCAAACTATAAAAGGGAGGGACCAGGGTTGTTTCTATAGGAAAAAAAACGATGAGGCCTATGCCCACGCAACGAACCCACGCATGAACACAAAGACGAACGCTCGAGCTTCCCCGCTGTCTGAGATCAACATCTCAAGCAATCTATGCCGCTCCATGTAGAGACCTGGGACTAGCTCCCTCTCTCGCCCTGCTTGTAACCCCCTACTATGAGCACTTCGGTGCAAGGAATACAAGATCGATCTCTCAAACTGGATGTAGGGTGCTCATCACCCAAACCAGTATAAACCTTGTGTCTCTTTGCATCACCATCCGGGATTGGGAACACGCAGTACAAATTTACTAGTTGGTTGAGGGTCGTCGGTCTGAAACACCGACAGTTGGCGTGCCAGGTAGGGGCGTCTGCGTGTCAGCTTCGTCATCCCAACAAGTTCCGGATGGCAGACCCCGTATGACCACTGCATCTCGGCACGGTGGTCTGGTTTGGGAGCCTAGAGTTCATGTCTCTAGGGCATGAGTATGACATGGTACTCCTCACACCCCGAGCCCCACCGGCCAACGACGACGTCACGCACCCACAGCCCAGGCGCAGGCGGCGCCTGGGTGGCCGCTCTCGTCGCGCTCGCTAGGCATGACGCGAGCGGGGCCACGCCGACATCATGTGAACCTAGGGCAACACGCCGTGCTCCACCGGTATCCGATGCCCAGCTGTTGGCGCAAGGTCCCTGGTTGGGGATCTGTGTAGCCTGAGCCTGGACAAGGGAAAGACGCCGGTGGCGTGCGGCAACGCCCTGTCACCAAGCTCTGCCCCGCCACCTCCTGAGGAGCTAGCTCTGGCGAAGCAGAACCCGGCGATGGCACCATCTCCGTACCCCTTCGGGTTGAGAAATGCCGCCGCCTCCTATGCTTATGCCTACGCTTCCACTCACGCGGAGCCCTCGGGACACCACCAACGTTTCGCCCTCGACTTCGGTACCACGACTTCGACTCACTCCCACGCCGACTCCTCGGAGGAGGACGAGGCGTGGGCTAGAGCGGATTACTCTAGGCTTCATGACCCTGAAGCCATGCACCGCTTCCTGGCTGCGAGTGACTATTGCTTCAGCTACTCTGACTCTGACGATGAGGGCACTTATGACCCTGCTCGTGTGTGCTTCCACGTCGGACTCAAGATGCCAAGCGTGGGTGATGAGGACGAGGGGGAAGGCAACCGTACCCTGCTTCGCCAGGGAACGGGCGATGCCACGCCCTCACGCATTGTCCTACCAGCAGCGCGGAATGAGAACCTTGCCCTTGGATAGCTTCGACACCTGGACCTAGAGCAGCTCCGAGAGCTTCAGGCCAAGGTTAAGCAAGATTGACTCCTTCTGCAGCAGCTCTGAGATACTCTCAAGCAGGAGTAGCAGGGTCACGGTGATGGCGGAGGAGCCCGGTGGCGAGCCCGTGACGTCCACCATCGCATCAACGACGACGAAGGGGGCGATCATCCCCCAATCTTCAATCGCGCTAGCCAGAATGTCGTGGCTGCGGCGATGCTAGTGCGCGCGATGCCCGAGCCCTCTACCACGGAGGGGCGACGGGTTTGCGGCGAGCTCCGGGATCTCCTCGAGACTGCCGTGGTGCAGCAGGCCGAGAGTTCCACCTCCCGGCGGCGTGGAGCCACCTCGGACCTCCCCTCGGCACCGCGTCGGCAAGATAGGAAGGCCTCAGTTCATCCTGAGCCCGCTCGGGGGCCAACAATCAATAGGGTCCCCTTGTTGCATGACTGCCTCGACAACCGACGCGAGGCACGGGACGACCACGAGGTGGTCAGCAGGCAACGATGCCACGACAATGAGGGGCCCGCCTGCGGCTACCATCCACACCGAGGTGGCCACTACGATAGTGGGGAGGACCGTAGCCCCTCTCCTAAGCCACCAGGCCCCTGAGTTTTTAGCAGGGCCATCCGTGGTGCTCAATTTCCAGCCCGGTTTCGCCAACCGGCCAACCTCACGAAATACAGCGGCAAAACCAACCCTGAGCTTTGGCTGGCTGATTACCGCCTAGCTTGTCAGCTAGGCGGCGCGGAAGATGACCTGCTCATCATCCGTAACCTCCCCTTGCTCTTGTCGGACTCGGCACGAGCCTGGCTCGAACACCTTCCTCCCTCACAGATCCACGACTGGCGCGACTTGGTTAGGATCTTCGTCGAGAATTTCCAGGGCATATACGTGCGCCCTGGAAACTCCTAGGACCTTAAGAGCTGTCGCTAGAAACCGGGCGAGTCTCTCCGAGACTTCATCCGGCGTTTCTCCAAACAGTGCACCGAGTTGCCCAGCATCGGTGACTCAGAAATCGTCCAGGCTTTCCTCTCTGGCACCACCTGCCGAGACTTGGTCCGAGAGTTAGGCCGAAACATGCCGCGCTCGGCCGCCGCGCTGCTCGACATCGCCACCAACTCCGCCTTGGGCGAAGAGGCAGTTGGGGCCATCTTTCCCGACAACGATGCCAAGGGGAAGCGGAGGGACGATGCCACCGAGGCCTTGGCTCCCCGCCTCCCCAGGAAAAAGAAAAAGGGTCGCTAGGGGAAGTAGGACATCCTCGAGGTCGATTTAGTCGTGGCCGCGGAACGCAAGAATCCCCGAGGCCCCAGGGGCCTCGGGCTCTTTGACGACATGCTAAAGAAGCCCTGCCCTTATCACCAGGGCCCGGTGAAGCACGCCCTCGAGGATTGCACCATGCTCCGGTGTTATTACGCCAAGCTCGGGCTCCCCGACAACGA
This sequence comes from Miscanthus floridulus, assembly GCF_019320115.1. Classification (NCBI taxonomy): domain Eukaryota; kingdom Viridiplantae; phylum Streptophyta; class Magnoliopsida; order Poales; family Poaceae; genus Miscanthus; species Miscanthus floridulus. The sequence continues at coordinate 88,338,122 of NC_089586.1, forward strand.
TGCCAAGAAGAGGGGCACCGGCGACCGGGACGACGATAAGGACGAAGGGTTCCCCGAGGTGCACAATGCCTTCATGATCTTTGGCGGACCCTCGGCGTGCCTTACGGCGCGCCAGCGAAAGAGGGAACGCCGAGAGGTCTTCTCGGTTAAGGTGGCCACTCCCTGATACATCGACTGGTCTCGGGAAGCAATCACCTTTGATCGGGATGACCACCCCGACCATGTCCCGGATCCCGGGAAGAACCCACTTGTTGTCGACCCGATCATCGGCAACACCCGACTCACCAAGGTGTTGATGGACGGAGGCAGCGGCCTCAACATCCTCTATGCCAACACCCTAGAGCTCCTGGAGATCGACCGGTCGTGGCTCCGGGGTGACGCCGCGCCTTTCCACGGCATCGTGCTAGGGAAACACACGCGACCCCTTGGGCGCATCGACCTTCTTGTTTGCTTCGGCACCCCCTCCAACTACCGCAAGGAGGTCCTTACCTTCAAGGTGGTTGGGTTCAAAGGAATCTACCATGCCATCCTAGGGTGGCTGTGCTATGCCAAGTTCATGGCGGTCCCCAACTACACCTACCTCAAACTCAAGATGCTGGGTCCCAACGGCGTCATCACGATTGAGTCCACGTACGAACATGCATACGACTGCGACGTCGAGTGCATCGAGTACACCGAGGCTCTTGTGGAGGCTGAGACCCTCATTGTCGACCTTGACCGACTTGGCAGCCAGCTGCCCAAGCCCAAGTGTCGAGCTAGGACTTTTGAGCCCACGGAGGCTGTCAAACTCGTCCTAGTCGACCCTGCATGCCCCGACGACCGAGCGCTGAGGATCAGTGCCACTCTCGACATCAAATAGGAAGTCGTGCTTGTCGACTTTCTCCGCGCGAATGCCGATATGTTCGCATGGAGTCCCTCGAACATGCCGGGCATACCGAGGGAGGTCGCCGAGCACGCCTTGGACATCCGGGCCGGCGCTAGGCCGGTGAAGCAAGCGCCTACACCGATTCGACGAGGAAAAACACAGGACCATCGGTGAGGAGGTGTAGAAGCTCTTGGCGGCCGGATTCATCAAGGAAGTGTCCCATCCCAAGTGGTTGGCTAACCCCGTGTTAGTCAAGAAGAAAAATGGGAAGTGGAGGATGTGTGTAGACTACACCGATTTGAATAAAGCCTGTCCGAAAGTCCCCTTCCCATTACCTCGAATCGATCAAATCATTGACTCCACTACGGGATGCGAGACCCTGTCTTTCCTTGATGCATATTCCGGTTACCATCAAATCAAGATGAAAGAGTCTGACTAGCTCGCGACTTCTTTTATCACCCCTTTTGGCATGTACTGCTACGTGACTATGCCTTTCAGCCTCAAAAACGCAGGGGCCACATACCAGCGGTGCATGACCTAGGTCTTTGGCGAGCACATCAGGCGAACCGTCGAGGCCTATTTGGACGACATTGTGGTCAAGTCTAGAAAGGCTGGGGATCTCATCGACGACCTGGAGATAGCCTTCAAATGCCTTAGAGAGAAGGGCATCAAGCTCAACCCTAAGAAGTGTGTGTTCGAGGTCCCCCGAGGCATGCTCTTGGGATTCATAGTCTCGGAACGCGGCATCAAGGCCAACCCGGAGAAGGTCTCGGCCGTAACCAGCATGGGGCCAATCCGAGACCTCAAGGGAGTGCAAAGGGTCATGGGATGCCTTGCGGCCCTAAGCCGCTTCATCTCGCGCCTTGGCGAAAAAGGCTTGCCTCTATACCGCCTCTTTAGAAAATCCGAACGCTTTTCTTGGACCCCCGAGGCCGAAGAAGCCCTCACCAAGCTCAAGGCACTGCTCACCAATCCTCCTATCCTGGTACTGCCAGCCAGGGACGAGGTCCTCTTACTCTACGTCACCACAACGACCCAAGTGGTCAGTGCGGCCGTGGTAGTGGAGAGGCAGGAAGAGGGGCATGCTCTACCCATCCAATGACCTGTTTACTTCATCAGCGAAGTGCTCTCCTAGACCAAAATGCGCTACCCCCACATCTAGAAGCTGGTCTACACCGTAGTTCTAGCCTGGCGCAAACTACGTCACTACTTCGAGTCCCACCTAGTGACCGTGGTATCGTCTTTCCCCTTAGGAGAGATAATCCATAACCAGGAGGCCTCGGGTAGGATAGCCAAGTGGGCCGTCGAGCTTATGGGGGAAGCCTTGACTTTTGCGCCTCGGAAAGCGATTAAGTCTCAGGTCTTGGCTGATTTTGTGGCTGAGTGGACCGACACCCAACTACCAACTGCTCAAATTCAGATGGAGTGCTGGACCATGTACTTCGACGGCTCCCTGATGAAGACCGAGGCAGGCACGGGTCTGCTCTTCATCTCACCCCTCGGAGTACACATGTGCTACATAGTTCAGCTCCACTTCGCCACCTCCAACAATGTAGCCGAGTATGAAGCCCTCATCAATGGCTTGCAAATCGCCATCGAACTTGGGGTACGGCATCTCGACGTTCGGGGCGACTCACAGCTCGTCATCGATCAAGTCATGAAGGAGTCAAACTGCCTCAACCCCAAAATGGAGGCATACTGCAAGTTGGTATGTCGCCTAGAAGACAAGTTCGATGGTCTTGAACTCAAGCACATCGCGTAGAAATACAATGAGGCCGTGGACGAACTGGCAAAGATGGCATCGGCACGGGCTCCGGTCCCCCAAACATCTTTGCCAGAGACCTCCACAAGCCTTCCATCGACTATGCCTCGGCAGCGGAAGAGGGCCCACCAGTCGAACCTATCGTGGGGCTCGACGCCCCCTCTACCGCCGAGACTCCTTCGGCCGAGCCCGAGGTCATGGAAGTCGACACGGAGCCTCCCCAGACCGACCAGGACATGGACTGGCGAGTCCCATTCCTTGATTGGCTCGCTCGGGGAGAGCTTCCTAGTGACAGAACCAAAGCCCGACGGCTTGCGCGACAAGCCAAAACTTACATCCTCTGCAATGGCGAGTTGTACAGGCGAAGTCCATCTGGCGTCCTCCAATGATGCATCACCACCGAGGCAGGCTAGGCCCTACTTTGGGACTTGCACGCAGGGGCCTGCGGGCACCATGCGGCGCCTCGGACGCTCGTCGGAAATGCCTTCCGCCAAGGGTTCTACTGGCCGATGGCGGTTGCTGACGCCACCAAGTTAGTACGCTCATGCGAAGGATGCTAGTACTATGCGCGGCAGACGCACCTCGCGGCCCAAGCCCTCCAAACCATCCCCATTACATGGCCGTTTGCCATGTGGGGGCTCGACATGGTCAGGCCTCTGTAGAAGGCCCCCGAGGGCTACACCCATCTGCTGGTAGCCATCGATAAGTTCTCCAAATGGATCGAGGCTCGCCCGATCAATCAAATCAAATCCTAGCAAGCGGTGCTATTCTTCACTGACATCATCCACAGGTTCGGGGTTCCGAACACCATCATCACCGACAACGGGACGTAGTTCACCGGCCAAAAATTCCTGACATTCTGCTATGACCACCACATCCGTGTGGCCTAGTCGGCCGTAGGACACCCAAGGACAAACGGCCAAGTAGAACATGCTAACAGCATGATCCTACAAGACCTCAAGCCAAGAATTTACAACCGGTTTGAAGAAGTTTAGCAAGAAATGGCTTGCCGAACTCTTGTCGGTCATCTAGAGCCTGAGGAACACTCCAAGCCAAGCCACGGGGTTCACACCTTTCTTCCTGGTCTATCGAGCCGAGGCTATCCTCCCCACTGACTTGGAATATGGTTCCCCGAGGCTACAGGCCTACAACGAGCAAAGCAACCGCACTACCCACGAGGACGCCCTCGACCAACTGGAGGAGGCCCAAGATGTTGCGTTGCTACATTCAGCCAAATACCAGCAAGCTCTACGGCGCTACCAAGCCCGGCGCATTCGGAGCCGAGACCTAAAGGTGGGCAACCTAGTGCTGAGGCTGAGGCAGAGCAACAAGGGTCACCACAAGCTGACCCCGCCATGGGAAGGACCATACATCGTCGCCCAAGTGCTGAAGCCAAGGACCTACAAGCTAGCCAACGAGAAGGGCGAAATCCTCACCAATGCTTGCAACATAGAACAGCTACGTCGCTTTTACCCTTAAGTTTCCAAGCATTGTATATATCATTTCTCAAAATACAATTAAGAAGCGTTCTTCAGTTG